>NC_139512.1:289551207-290031207 GCF_947247035.1 Vipera ursinii
CTTGACCTGGTGTTTCTGTCTGGACAGTGGCTGGATGATCTGGGAGGGGGTTCTCCGTCCATCACCCCTCTGTCATGGTCAGACCACTACCTCCTGAGGCTAGTTTTCCGTCATGCCATCCCCCGCCGCTGGGCGGCGGAGCCGACCAGGTGGTTCCGCCCCAGGCGCCTAATGGACCCAGATCGGTTCCAGAGGGCGCTTGGGCCTATACCTATCACCCTTACCCACAGCCCAGTCGATGCCCTGGTGGAGGCCTGGGAAACGGCAGCCACCAGGGCACTCGACTGCGTTGTACCCATGCGACCTCTGACCCGACGCAGATCCCGTTGGGCCCCATGGTTCTCTGTGGAGCTCCGGGAGATGAAGCGTCGAAGACGAGGTCTAGAGAGCGGTTGGAGATCCAGCCGATCCGAATCCGACCGATTGCAGTTAAGAACCTTTATAAGGTCTTATCTTGCGGCGATAAGGACGGCGAAGTCTAACTACTTTGCCGCCCTTGTCGCGTCCGCAGATAATCGCCCGGCCGCCCTGTTTAGGGTGACTCGCTCCCTCCTTAACCAGGAGGTGAGAGAGGATCCCATGCAGGGACGAGCCGAGGAGTTTAGTCATCATCTGGCGGACAAAATCGCTCGGATCCGGGCCGGCTTGGACTCTGACTGGGCAGAGTCTAATGTGGAGGAATCAGGCGGTCTTGAGCACGTTATCTGGAATGAGTTCGACCCTGTTTCCCCTGATGATGTGGACAGGATCATGGGGAGACTGAGCACCACCACCTGTTTGTTGGATCCGTGCCCCTCCTGGCTAGCTTATGCGGCTCGGGAAGGAACACGAGGCTGGTTCCATGCAGTAATAACTGCTTCCTTGAAGGAGGGTGTCTTTCCTGCCGCCTTGAAGGAGGCGGTGGTGAGACCCCTTCTCAAGAAGCCTGCTTTGGACCCGGCTGTTTTAAACAACTACCGTCCAGTCTCCAACCTTCGCTTTCTGGCGAAGGTTGTTGAGAGTGTGGTGGCGCATCAGCTCCCTCTGTTCCTGGAGGAAACTGATTATCTGGACCCGTACCAATCGGGCTTCAGGCCCGGACACAGCACGGAGACGGCATTGGTCGCGCTGGTGAATGATCTCTGGAGGGCTAGGGACAGGGGTTGCTCCTCTGTCCTGGTCCTATTAGATCTCTCAGCGGCGTTCGATACCATCGACCATGGTATCTTACTGCGGCGTCTCAGGGGGCTGGGAGTGGGAGGCACCGTTTTACGGTGGTTCTCCTCCTACCTCCAGGGCCGCTCGCAGTCGGTGTTGACAGGAGGGCAGAGATCCGCCCCGAGGTCTCTCATTTGTGGAGTCCCTCAGGGGTCGGTTCTCTCGCCTCTCCTGTTCAACATCTATATGAAGCCGCTGGGCGAGATCATTCGTGGTTTTGGGGTGGGGTATCATCAGTACGCTGATGATACCCAACTCTTTCTTTCCACCCCGAACCAACCCAGTGATGCCCTCTCCGTGATGTCCCGATGCCTGGAGGCGGTTCAGGTCTGGATGGGGAGAAACAGGCTTCGTCTCAATCCCGCCAAGACTGAGTGGCTGTGCATATCGGCATCTCGGGTTAACCAAGTTATTCCATCCTTAATGATGGGGGGTGAGGTGTTACCCCCCGTCGATAGGGCTCGCAACTTGGGCGTCCTCCTGGATTCACGGCTCAATTTTGAAGATCACATAGGAGCCGTGACCAGGGGGGCTTTTGCCCAGGTTCGCCTGGTGCGCCAGTTGCGTCCCTATCTGGACCGAGACGCCCTACGCACAGTTACTCATGCGCTTGTGACCTCCCGTTTGGACTACTGTAACGCTCTCTACATGGGGCTGCCCTTGAAGACCACTCGGAGGCTTCAACTGGTGCAGAATGCGGCCGCGCGAGTTGTAATGGGGGCTTCCCGATACTCCCATGTAACACCTCTACTCCGTGAGCTGCATTGGCTTCCGGTTGCCCTCCGGGTGAAATTCAAGGTGCTGGTTATCACCTATAAAGCCCTACATGGCCTGGGTCCGGGATATCTGAGGGAACACCTGCTGCCGGCATCAAACGCCCTTCGCCCAGTGCGCTCCCACAGGGAGGGTCTGCTCAGGGTCCCGCCGGTAAGAGACTGCCGGCGGGTGACACCCAGGGATAGGGCCTTCTCGGTGGGAGCGCCTGCCCTCTGGAACCAGCTGCCAGTGGAGCTGAGAACTGCCCCCGACCTTCGATCATTCCGCCGGGGCCTGAAGACCTGGCTCTTCGAGCTCTCGGGCCCAGACTGAGGAGGAATTTTTAATTTGGGGTTCTTTTTAACTGACTACAGGGTTAATTTAATATTTTTTAATTTGGTTCTTAATTTTTGTATTTTGGATTTTTAATTCCCTGTAAACCGCCCTGAGTCCTCAGGGAATAGGGCGGTATATAAATATAACTAAATATATATATATATATATATATATATATATATATATATATATATATATATATATATATATATATATATATATATATATATATATATATATAAATGTTTGTTAAGCATTCAGAATACACTTGCTTAGTCCCAGACATGGGACAAATCTAATTTCCTGTTTCAGCCTAGCCCAAGGCCATCTACAGGCAGTAGGCACAGCAGTGGCAGCTCATATTTGTGTAAAAACATTTTTTGGCTTGCTAACAAAGAATAAAGGGAGACCGATATGATCATTTCAAACTTATTTGTTCTCATCAGTCAGCCATAGACTTCTGAGATTCGAACCTGGGCCGACTGCATCTTAAGCAGTTGTTTTAATGTTTTAATATACAGTATATATATTCCTTCTTTATGTTATTTACATGTATTTCTAAGTAAGAAATAATTCCATTATTTAACTTATCATTTTGAGTGTTCTGTGTACAGAAAGGCATAGATACATGTTGAATTAATAAAGAAATGTTGCAACCTTGAGTACAACAGAACTCACTTTCCACTATCCACTTAGGAGTGTGGATTCTAAATCAAGAATCTAAAATGATGGATCTCAACTCAAAGGAACCGCCTTTCATTCCAATATGATTGCTGTATTAAAAGCGAGGGACAAATGACAAGTTAACCCTTTACACCTCCCACTCCCCCCACCCTAACCCATGATACATTCCAGTAACATCTAACATGGTTTTATTTCAGTGTTGTATTATATCCAACTTCAGCTGAGGAATAATCCAAGCTTACATTTAAGGGGGGGGAATAAAACTCTATACTGGATAGTCACTTCTGGCAATTTTATTCTCTTCCTTGGACTGATGGAATGGCAATCTTTTTATCCCTCCGCCGCCCCCACCACCATCACTCCCAGCACTGCTTTTCTAATTCTAAATATCAGGATCAGTTTGCATGGGCCTGTATTCACAAATGAATAAAAATGAGTAAAGTCTTCAGAATCAAAGGTAAGCCAAAACTGGAACCCAGAAGCACAAGGCAACCCAGAGAGCCCATCTGCATCCAAATCAGGCAGCCGATCCAGACACAGCTTAAAGGCTGGCAACAAGACCGCTTGCAAAATCTGCCAAGGAGCCAGATGCTGTTGCTTCCAAAGCTTGGCATGAGGGTCCCCGATTGCCATCCAACAGAGAAGGAAAAAGAGGAATGATCTAATGTAGTGGGATACAACACATCCCACCTCAACCTATTTTATTGCTCATCAAAAAAACCCACCAAGAAGTAGAAGATGGTATTGGAAACCTATCGTTGTTTTTGAAATACTTGCATTAGCCACAACAGAACATATGCCAGTTGGGAAATGGAGTTCTTGCCTAAATGTATTTAGCCATGAAAAAAATATTATGTATATGATACATTTGGTGTTATATATGAGTGTGATAGAGAGAGAGGGAGAGAAAAAAAATACTGTCAGAATGGTTATTCTCAGAATGAATATATGTATATCACAGATAAGATTCAGTCTTTTAATGCTAACATTTCACATTTTATTACCTTAGACAGCTGATCTCGTTCTATACATTTTTTTTACTAGATTTGGAACATCAAGAAGCAAGCTGCCATTCTAAAAGTGATTGAAAAAGAGAAACACACTTGTCAAGTTCCAATACAAGCAACTGCATTTGTGATAATGATTCCAACTTTCTAATATATAAATAAAATACAAATATTGATCTGGTTGATGCTTAGATCAAAAATAGCAATAAAAAGATATCAATCCTGTCATACAGGTCAGCTCAAAAATATATGAACAGCAACTAATTTCCCATGTCTATTTCAAACAGTTGTATTTTTCTAAGTGCACTACCAAAGTTTTTTTCTAACATACTCTACTGTGAAGAACAATTCAGATGTGAATATCCCATCTGTCTATATTGGGTACAGAGCAATTCAGGGGTGCCCATTAATAGTTATTGGGTGAGTTCACTTGAGACTCTTAACTTAAAAAACTGTACAAAACTCAATCTTGGTTTGCTCAATAAAACAATATTTCATAATATACTGAATATTAATCACATGAGATACAATGCTAAAATGGCCAATTTATGATACTGTACGTTAAGCTAATATTGCCTGTGAATCCAAATTCCAGTTTTACGTCCAGCATGATCAGCTGCCTGGGTCAGCTAAGAATATGTCCAAAAATTCTATGCAATGCTGAACAGATTTAGGAGTCTACTTCAGACTCCTAGCATGTTTGCATGTTTTTCTTCCTAACACAGAATTAGTGTTGCAGAAAGACAAGACATGCAAGGGAGAGTAGTTCAGGGACACCACCTTTAAAGTGATTATTGCATAATAAAGTACCTTGCATCAGCATCAACCAGGCATTGGAATTTTTTACGGCATTCCCTCTGCTCTTAGCTTTGCTGCAAAAGCTAGAAAGACTTGTACAAGTAGTGATCCTCAAAGACAAGATTGGCGAAAAGACGCCATGTGTCTCCAGAGGAATGGCAGTTGTCTTTTGTAGTCTACAATATGGGGGCACAGGGAGCCAAAAGTGGTGACAAGGCTCTATAGGGCCTAATTCCCGGGTTCAGGGAGATCTAATAGTAGGGTATGCCTATGTTCATACTAGGAAAAGTCAAGTCCCCCTGCCTTATTATGTACTCTCTTGCATCAATCACCTTAAGTATTACTCGAAGGAGCTCTCCTTTTCTGAGGAAGTTTTATTAGACTCAAGCTTTAGGCCACACTATGTCAGATTACTCCTTCTCCCATAATAGCTTCCAAGCTAACCACAGTCTGTGGAAAGTCTTCAGTTTTACCTTTCTATTTTCATCATTCTTAAGCCCATCCACACAAACATACTGTCAACACTGCAACAATCTTGGCTGAAGCCATTTTTTTCTTCGTTTTCAGTTGCCACAGTACTGGGAGGGGGGGGACGAATGGTTTTAAGGTTAGACTAAACAATAATTTGTCCCATGGGAACCAAGGTCATTGCTGCCTGACTTTTGGTGGGCTGAGCCTTCCGTTAGAAAGTATTCTATTGAGGAATGTGGATAATTACATAGTGCTGGGGTGGGAAGTTCAACTTTGTAATATTGTAATGCTTGGAAAGGAACTCCAGACTTGGTTTCACTTTTGACTGTGCTGATACTTTGTAGCTAATAAACATGTTCTTTAAGGAAACCTCTTGCCTTGGAGTTCTGCTTTTACTGGTCACATCTATCTGAACCATGGCACATACACTATCTGCTCTTTTAAGAGGCGTTTTACTTATGCAAAAGGTAAACTGCTTAAGGAGGAACAACATCTTACCCAGTCACTGTAGCACACAAAAGAAAAAACACTTTTTGCATATTTCTTCTAAAAAAATTGCTACACCCCCCCATTCCATCCAATGTTATAAATGATTACTTGTTTAAAGATGTTAACAAAAACCCTACTGAGTCACAATGAAACAGCAAAACAGACACCTAGAGTGCTGCTGGAGGAAGACAAAGAGCAAATTTGATCAAACACAGGTAAGAGTTTAAGAATTATCTTGTAGCAAACTCACCCAGTGCTTTAAAAATTTATGATCTAAAAATTCTAATAGCTGAAAAGTAGTTAATAAGCAATTTCCAAAAGTGATTAGAAAAGAAAGTATGCAAAGCCACTGTCCTTTTAAAGGTGCCATCTAAAATTTGAGTAAAAGACGGCTATTCCTTCCTCACCCTGAGCTTTAAACCTGCCTCAGACTGCTGTCTTGTGGTCTCCACATGAGGAACAGCTGTATGGAGCATTTGTGGGTGATCTCAAATCCTCTTCTTGTCTGAAGAGGAATTACAAAGAGCCAGTTTATACACTGACTCTTCATTCTGCTATGGTCTTTTTATTGACTTGCCTTCATTTTGCCATTTCTTTCCAGAGGTGCTGCTGCAAAACCGATGACAAAAAAATCTAAAGAAATTTTAGCAAAAGAGGATTTAATCTGTTTAAGAATGAAAAATGAAATAAACAACAGAAGGATGATTATAATCTTGATTTTTCAGAGTTGCAAACAGACTAAGAGTCCAGGTAGTTTTGAAAAAAGATTTTGGAATTAATTACAAAATTCCTTCCCATGAGAAAATGCTTTTCTTTTGAATTCTCTTTACAATTATAAAATGAGACTTTGAAGGTTGAACACTAGGAAAAAAAAGGAATTAAAGATTACAATTAAAGGAGAAAAACACTTAAATTTGACTTATGGAATGGAGAAAATATTTTAATATTGGACGTATTGAAGGATATTTTAAACAATGGATCCCAAGATTAATTTTAAGAGTTTCTGCTTCTATAAATAAACTGTTTCTATCAGATATTATGGAAGACGAACAAGTGTTACCAAACCAGAGTGAGACTGATCTGAAAGTGGCTTTAAAATTGACTGGCTACAAGAATATGGAAAAAGAGCTACACTGGACTTAGAAATGAAATCATATGATAATAATCAAAAGGAATATTTATTTATTTATTTATTTATTTATTTATTTATTTATTTATTTGTTTGTTTGTTTGTTTGTTTGTTTGTTTTTATAAACCGCCCTTCTCCCGAGGGACTCGGGGCGGTGTACAGAGTAAGGTAGGCAAACATAATGAAACAGTACTGAAAAACAATAAACAAAACAAACTGGGACCCCAATTAGAACTATCAGGCCAGGCCGGACTGCTGGAATAGGTAAGTCTTCAAGTCGCGCCGGAAGGTGCGGAGGTCGGGGGCCATCCGGATTTCAGTTGGTAAGCAGTTCCAGAGGCCTGGCGCACCCACTGAGAATGCCCTCCCCCTGGGGGCCACCAGCCAACATTCCTTGAGCGGTGGCACCCTGAGGAGGCCCTCTCTGTGGGAGCGCACAGGGCGGTGGGGTGTTGACATTGGCAGAAGGTGCTCCCGTAGGTAGTCCGGACCCATGCCATGTAGGGCTTTGTATGTCATTGTTAGCACCTTGAACTTCACCCGGAAGGCAACTGGAAGCCAGTGCAGCGCACGGAGGAGAGGTGTGATATGGGAGTATCGGGAGGCTCCCAAAAGTGTCCATGCCGCTGCACTTTGCACCAGTTGAAGCTTCCGAGTGGATCTCAAGGGCAGCCCCATGTAGAGAGCGTTACAGTAGTCTAGGCGAGAGGTCACAAGGGCATGGGTGACTGTACGTAAGGCATCAAGGTCCAGATAAGGCCGTAGTTGGCGCACCAGTCGAACCCGGGAGAAGGCCCCCTTGGTCACAGCTCCTATGTGATCTTCCAGGGAGAGCTGTGAGTCTAGGAGGACACCCAGGTTGTGGGCCCTATCAACAGGGGGTAGTAACTCATCCCCGATGTTAAGGGATGGGATGCTCTGAGTAACCTGGCTTGCTGGTACGTACAGCCATTCAGTCTTGTCCGGGTTCAGTTGAAGCCTGTTCCTCCCCATCCATTCCTGGACCGCTTTCAGGCAGCGGGACATCACGTCAAGGGCATCACTGATGTTGTTTGGAGTTGAAATGAAAAGCTGGGTGTCATCAGCATACTGATGGTACCCTACTCCAAAGCTACGAATGATCTCACCCAGCGGTTTCATGTAGATGTTGAACAGGAGAGGCGAGAGGACCGACCCCTGAGGGACTCCGCAAACGAGAGGCCTCGGAGTCGACCTCTGTCCCCCTGCCAGCACCGACTGCGAGCGACCCTGGAGAAAGGAGGAGAACCAACGCAGAACCATGCCTCCCACTCCCAGTCCCCTGAGGCGCCGCAGCAAGATACCATGGTCGATGGTATCGAAAGCCGCCGAAAGGTCTAATAAGACTAGGACAGAGGAATGGCCCCTGTCCCGGGCTCTCCAGAGATCATTCATCAGAGTGACCAATGCCGTCTCCGTGCTGTAGCCCGGCCTGAAGCCCGATTGGCACGGGTCTAGATAAACCGCTTCATCCAGGACCTGAGGAAGTTGGTGCGCCACCACGCTCTCAACAACCTTCACAAGGAAGCGAAGATTGGAGACTGGATGAAAGTTATTCAATGAGGATGGGTCCAAGGTGGGCTTCTTGAGGAGAGGTCTCACCACCGCCTCCTTCAAGGCGGTGGGGAAGTGACCCTCACTCAGAGAAGCAGAGATGACCACCAGGAACCAGCCTCGTGTCCCCTCTCGAGCCGCATAAGCCAGCCAGGAAGGGCACGGGTCCAGTAAGCATGTGGAGGAGCTCAACCTCCTCATAATCCTGTCCACTTCCTTAGGAGTCACAGGATCAAATTCCTCCCAGATGACGTCGACAAGACTGTCCATGTCTTGTTCTTCCAACTCAGCCCAGTTGGAGTCCAGGCCGGTTCGAATCCGAGCAATTTTATCCAGCAGATATAACAAATAACAAACCAAAAAAAAGTGACTTGGATAACTTCCTTCGCAAAATTGTTCAAAATTTTAACATCTCTTTTATAAGCTTCCCTATTTACAATACAAAAGAGGTTTGTTAAAGCTTTGAACAATTTTGTGAGAAGGGATTTTAAAAAATGAAAACAAATTAAGTTCTAGGGCATTATGTGAAGGGACCAAAGATCAATATTGTTAAAAGTAAAAGGAAGGAATATAAATTTGTTTTATTTGATTAAGGTTAAACTAGGCATTATATGTTGTTGGTAATCCTTAATGGACTTTTGCTGATCAGGACTTAATATCAAAGCTTTTAGGATTTGTTTAGAGATAAGATGTGGGATATGGAAAGAAAAGACGGTTGTATTTTAAGAGAAAATGGTAAGTTGCTAAAATTGTTGATATTTGTGATGAGGGGTGAAGTCATTTTTTAAAATATTTCTTTTCTTTTTCTTTACTATATTATTGTCTTCTGGTGGGCCTGTTTAAAGTGACCTAGTCTCTCTTGAAGAAGGAAGAAGGCAAAGAGCCAATGAAAGGATCTCCAAGAGTAATATTCTACCATGTCTCAGAGAGTTGCCCACTCTGAGCTGTTATCCAGCTGTGCAGGAGGAAAAGTGATTGAAGCATGGCCTAACCCAGTTATTTTGGAGGAGTTTGAGGCTGCTAGTCTTGATAGTGGCTGTATGCATGCCTACTTGTATTTAAGTCTTTGACCCTCTTATCTAGTCAAGAATTCCCAGGGGACAGCCCTGAGATAAGTGTTGAGGCAGCACTGATCATACTTGTCAATGACCTGTGGGAAAATGGGAAAGTGCTTCTGTCCTTCTTGATCTCTCAATGCCTTTGATATAACAGAATTTATTTATTTATTTATTTAATAATATTTCTATACCGCCCTTCTCCCGCAGGACTCAGGGCGGTGAACAGGGCAAGAATAAAAATGCAAATTACAAAAGTTAAAACTAAATTAAATAAATGCCCACATACTAAAATACATATTTAAAACCTAATAAATAGCAATAGCAAACCCATCCCCCGATCCCTTCATCAGGCCAGGCCAGCTTGTTCAAAAAAGTATGTTTTTAGCTCGCGGCGAAAGGAGCAAAGGTCGGGCGCCGTCCGGAGCTCAACCGGGAGCTGATTCCATAGCTCCGGGGCGCCCACAGAGAAGGATCTCCCCCTGGGGGCCACCAGTCGACATTCTCTGACCGGAGGCACCCTGAGAATAATAGAATTGAAAGCAACTGTGGAAGTCTTCTAGTCCAATCCCCTCTTCAAGCAGAAAACCCTTAAGACAAGTGGTTGTCCAGTCTCTTCTTAAAAACCTCCAGTGTTGGAGGACCCACAACTTCTGGAGACAAGCTGCTCCACTGATTAATCCTACTGGGCCAAGTCAAGGGCTTGAGAGTAGGAGCTACGGTATTATGATGGTTTTCCTTCTTCTTCCTGGCTTGGTTCCAGTTGGTGTCGGAGGGGAGAAGAAATCTAGCCCTAAGCCTCTATTGTGCTGAGTGCCACAGGCATATACTTTCTCCCTCTTCCTATTTAACATCTCCATGAAGCCACTGGGTGAGACCAGTACAGAATTAAGGTTGATGGTAATACTCAGTTATGTAACCAAGATCACCCAGATTATATCATCAGGGTTGTTTCTCAATGTCTGAAGGGTGTGGGAGGTTCCAATTTAGTCCTGGCAAGACTGAATGCCTTTAGGTTTTGAGACTCACCCCCCACCCCCACCCCAATATGGGACTTAATATGATTTGTTCTGAATGGGATGGTACTTCACCAGTAAGAACTGAAGTGTAATTTGGAGACTTTCTTAGTTTTTGCTCAAACAGCAGGTAAAATGAGGACCCAGATTGTTGGGGGCAATAAGCTGACTTTGTAATAATGCCGCTTGGGAGGGGGCGAAAGCCCTAATAAGCAGGCATATACATAGAATGAAGGCTATTGCTAAGCACATTGATTTGTGCTTAGATTGTAAGCCGCCCTGAGTCTTCGGAGAAGGGCGGGATATAAATGGGATTAAAATAAAAAAATAAATAAAATTTGCACAAGTTCAGGTTCTATACCACTTTGCCCGTTCCTAGACTTGGAAGTCTATCCAAAATCTTCATGCTTTGATCGCTTTCTGTTTGGAATATTGCAATGTTCTGCACATGGGGCTGTCCTTCAAGACCACACAGGGGCAAGTGGCTGGTCTGGAATATACCTATAAGAGTAACATTGTTATACCCATGTAAAACTTCTCTTTTGTGAGCTGCACTGGTTTCCGGTTGATTTCAGGATACAAGTAAAGATGTTTCTTATAACTTATAAAGTCATTCATAGCACAGGGGTGCTTTACTAGAAAGATCACCCATTTCCAATTATCTCTGTCCATCCTACAATATCAGAGGGGGTCTGCATGCTCTCAGTCCTTTCAGTTAAACAATGTCATCTCATGGGATCCAGGAAGCATGCCTTCTTTATTTTTGGTGCCTACCCTCTGGAACAGCATATCGCACAAGATAAGGAAAATCTTTCCAGCTGGTTTTTGTAGAACTTCAAAGACCTGGCTCTTCCTCCAAAAATTTAAACCAGAGTGTTGGGAGAGACCATCTTTTGTATTTGCATGTTATTACCCAAGTATGATGTTTGTTCACCTTCTTTAATCTTTGCTGTTTAAAACTTTTGATGTTTAATGAGCTGCCTAGAGCAGGCATGCAGTGGCGTAGCGTGGGGGGTGCAGGGGGGGCCGGCCACACCGGGTGCAACATCTGGGGGGGCGCGCTCGCACTGAGCTGCTTAGGGAGCCCCAAGGGCTGCACAGAGTTGGCTTGGCTCCGCTCTCGAGCTGCTCTTTCTTGCAAAGCGAAATGAGTCCGGCAGGTGAGATGGGCGGCCACATAAACTGAATAAAATAAATAGAAGCGGCCAACTCTCCGCCCAGGCTCAGGCCAACCGCAAGCGCCCCGCAGGCGCCCTGGCAGGTTTGGCCGAGCGAAGACGGACCCGCTGGCCGGCCGGCCTAACTTCGTGCGCATGTGTGGCTTTATTTAGCGGGGCTCACGTGCGAGCTTGAATGCAGCGGCTCTTGCAGGTCGGAGCCCCGCCCAGTAGCCCTCGAGAGGGACCCAGAAGCATCCCACATGCGTGCGACTCTTCTTGGAAAGTCTACACCGCTGCGGGACGCGTCTTTTCAGCCCGTGACATCACCGCCAGCCCGCCCCTCTATTTCCGCTTCCAGTTGCCTTGCCCCGGGTGCTGACAACCCACGCTACGCCACTGCAGGCATGTCAAAGTCCCAGCCCATGGGTCGGATGCCTCATGCCGAAACCGCGCTCACCCCATTGCCAGCAATGGGGGAAAAGTCACGATACATCGTGCAACACCATGTGACGTCGCGGGTTTGACATGCCTGGCCTAGAGCCTTAGACAAGGGGCAGCCTAAATCACCAAACAACCTAACTGAAACACCACGTCTTCCTTCCGCAAATGGCTAAAATGAAAAGCTCACCAGCAAGACTTGGAGCAAAGAGCCTACTTCTGCTGAAGCTCCCTTATAAATGACCATTTCTGCCTTTGGTTCTAGAGGTCCATTATCCCCATCATGATGCTAGTATTAGCTTCTGCCTTTGATAGACTATGTTCCAGAAATATTCTAATCCTCTTTTAAAATATCTAAGTTGTGCCAGTCAGTTACATAAATTAATGCATAATGTGATTTTTTTTCCTACTGATTAATTCCACTGAAGACCTCCACACTGTAGACTTACAAGCCAGCAAGGAAAAAAAGGCTGTCATGATCCATTGGCCCATATTTTTGATTATCTGTTGAATCCAAATTTTCTCTTCTTACAGAGAGAAAAATCCAGTCTTGTTCATTCTGATTGCTATATTTTATGCAAATATATATATATATGATTTGTATGGTAAATTATTTTTATTTATTTATTTATTTATATATTTATTTTGCCATTTCATTCCCCATTTACCCAGCCTGGGAAGATAATTTCCAAGCTGTTCATAGTTTACTTAGATTTTCATTACAGTATTCTGAAAAAAACAGGATTAATTGCAAATAGACCATCCATTGTTCATTTCTGTTTCCTGATCACTTGTAAATACCTCTTGTCTCTTAATGTGTATTCTTGAAAGTCCCCACCGATTATTTTTCTCCACTGCAAGAATTATCCTTTTCTTTCTACCTTCTGCTTCTTGTGTTGTGATTTTCACTAATGTGTAATAGGATTGAAAAGCTATTAAATTAGGTTGTCCATATCATCATCCAGTTTCTCTTTGTTTACTGAGTTCCTGACTATGTCACAGTTAACTGATCAATAGAAGGGCTAAAAGATTTTCAGATCGTTTTGGTGTCAGTATCTATTTTGTTTAAGTAAAGGTTAATAACAGTTTTAGGATTTATCTTAGTGAGAGACAAACAACATGAGGGCAGCATGAAGGAAAGCTGTACTTCGTTCAACCCTGTCACGTTAGCTAAGAAAGCAAATATATTCTCTTTTTATTATAATAAACTGATAGTTAAATATATATTTACGCCAATAGCTGGAGCATATAGAATTTGCAGTTATTTTACTTATCGTTTACATACACAGACAAACTAACATTTTTTAAAAAAAATAATCTTCAGAGGATCTAATGCTGATGTCCTCTAAATTTCTGAACTATTTGGAAAGAAAATAAAACATTTTTTTTAAAAAAAAAATAAAATAAAATTCTTGGAATTAGAGTTTCAGTTCTCCAATGCAGAACTGATAGGATGCTAGCTCATTGGATTAGATCAGCTCCAATCCAAAGATTGTACACTTCTCTTTATTCACAGCTTGAACGTGGGCTTGTTGTGTCGGAATAAGTCTACCAAACCCAAACAGATGAATGTACTTCAGTACTTGGGGAACATTTTATACTCATTATGAATGCAATGCAACACCAAAATATGTCCTCTCGGACCAAAATATCAGGTGAGGACATACTATAAGCATTTCAAAATAAAAATCTAGAGTATTGAGAACTTAAGAACACAAAGTAAAATCTGTCATTCTAACCTAAAATAAGAAATAGCTGAGTAAAGAAATGTTATTAATTATCAGTCTTCTAAGTATCGATCTAGTGAATGCAAATCAAAGAATCTGTTGGTGCCAGGATAAGATTTTTTGCAGGAATTTGGATAAGATGGTCAACATACTTTACATCTGATATGCCCTGGGGTACCATTCTCAGACAGAATGGATTATAAATTCCAGCATCCCCAGCCAGTTTAAGACTTGTAATTTAGCAAACCCAAAGGACACCTGTATACAGAAGACTGCTCAATGCCAATCCTTATCATCATAAAATTCCAGAAACAAACTTCACTAAAGATAATTGTAAGGTGAGAAGATACAGAGTAGTAGATATGCAGATGAAACAAACACTGAGGTCATAAGTAAACCAGATCTTAATGCGAATCACTTCAGCCATGCTTACACTGGAAAATATCTCAAGTTTCTAAAAGCTACCACAAACTGCCTTGCCACTACTCACAAAACAGCAAAGACATCTGTGTTCATCTTAGAAGTAGGTGGAAGTAAAACATAAAAAAGAGAAGTAGATGAAAAGAAAACATCAGATAAACCTCTCCAAATGTTATGACCTAAGCACAAAATTCATCACTGTCACAACTAAGGGAGCATACATTCTGGCATGTCATGAGCTATCCATGATTTGTGTCATTGCAGAGGATGATAAATCATTGCTAGGGACATAACATCCAGCCTCATCACCACAACATTATAGATCATGATATATTAAGTTCTTCTCTGAAATATTATTTACAGTTAGTAGGGGGTTGGAATGGCAACACAAAGCTGATATTAATTTTGCTTCCAATGTGCCAATGTGTGCAGCCAGATCCTTGCCTTAAGAGCCACAGAGACCATGTTTTGCAGTTGTAATAAGAGGCATCTGTAAGGAATTTAATGTCAATCAGTATCTATAATAAAAGTGGAGAGAACTAAAACTAATATTAATAACGCTGATTCTATATTATAATATGATTATCTGCTTCGTCCAAGGTGAAAGAAGTATATCAAGTAATCAAACTATGTATACTGAGAGAAATTTTATTTTATTTGTCCTATTTGCATAGCTGCCCATCTCACAAGAAAGTGACTGTCCAAGGATCACAAAAGTGAAAGAGTTAAAATGTGTGTCATAAAGAAGATACTCTCTTATAGTCTGTTACTAAATAAGACTGACATATTTCTTGGTCTGATACATGCAAAGCAAATTTTGTTGTATTTGTTTTATTGCAGAACATACACTAGATCAAATACCATACCGCCTAGAACAACTATATGCTTATCAACATGTCAGTATTGAAATATTTCACCCATTTTCTGCAGGCTTTCAGGATTTAATTTCCAGGAACTTATTTGGACCAAAATTTATTGTAATTCTGGCTTCTAGTTCCTATCTACTTCCTGGTATAAAGGATGCATAAATTTATTGTTATACTGAAATTTTATGAACACGGTATATTTTCCCCTATACCGGAATCATCCTAATCTTTCATTAGCATGACACCTTCTTGAAGATTCTCCCTACTGATAATCTTTTCTGTCCCCAAGAATTATCCTGATTTATAATTTGAAGTACAATTTCCAGCCTAAGTTATTTAACATTTCCACAGCAACATTGCTAGGAACATATGCCGCTTTTTATATGCCTGAATTTATGTTAACTTTTCCTAAAGGAATTATAGTTGCATCGGACAGTACAGTTTCCTGTGGAATCTTTAATGCTCTTGTCATACATAAATCTTTAAAGCATTACTCACATATTAAGAGTGCAGTGTTTGCCTCCCAGCATACACAAAGGACAGCACAGCAGGAGGCTGATGGTGCAGATCAGCAGAGGGGTTGGACAGCTCCGGGCGTTAACTGCTCACTCAGGATAAGCCTAATGAGTTAAGCTGTTGACAGCCCCAGGCAAGGTCAGCCTGGTGGGAAGCCAGGATCTACACCCTTGTCACCTGCACTGGCAGGAAGCCCAGGTTTGAACTGATTGGATGCCATCCACCTGGGCAGGTACAAATAGACGCCAGGCTCCCCTGTTTCCCCAGTTCATTCTGTTCAGAATAAACTCATCTTTACCCTAGCTCTGTGTCCGTCTCTATGTGAAGCATGCGACTTTACACTGGCGACAAAGGTGGGATCCTGCTCTGGAAAACGCTAGCCGCGGATGAAACCCCATCGGCAGCTCAGGACCCGACGCAGGACGACCCCGACCGAGGTAATGGCACAACTGGGACAATACCCCATCTCCAACAGCAACCGCCCTGAGGAGTGGGAGGCGTTCGTAGGTCAGCTCGAGTGCTACCTACGGGCGAATGGGGTCAAGGACGACTGACAGAGAGCGGCGGAGCTACTCTGCAGCTGTGGCACGGAGACGTACCAGCTGGCGGTCGGTCTGTGTGCACCCGACGACATTCATGCCGTCGGGTACAGCGAAATGATATCTAAGCTAACGGAACACTTTAAGCCCGAAACATCAGAGATAGCTTGGCGGTACCGTTTCGAGAAACGGGACTAGCGTCCAGGCGAGACCGCGAAGCAGTACATGGCTGCCCCGCGACAAGCGGCGAGACTCTGCAACTTCGACAACCTTGAAGTCCGTCTGCGGGATCGGATCGTCTGCGGGCTAAGGGACCGGAAGCTGCGGCAGAAGATGTTTGCCAAGCAGAAGCTGACCCTTCGGGATGTCCAGGAGGAGTTCCTAGCCTGGGACGTAGCGGAGGAGTCCGACGTAAGGGAGAACGGGGCCATCCATCAGCTCTCCGGCCACGACGACGCAGAAGGGGAAGACTTCGAGGTGGATGCCATCCACCGCCAGCAGCGATCAACCACCTATTCCCGGGACCGCGTGAAGGAGCAGCACCCAGCAACAGCCGAGCAGCGGTACCAGGAGTGCGGATGCGGAACAAGTGGCCCCTGGTCTACCCAGCTCTCCGGCTGCAGCACCCATCACTCCCGATCTACCCAGCAGTGCGGCCGCGGCCCCAGGTCTACCCAGCCCGGCTCACTTAGGCAACACCGGTCTACCCCGTGCATCGGCTGCGGGGCAGGAAACTCCAACCGGTCTACCCGTTGCGCCAGCTGTGGAGGACAGCACCCCCGGTCTACCTGCCATTTCAAATCGGCAAAGTGCAGAGCGTGTGGGAAGACCGGCCACATCGCGGCGGTCTGTCGGGGCCGGCCTAGGGACAGTCTGCACGAGGTGGAGGCGGATTTCCAGCTGGCCACAGGTACAGGGGAGAGGTCGCCGAGGCTTACGGTTAGTCACACGGCGGGACAGTCGGCTGTTTGCGAAACCGGGGAACACCCACCCCTTATCCCAAAAATCAAACTGAGGGTCAAAATTCAAGGGGTTCCCTGCATAATGGAACTTGACTCTGGGTCAGCCGTATCCATTATCTCCGCGCGGACTTTCAGCGAGATCTGCAAGCGGAGTGGCCAGCGGGTTCCCCTGAGGCCATCCAAACTGACCCTCTCAGACTTCCAGAACTCTCCGATTAAAGTCAGGGGAGGCGTCGGTGACGGTCCACTACAAAGGGTTTAAGGGGAAGTTGAGCGTGCTGGTCATCGAAGGGCAACGGACCAGCCTTGTGGGGCTAGGATGGTTCAGGGCGTTGGGCATTGGGATCACCGGGATCCACCAAACACAGAGCCACACCTCCCTGGAGGGCATCTGCAGGGAGTTTGCGGATGTCTTCGACGAACGGTTGGGGAAGTACACCGGGCCCCCGATTTCTTTTAAATTAAACCCCCTAGTCCCACCTGTCAGAATGAAGGCGAGGAGAGTTCCCTTTGCGCTCAAGCATAAGATTGAGCAGTTAACGCCCGGAGCTGTCCAACCCCTCTGCTGATCTGCACCATCAGCCTCCTGCTGTGCTGTCCTTTGTGTATGCTGGGAGGCATACACTGCAAAGAGGACACTAGAAAATATGGTGGAACAATCCGAATTAAATAACAGTGCGAAGAGAAATTATGGATAATGGGAATTTGTTAACAGAAAACAGTTTCAGGAAAAAATGTCACTGTTTTCTACATTTAGGGAAGTGTATGAGAAAGAGATCAATAAGGTCTTCATGCAGAAGAAAGCTGCAAAAAATGTGCTTCAAACTTTTCCTATATTTGCTATATTTGTAATAATATTTTTAATTCATTCATTTGTTCATTTTCCCCCCCCTCTAGGTTGGATAGAATTAAGGCTCAGCACATGCTACCACCGTACTTAGTTTTATAATTGTAAAATTCAAAGCAAGGAAAGGGAACACTTCAAGTGCTCAGTGCTTTATATTCCAGACACCCAAGATTTGCTCTGTCAGAAGGTACATTCTGAGTTTTCTTCTGTTGGATATGCACAACTGAAATATTCCTATAGAAGAATCTGGGCTGGGTCATTTTGTTCTGGGTTCAGAATAAACTGAGTTTTTTGTTTTGTTGTTTTGTCTAGCTCAATGTAAGAAGGAAAAAAAGGCAATGATTACTGGATTTACTCTCTGCAATGAAATTTGGGGAAAGCAGGTTTAAGGGTTGACCCAAAGAGAGGGTTTTCCCATCACAATTAGCAATAGCAACAGCACTTAGACTTATATACCGCTTCACAGTGCTTTACAGCCCTCTCTAAGTGGTTTATAGAGTCAGTATATTCTCCCCAACAATCTGGGTCCTTATTTCACCAATCTCGGAAAGATGGAAGGCTGAGTCAATCTTGAGCTAGTCAGGATTGAACTCCTGGCTATGGGAATGCCACCATGGTTCAATTGTTTACTATGTTGCTATTACTTGGGAAAGAAGTACATTTGGAGTCACTTTGGATAGTGATATGGGTGGCATATAAATTTAACAAATAAATAAATTTATCTTTCTGTTAAGATGAATGCAACTTAAGGCAGGGCTTTTCAAGCAGTGGTACGGGTACCACCTGTGGTACATTGCCACCTAGCAGGTGGTACACGACCATCCTAGAAAAGTGGTAGTGGGGGAGGGGAATGAGCTGAACCGGTGGCAGCACCGCACAAGCCTGAGCGAGAGATAGCTGGAGCTGCTGGGCTGTCAAGGCTCAGTGGAAGCGCCAGGATCAGCGCCAGGATCAGCACCAGGCTCCAGCTGAAGCTTGGCACTTATCCTGGTGCTTCTGCTGAGCCCAGAAAAAGTGCCAATCAGCTGGAATGTTGCAGCATCTCCAGGGTCTTGTGATTTATATTCAGATGCTTGGCAACTGATTCATAATGGTCACAGTGTCCCAGGGTCATGTGAAGTGAACAAAACCTGCTGCAACCACCCAGCAGAGGGGGGAATAAAAACCAAACACCCCACCCCCCACCCCTACTGCCAATCCTCAACAGAAATGCTCACAACAATAAAAACCTCCGACAGGAGGAAGAGCGCCGCCACGCGGGCAGGCAGGTGTCTGGCTCAGCTGTGTCTTGGGGGGTACTTTTTTCAGTGCCATTGTAACTTCAAACAGTCACTAAGCGAACTGTTGTAAGTCAAGGACTACCTGTACTTCATCACTTTTTTCCTTTTGGGGGGGGGGTTCATCCAGTTTTTGACATCTTGGTAGGTAACTGGTGGTACTCGGATGTTGCCATATCCTAAAAGTGGTACAATGGGTGAAAAAGTTGAAAAGCCCTGACTTAAGGTACTGAAGCGCCAAGATAAATGTTTGTAAATGAATCAATGGTTTCAAACTGATTTACATACCAGATCTATTACTTGCAAGAGTCCTGAAAGAGCTTGTGGTTGTCATCCTGGTGCCGCTTCCTGTGACCTTTGACAAATCATATAGGACAGGTATAACACTAGAGGACTGGAGAAGGCACTTTTTTTCTTCCTATCTTCAGATAATGGAAAAAGAAAACAGACAACCATAGACTGTTATGTTATGTTGAGATTGATCATGGGGAAAAATTTGGAAGAGATGATCAAGCAGTTGGTTTGTGAGTATTTAGAAAATAATGCATTGCTTGGCAGAAATTAGCATGGGTTTATGCCAACAAACCCAATTTTTTTTTATTAGAGCGATCAATTTAGTTGACTACAGGAATGCAGTGGTTATAGTGTAGCTTGATCTCAACAAAGCATTCAACAAAAGCACTTCTCATGGTTCAATAATGTTGTGTTTTACATAGTTCTAATTAATAAAACATAGTTATGCAATTTGAAATCTGACCATGTAGTCTTAGGGAGATACAGCTATTTGTAGGATTTTAAATTAGCTATTAGTAGGATTTTAACCCATGGTCCTTATGAGACACTACATCTGTTTATAAACCTTTTTGAAAGTAAGTAAATGGTAAATAGAACCATAAAATATGTACAATCACTTGTAAAACAATAGGTAAAATATTTTTAGTAATCTACTTGTAGAAAAAAGGGAGTTGCTTTATACATTTTCATCTGTAGAATTCAAATGGGCACACATACAAGCATTCTTTTGATTTCCAGACTTCACTTTCTAATTGGACACAAACCTTCACTAATGATGCTGCTTAAGACTTCACAGTCCTAATTGTCTACAGTCCCTCACTTGTTTTCCTCTAAATTATCCATCTTTTGTTCAGATCCATGAAGTTTAATTTTTGTTCCCTTCACAGAAATATGGAGAGCATCCAGCTTTTGTTTTATGTCATGAAGAGCAGAATACAAAAAAAAATCTTTGCTTCATCGCCCCAGACTGAATTTAAAACATAAAGAAGCAAAATCTACAGCTTTTTGTCAGTTCAGTTGACTATATTACACTTACAAACTTCTCTTGTACATGATCAGATTGCTAAAAAAAAAAAAGTTTCACGGACTTGAAAATAGTCTTTACACTTCAAAGCTGTTATTCCAGTAATTTTGTGGCAGTCCAACATAAGTGGATGGCTGCAACATTGCATCAAGCAAGACGAAAATGAGATGGTGTGGTATTGCCTATGCAATTTCTTTAACCAGGACTAACCATCTGCCACATCATTTAATTTGATTCTTTCACAATAAGTTAACAACCTTCTAATACACATCTCATTCCTTTGCCACAATATCTGTTATTATAAAACACTGATAAGAATGAAGCAGCAGTTACCTATTATTATTAATATATATAAAAAACAAAATCTACTTTTTCTCTTAGTATCCTTATTTACATGGAATCCATTATAATTACTTGGGTAGCTATACTGCCATATAGTTTTATATATACCCATAAAGGTGTATATTTCAACTATATGTCCAGTATTTATCCAAATGTGCCAGTTGTTAATAGTGTTAGGTAAAACAATCAAGAACCTCACTCTTGAAAACAAAGTCATGCTTACGTTTTAAACTGGAATAGAACCTGCCAAATTCCAAATAGTAGAAGAGGGCAGGTCAAAAATAAAAGGAATAAGAACAAGACCAAAATAAAATTAATTACAGTTCCTACGATGACTCCCCATATAGGCAATGATTTTATTCCTTCTGTCATGTTAAAAACTGCAAATTAGGGATAGGTTTTTAAGATTACACCAATAGTTTTTGAAGATCATTTGATCTGCTGATTTGGTACTCCTGGCTTAATATATGGAAATTAACTTAAACTGCAGTCTTCCACTTAGCTTTTAGGAATAAGCATCTTTAAACTTGGTGGAGCTTATTTTTGAAGTTGTATTATGGACACATGCACTGAAATGCTTCAGATCCCATTTCAATCACATTATTCAACAATCATACAGTAACTGCACCCTATTCTGAAGGTGTTTCAGAATAGAGAGGTTGGTACCTCATGTCATATCTATCAGTATCCATGGATATTGCAATAGTAATCCATGACAGATATCGAGGAAATAAAAAGTACACTGTATACCAAACAGCTTTTTCCACACCCCCAAATAGTTATGCAGTTGCCTGTATCTATGGCAACTCTTTCTTTACTCTTCCTCTGCCTTCTCCAGGTCTACACAACCTTATTAAGGATTAAAGATTGGGGACATCTAATATTATTTGTAGGCAGTTTAAGACAACATAACATTCAATCATCTTTAATCTGTATCAAGCAAGCAATGTCTCAAACCTGACTCTCTCCCGAGATTTTTTGTTAGGGTATCTGATGATGATGTAGGGAAAGTGTTTTATCTGTTTGCTCAGGATGGCTGCTGTCCTTTTTACATAATGTTGGTTTCTTTCTCTCTCTTTTTCGCCTGTGAAGCTACCAAGAATAATTTTGGACATGGGCACCTTACAAATTGGATAAATAAATTTAGAAATAAGGACAATAAACATTCCCAACTATTGGTAAACATATAGCATATTTGAAATTGATTCTACATTTTTTTCAGGTGAAATTAACTCAAATATTTATGCAATCTTGGTCGCACAGAAGATTGGAACCATGGTGCTATTAAATAAAAATGTTTGCCAGCTATTCTATCTGCAAATTAGGCAATCATGGATGACCTTCCAGGGGTCACACTATAACTTTCACTGTATCTGTCTTTTTCTTTATCTTCCTTTTAATATAGTGGTCCAAAGGTATATAAGCTGCTTTTGCTTATGGCCACTCTGCAAGCACTGAAATTTTGCTGAGAGTCCAGCATATTGCTTTTTATACATGCAAATAAAATTATATTGTATCTTCAACGTATCTGGTTATCTTAAGTAAGTCAGTTTTTGGCCACAATGTTGGAAAGTGTGCTTAAGGTCAATTTTGTGAATTTTAAGAAAACTGAGACTCTCTTCTAACTTAATGTATATGCTTAGCATATGTTAAGGGGACCTGCATTGGAAGCAGATGAGTATGGTTTTAAAATGTAAAACATCAGTAACCTTCTTTGTGCTGATGACACTAGCCAGATAGGCAAAAGCACAAAGGATCTGCAAATACTAGTAATAAAAATCAAGCAGGATAGAGCCAAATGGGACTAAAATAAAATATAAAGAAAACTAAATTAATGACAACCACAGTCTTAGAATTGATGGTGAAGATATGGGACTGGAGGAGGCATGGCAAAATGGAGATGCCTCCACAAAAGTGGAGCTGACAACTGCAGCAAAGGAGAGGATGGGAGATCACCTACATGTGCTTCAGATGACTGATCTTCATGAGAAGACCTCAGGATGGCAGTCTTCTCTAGTCTGAGCAGGTTTGAGTGTTGTTGTTGTTAGCTGCGAAGTCGTGTCCGACCCATCGCGACCCTATGGACAACGTTCCTCCAGGCCTTTCTGTCCTCTACCATCTTCTGGAGTCCATTTAAGCTCATGCCTACTGCTTCAGTGACTCCATCCAGCCACCTCATTCTCTGTCGTCCCCTTCTTCTATTGCCCTCGATCTTTCCCAGCATTAGGCTCTTCTCCAGTGAGTCCTTCCTTCTCATTAGGTGGCCAAAGTATTTGAGTTTTAGCTTCAGGATCTGGCCTTCTAAAGAGCAGTCAGGATTGATCTCCTCTAGGACTGACCGGTTTGATCGCCTTGCAGTCCAAGTGACTCGCAGGAGTCTTCTCCAGCACCATAGTTCAAAGGCCTCAATTCTTTGGCGCTCAGCCTTTCTTATGGTCCAACTTTCACTGCCATACATTGCAACTGGGAAGACCATAGTCTTGACTATACGCACTTTTGTTGATAGGGTGATGTCTCTGCTTTTTAGTGTGCTGTCTAGATTTGCCATGGCTTTTCTCCCCAGGAGCAAGCGTCTTTTAATTTCTTGGCTACAGTCCCCATCTGCAGTGATCTTGGAGCCCAGGAAAATAAAATCTGTCACTACTTCCATTTCTTCCCTATCTATTTGCCAGGAATTGAGAGGGCCAGATGCCATGATCTTGGTTTTCTTAATGTTAAGTTTCAACCCAAGTTTTGCACTCTCGTTCTTCACCCGCAACAAGAGGCTCTTTAGTTCTTCTTCACTTTCTGCCATTAGAGTGGTATCATCTGCTTATCTTAGGTTGTTGATATTTCTTCCGGCAATCTTAATTCCAACTTTTGATTCATCTAGCCCTGCCTTTCTCATGATGTGCTCTGCATATAAGTTAAATAGGCAGGGCGACAGTATACAGCCTTGCCGGACTCCTTTCCCAATTTTGAACCAATCAGTGGTTCCGTGTCCAGTTCTCACTGTTGCTTCTTGACCCGCATATAGGTTTCTCAAGAGACAAATAAGATGGTCTGGTACTCCCATCTCTTTAAGAACTTGCCACAGTTTGTTATGATCCACACAATCAAAGGCTTTAGCATAGTCAATGAAGCAGAAGTAGATGTTTTTCTGGAACTCCCTAGCTTTCTCCATGATCCAGCGTATGTTGGCAATTTGATCTCTAGTTCCTCTGCCTCTTCGAAATCCTGCCTGTACTTCTGGTAGTTCTCGATCCACATACTGCTGAAGTCTAGCTTGTAGGATTTTAAGCATGACTTTACTAGCATGAGAAATGAGTGCAATGGTGCGATAGTTTGAACATTCTTTGGCACTGCCTTTCTTTGGAATTGGAATGTAAACTGATCTTTTCCAATCCTGTGGCCATTGTTGAGTTTTCCAAATTTGCTGGCAAATTGAGTGTAGCACTTTTACTGCACTGTCTTTTAAGATTTTGAATAGCTCAGCTGGAATACTGTCACCTCCACTAGCTTTGTTGTTGCTCAGCTTTTCTAAGGCCCACTTCACTTCACATTCTAGGATGTCTGGCTCGAGGTCAGTGACCACCTCATTGTGATTATCAGGGACGTTAAGCTCATTCTTGTATAGTTCTTCTGTGTAATTTTGCCACCTCTTCTTAATCTCTTCTGCCTCTGTTAGGTCCCTGCCATTTTGGTCCTTTATCATGCCCATTTTTGCATTAAACGTTCCCTTCATCTCTCCAATTTTCTTGAAAAGATCTCTGGTCCTCCCTATTCTATTGTTTTCTTCTATTTATTTGCACTGTTCATTTAAGAAGGCATTCTTATCTCTTCTAGCTATTCTCTGGAATTCTGCATTCAATTGGGTATATCTATGTTTTTCTCCCTTGCCTTTCGTTTCCCTCCTTTCCTCAGCTATTTGCAAAGCTTCCTCAGACAGCCATTTTGCTTTCTTGCATTTCTTTTTCTTTGGGATGGTTTTGGTTGCTACCTGTTGTACAATGTCACGAACCTCTGTCCATAGTTCTTCAGGCACTCTGTCTATCAGATCTAATTCCTTAAATCTATTTGTCACCTCTACTGTATATTCAACAGGGATATGATTTAATTCATACCTGAGTGGCCTAGTGCTTTTCCCTACTTTCTTCAGTTTGAGCCTAAACTTTGCAAGGAGAAGCTCATGGTCTGAGCCACAGTCAGCTCCTGGTCTTGTTTTTACTGACTGTATAGAGCTTCTCCATCTTTGGCTGCAGAGCATATAGTCAATCTGATTTCTGTGTTGACCGTCTGGTGATGTCCATGTGTAGAGCCGTCTCTTGGGTTGTTGGAAAATAGTGTTTGCTATGACCATCGTATTCTCTTGACAAAATTCTATCAGCCTGTGCCCTGCTTCATTTTGTACTCCAAGGCCAAACTTGCCTGTTATTCCAGTTATCTCTTGGCTTCCTACTTTAGCATTCCAATCCCCCATGATGATAAGGACATCATTTTTTGGTGTTAGTTCTATAAGGTGCTGTAGGGCTTCGTAGAACCGGTCAATTTCATCCTCTTCAGCACTGGTGGTTGGGGCATAGACTTGGACTACTGTGATATTGAATGGTTTGCCTTGGATTCGAACTGAGATCATTCTGTCATTTTGAGGATTGTATCCCAGTATTGCTTTTCCTACTCTTTTATTGACTATGAAGGCTACTCCATTTCTTCTGAGGGATTCTTGTCCGCAGTAGTATACCTGATGGTCATCTGAATTAAATTCACCCATTCCTGTCCATTTTAGTTCGCTGATACCTAAGATGTTGATGTTCAGTCTTGTCATCTCTTGTTTGACCACGTCCAGCTTTCCTTGATTCATGGATCTTACATTCCAGGTTCCTATGGAGAAAAAATCTTTACAGCATCGGACTTTCCTTTCACCACCAGACACATCCACAGCTGAGCGTCCTTTCGGCTTTGGCCCAGTCGCTTCATTCTTTCTGGCGCTACTAGTACTAGCCCTCTGCTCTTCCCCAGTAGCATATTGGACGCCTTCCGACCTGAGGGGCTCATCTTCCAGCGTCATATCGTTTTGCCTTTTGGTACTGTCCATAGGGTTTTCATGGCAAAGATACTGGAGTGGGTTGCCATTTCCTTCTCCAGTGGATCACGTTTTGTCAGAACTCTCTGCTATGACCTGTCCGTCTTGGGTAGCCCTGCACGGCATAGCTCATAGCTTCATTGAATTACGCAAGCCCCTTCACCACGACAAGGCAGTAATCCATGAAGGGGATTTGAAGGTTTGAGTGCCTGGTGCTATCTTGCTTGCAACTGTTGGAGGAGCCTTTTAAACTAAAGGACACAAAATTTGCAAGCCTTCCTCTCTAATCACTTTTCAGAAATGGCCCATTAATCATCTTAAAGCTATTAGAGACCTTCAAAATGACAAGTTTTAAAAAGTCAGTGGGTGAATTTAGCCTTAATTATAAGAAAAATTAATTATAAGATTAAGGACTTTAAAAATTGAAATAAACACCCACACGCTGAATAAGACTTGATCTAAGAAAGTTATGAACAGATTAAGTATCCTGTAAATTTGGAATGTTGACTTTTACTACAAGATTCTGGAATTAACTATAAAAATAAATAGCTACTCACGAGAACCAGATTAATTTTGGCTATTTTAGGTTATTGAAGGTTGTAACAGAGGTAAGTGACTTTATGATTTTAGAAACTGAACTAGAAGACCTCCAAGGTCCCTTCCAGCTCTATACAATTCTACAAGGATGGATGCAAGTTAAAAATAAAACTGGACATTAAAGATTCTAAGCAAAAGGGAAAAATATGAGCCTGCTTTTGGTAACAATTTGTACTAGAACTTACAAACTGACACAAAACTTCTTAACAATGGAAATACTAAAGAAGATCTTTTAAAAATGGAACCAGAAATTAGAAGCTACCCTATAAATAGCATCAGTAATGATGTCTGGCACAATGTCCAAAAGATGTTAATGTGAAGCATTGTTTTTTCAATTTTCCCACCCACCTATCTCCCTTCATCTCTACCTTTTTGACACTCTGCACTCTGCAACTCCTACACCTGTCTCCCCCATCACCCCAGTTGATCTTCACTATTGTTATCCTCCCACTATTGAAAAAGTGCATCCAGGTGAGGCAAGTGCTAGCCTTTCATGATGCTTTCATAAAGGACAGAGATGGGGGAGCAGATAGGCAGGTGGTGAGGAGCTGAAGTTGAGAAAAGCCCAGTAGAGTGGCAGAGCCTCATCTTCTGAAGCGAGTTCTCCAGACATAGCTAGTTAGGAAGCAGAAGAATTGATCAGGCAATTCACACATGGCAGAAGAAGCAAGAAGTCCTCAGCTAATAATTACACCTGGAATCTACTGGAACTGTCATTGCTAAGCAATGGATAATCCAGTCTCAGTTAGAGCCGTTAAGTGAGGACCACCTGTAGTATTCTCCAAAGATGTATTTCCCTTTATCAGAATGCAGAACCTGAGATTCTTCAATCCAATGATTCACTGACTGTTGCAACGTGATTTTTAAAACAATTGATTTTTCTCACCGATGAAATATGTGTATATATATCTGGAGAAGCTATCAATAGATGTCATTCCCTCCTGCATATTTGGTCATGATGAGTCCATATCTATCTTTTGAATCCTATTGATAGACTGTTGTGTCTTGCTTTTCTTTTCCTGAAAAAGAGGGGTTAGTTCACTTTCTTTTTTTTTTAAACAGGTTATAGATTTATTTTCCCTGTCATAAAGATCTAACTTCAGGTCTCTTCATAAGTCCTTCTTCTCAGGTTAAGATACTAGATGGCCTTGTTTTTACACCACAAATAGGAACTCTTCTTATACCAGGATTGTTTTGCTAATGTAGCCTTTCCATTCTACCATCCACTTCATATAGGCCACTCTCCTTGACAGTCCCCTTCACAAAAAAAATCAGTTCCGTCGGTGACAAAATAATGGTGTTTTTCCAAGGTTACTTCATAAGGGCACATTTCATTGGTATCAAACTAGCAGTTTGCGCTGGTACATACAAAGCATTTTCAGTAATCAATTGGTTTTCCATTTTTTCCCCAGTGTGCTGTGCAGCTTTGTAATTCCTTTGCTTTCAGCAAAGGCTTGTCTCTGCCTCCCATTTCTAGGAGGGGAATGAAAATTCTGCAATCCACATGTAATTCGGGGGCACTTCTCTCTTGTTAAATTAAATTTCTGGTAGTAGTAGAATCAGTGCAAATCAGTGCATAATGTTTTTCAGAAGCAGTGCCAAAAATCATTGTCTGCCAGTTTTCCTTCTATTGTCTGGTGTTGCGTCATTCCTTGTGGAATGCAGCTCGACCGGTTTCTCAATAGCAGCTCCTTTTCTCTGGGTGCCCTTGATTTGCATATGCTTAGGATGACCACAGAGGTAGCAGCTTCTATCTCTGGTTTTAGCTGAAGCCTCTTTGATCCCTACGGATTTCTCTTCAGCACCTCTGAAACTTTAAAATCATATGACCAGCTTATTACCAAATGTGAGTTTGTATCTTTTCTTATTCACCATTCACAATGCACACAGTTGCATTCATAATTGTTTCAAATGATTCTGGGAAGCTGTTTAAAGATAACATTTCTTTGGAACAGAGTTCAGTTTTGGTGTCTTTTTTAACAACAATACAGACATGGCATGCCACTGCCATCTTCCAGCTGTATTTTTACTTTCCAGTCTCATTGACATCCTTTGTATACCCTGAGTGTCACACACAGAAGTGCTAAAGAGGCCTAATCCTATTTAGCTTCTGTGTTAGTGTTTCCCAACCTTGGCCACTGAAGTTGTTTGAACTTCAACTCCCAGAATTCCTCAACCAGCATGCTTCATGGAGTGGAAGTCCACAAATCTTAAAGTTGCCAAGGTTGAGAAAGATTGTTCTAAGTCTACCCAAGGACAGACAGGCGGTGCCACTTACTGAGATCTGGGAAGCTATTTAATTTTAATACAATTAATACTGTTTCATGTTGAATTACCCTTTGAACTTCAAGCAAGCATCATTCTCCAGCATTTCTCTAGCATAAAATAGATATTCTTTTAAGAGAGGATTATTTTGAAAGCATGACAGGAGAAATGGCATTGACTATATGAAAGGGCAATCCACTAGTCCATGAGCCAGCCGAAAAGTATGCCAGTTGAAAATTTACCGCCCAAGTGACTGAACTCTTTCTGCTTCAAGTAATGAGACTGGGAAGGGATGACGTCACTATAGTGTCGAGTTAAGGAAGTCTATTGATGGGTTCCTTTAGCTTTGTTTGCTGTCCTGCTGAGCTTCACCCGAGCAAGGAAAACAATCACCTCTCGCTTTTCTTAACTTATGGGGCACGTCTGAAAATAACATTCTGGTTTTGTGTTGTTACCTGCGAAGTCATGTCCAACCCATCGCGACCCTATGGACAATGTTCCTCCAGGCCTTCCTGTCCTCTACCATCTTCTGGAGTCCATTTAAGCTCACGCCTACTGTTTCAGTGACTCCATCCAGCCACCTCATTCTCTGTCGTCCCCTTCTTCTCTTGCCCTCAATCTTTCCCAGCATTAGGCTCTTCTCCAGTGAGTCCTTCCTTCTCATTAGGTGGCCAAAGTATTTGAGTTTTAGCTTCAGGATCTGGCCTTCTAAAGAGCAGTCAGGGTTGATCTCCTCTAGGACTAACCAGTTTGATCGCCTTGGAGTCCTAACCGGTTTGATCACAGGAGTCTTCTCCAGCACCATAGTTCAAAGGCCTCAATTCTTTGGCGCTCAGCCTTTCTTATGGTCCAGCTTTCACAGCCATACATTGCAACTGGGAAGACCATAGCCTTGACTATACGCACTTTTGTTGACAGGGTGATGTCTCTGCTTTTTAGTGTGCTGTCTAGATTTGCCATGGCTTTCCTCCCAAGGAGCAAGCGTCTTTTAATTTCTTGGCTACAGTCCCCATCTGCAGTGATCTTGGAGCCCAGGAAAATAAAATCTGTCACTACCTCCATTTCTTCCCCATCTATTTCCCAGGAATTAAGAGGGCCAGATGCCATGATCTTGGTTTTCTTAATGTTAAGTTTCAACCCAAGTTTTGCACTCTCCTTGTTCACCTGCAACAAGAGGCTCTTTAGTTCCTCTTAACTTTCTGCCATTAGAGTGGTATCATCTGCATATCTTAGGTTGTTGATATTTCTTCCGGCAATCTTAATTCCAACTTTTGATTCATCAAGCTCTGCCTTTCTCATGATGTGCTCTGCATATAAGTTAAATAGGCAGGGTGACAGTATACAGCCTTGCCGGACTCCTTTCCCAATTTTGAACCAATCAGTGGTTCCATGTCCAGTTCTCACTGTTGCTTCTTGGCCCACATATAGGTTTCTCAAGAGACAAATAGCTTTGTTGTTGCTCAGCTTTTCTAAGGCCCACTTCACTTCACATTCTAGGATGTCTGGCTCGAGGTCAGTGACCACCTCATTGTGATTATCAGGGACATTAAGCTCATTCTTGTATAGTTCTTCTGTGTAATTTTGCCACCTCATCTTAATGTCTTCTGCCTCTGTTAGGTCCCTGCCATTTTGGTCCTTTATCATGCCCATTTTTGCATGAAACGTTCCCTTCATCTCTCTAATTTTCTTGAAAAGATCTCTGGTCCTCCCTATTCTATTGTTTTCTTCTATTTCTTTGCACTGTTCATTTAAGAAGGCATTCTTATCTCTTCTAGCTATTCTCTGGAATTCTGCATTCAATTGGGCGTATCTTTCTTTTTCTCCCTTGCCTTTCACTTCCCTCCTTTCCTCAGCTATTTGCAAAGCTTCCTCAGACAGCCATTTTGCTTTCTTGCATTTCTTTTTCTTTGGGATGGTTTTGGTTGCTACCTGTTCTACAATGTTGCGAACCTCTGTCCGTAGTTCTTCAGGCACTCTGTCTATCAGATCTAATTCGTTAAATCTATTTGTCACCTCTACTGTATATTCAACAGGGATATGATTTAATTCATACCTGAGTGGCCTAGTGCTTTTCCCTACTTTCTTCAGTTTAAGTCTAAACTTTGCAATGAGAAGCTCATGGTCTGAGCCACAGTCAGCTCCTGGTCTTGTTTTTACTGACTGTATAGACCTTCTCCATCTTTGGCTGCCGAGCACATAGTCAGTCTGATTTCTGTGTTGACCGTCTGGTGATGTCCATGTAGAGCCGTCTCTTGGGTTGTTGGAAAAGAGTGTTTGCTATGACCATCGTATTCTCTTGACAAAATTCTATCAGCCTGTGCCCTGCTTCATTTTGTACTCCAAGGCCAAACTTGCCTGTTATTCCGGTTACCTTTTGGCTTCCTACTTTAGCATTCCAATCCCCCATGATGATAAGGACATCATTTTTTGGTGTTAGTTCTATAAGGTGCTGTAGGGCTTCATAGAACCAGTCAATTTCATCCTCTTCAGCACTGGTGGTTGGGACATAGACTTGGACTACTGTGATATTGAATGGTTTGCCTTGGATTCGAACTGAGATCATTCTGTCATTTTGAGGATTGTATCCCAGTATTGCTTTTCCTATTTTTTTATTGACTATGAAGGCTACTCCATTTCTTCTGAGGGATTCTTGCCCGCAGTAGTATACCTGATGGTCATCTGAATTAAATTCACCCATTCCTGTCCATTTTAGTTCGCTGATACCTAAGATGTCGATGTTCAGTCTTGTCATCTCTTGTTTGACCACGTCCAGCTTTCCTTGATTCATGGATCTTACATACCAGGTTCCTATGGAGAAAAAATCTTTACAGCATCGGACTTTCCTTTCACCACCAGACACATCCACAGCTGAGCATCCTTTCGGCTTTGGCCCTGTCGCTTCATTCTTTCTGGCGCTACTAGTACTAGCCCTCTGTTCTTCCCCAGTAGCATATTGGATGCCTTCCGACCTGAGGGGCTCATCTTCCAGCGTCATCTCATTTTGCCTTTTGGTACTGTCCATAGGGTTTTCATGGCAAAGATACTGGAGTGGGTTGCCATTTCCTTCTCCAGTGGATCACGTTTTGTCAGAACTCTCTGCTTCAAGCTTCTGCCATATTACAAGCCATTATGGTTTGTAAGACATGTTTTAAACTTAAAATAAGGCATAAAATAAGTGGTTTTATAAGTATTAGCCTTTTAAAAAAGGAAAAAATAGGGGTCCTAGGGGTATACTTTTGTTATACTAGCCAAGATGTGTCCTGGATCTGTCTCAAGATCTGTCCCAAGATTTGTCCTAACTGAAAGCAACAAATGCAGTTTATGGCACAGATATGGCTAAGGCCAATCACCTTATTTGTCCACACCTTATTTGTCCACACCTTATTTGTCATGATGGGAGGCAAGGGTCAATATCTGTGAGCCCATCTAGGGATGATCATGGCATACAGAATTTTGGAATTTGGAATGAATGGTAAAGAGCATGAATTATTAATTAAATGACAAAAAATGGGTGCCTAGGAGACTGAGAAAGGGTAGGATGAAACAAAGGTCACCTGATTGCATGGCATGGAGCTGATGAATGCATATAAGGAAGTGAAGTTGCAGATTTAATTTTGAATAAAAGGTCTAAACTGTATGTACAAATTGGGGGCATCCAGATTGTTGTAGGTGCATTTGAAAGTAGGATTTCAAGGTTGGTGATGTTATGTATGCTATGCTACATTGAATGGAGATAATGGCAGAAGCACAAAGGAGTTTAAGGTGGGGGGGAAAACCTGTGGAATGCAGAATAAATGCAATTCAAAGAAAACAGTAATTCTGCAGTTTGGTTCAAATACATGGCTGAAGGTCATGGTGGGCTGATTATGTAGGAATAAAAGGGTGACTCCCGGGACACACCACTTAAGTTCATCTTAATGAAGAGAAAGGAAATTGGCATGGGGTCTATTGAAACCATGGGTGAACACTGTAGGAAATGTGGATTGCAAAGAAGTAACGAAGTCACTATCCCCAACAAACATGGAACATAGCCTAGAAAGTAAATTAAAGGAAAGATCGGGGGGGGGGAAATATTTCCTGTTTCCTAAGGGGCCACTCCAAATTACAGAGAGATTTATTTTTAATCAAATCTTCCTAGAATTATAGCAATGGTCCAATTATCTATTTATTTCCTTACTTGGAAATAAGTCCTCCAGAGAATTGCTTCCATCGGTTCAAGGGCATTATATTCACATCATTAAAAAAACTGATTTTTGAGACCACATGTCCTTCATCACATTCCAGAAATAAATCTGAATAAGGTAGTTATAAGCAATCCTTCCCTGTTTTTTTTTGGGGGGGGGGGGGTAAATGAAGTTATTAGGAGAAAGTACACAGATTAGAATTTAGGATGTCCAAAAGCTGATGGTAGCACACAATTACTCAATCCTATTGACTTAGCTGCCAGTTTATAAAGTGTCAGATCTGTTTCTCCTTTTCTAAAGCAAAAAAAACCTCTGAAGATCCACATCAGGAGAGGATCTTTTTTCCATCATCGGTATTCTTATTATCTCCCCATTCTTCTTTTTCATATCATTTGTTGACAATAACTGTGAAGATTGATGTGAGACTGGTCAATCCAAAGCACTTGTTTTGATATCCAACATGGGAAATGAAAATATTTTGCAACTGGTTTTTTTTCTTGAACAATGTCATGAATGTAGATTTTTCATGCTTCCATTGTAAATCTTCAGAACCCTTCCTTTTGTAAAGAAATATAGAATTACTGTCCTTAATAGGTCATGTACTCTTGAGAATCAGATTTCCTTTTTGAAAATTCATTCATACAGATGAAGAGTAGAGTTGCAAATTGCACTTGAAGTCCCTATTCCATCAGAATTTTTAACTGATTTCCATTTGTATCTTAAACACTGTATATCCCAAATCAACCAGTGTTACGCCAGCAAAAGTTCAGCATACAAGCTATAAATTCATAGTGCTATTTCCCCAGAGGATTAGTGTTCCACTGTATAAAAAGGGAGGGAGAGAAAAGACTGGCTACTAGAATGGAGGCAACCTGATTTTTTTTTAAACTCACTGATGACTGGTTTGTATAAACTCCCAGTAGAAGCAAACAGGGAAGAAGAAGAATAGTCCCCCATGTATCAAACCTTGTGAATCTGGGTTTACTGTCCTATGGAGAAAGGATCATGGTTCTGTTTTTATTATCTAGCTGTGCTTCATGCTGTCTGTTTCTCTATTAATCTCCATAAATATACAGTATTTATAACTAACAAATCTTTCCCTATGAGCCAGTGGTTGACATCTTTTCACCAAAGGAAGCTCATAGCTCTGCATGAGTTGACAACCTAACCTAAATTAAAATCTAAGAAAACAAATTAGAAATGTCAGTGGAAAATACAAAATAAGCACTTCTTGGGTGACTTTTTATCACAGAATGTGTCCACTTCTCAGCAAATTTCTAGTGTAACATTGATGGCCCTTTCTCAATTGCTTTGTCTTTTGCCCTTAATTATGATACATTTTGGTATAAAATATACAACCAAGCATACTTTATGAAGTTATTTTAGATAATCCTTAGGTTATTTAAGAATACAGAGAAGATGGATACTTTCCTGGATGTTCAGTTTGGATGGTTAGAATTCATCATGCTAATAGAATTTGCAGCATGTTATTCACATCATTGAGATACTTCCTATAGTAATATGTGCATAATGGCTTAGCCCACAATCATAATGGGCTCAGGTTCAGTGATAAAGCATAGAAAACACACTTTATGCAGAAAAATCCCAGGTCCTTGCCAGATCCTGAGACATACTGAACCATTTGCCCAGGCAGTAGAGTGGGAAGAGTTACAGAATGAGGAGTAACAACATTTAACTGCATGAGTCCCAATAATGTTGGTTACCAACTTGGTCTTATGACTATGGAATATTGCTACTGGATCACACCCATTCATATATTGCTCTTGTTGAATAAAGTGTTCTTCAAGCAGAAGTTGTGTACTGTTTAAAACAGACATGTCAAACTCGCGACATCCTGTAACGTCACGCAACGTATCGGAACCTTTTCATCATTGCTGGGAATGGGGTGGGCACGGCTTCCAGATGACACGTCCGGCCTGCGGGCTGGCAGTTTGACACCCCTGGTTTAAAAGGTAAGTCCACATAAAAGCCTTTATATATGCAAATGGTTTTTTTTAGAACTTTCCAGTCTTGAACTTGAAGGCAAAGGGAAAGGATTAAAAAAAAATGTGAAATACTTTCTGAAGTTTCAGAATAAAAAAATAATGCCTGACAAGGTATGGGTGATGTCTTTGGGAATTTGTAGCAGCTTTTGAGCTTTTCAGGTAAAATAAGTGGATTAAAAATAACAGAATGAATTTGAAGTTCTACACTACACAAAAATACATAAGCGTAGGATGGAGATAGCTGCTTTGTTAATGTTAAGTGTGAAAAGAATCTAGGAATTATAGTTAATCGCAAGATAAATACGAGCTATGTGTCACACAGCTGCTAAAATTCAAATGCACATTTAAGCTACTTCTACATTATAGGAAGTAATATTTCAAATATATTTTGCATTAGCCATATTCTAGTCAAGTACCGTGTCCAGCTCTGGGCATCAAATTCTTCAAAATATTCCAAGACACTGAAAACCTGTACACGAAAATCAAAGTTCAATATATTTGAGATTATGTTTTACAGGGCCAGACTAAAGGAACTGGGTATGCTTAGCTTGAGAAAACATTATGGAAGGGCAGCTATATGTCTTGGGAGATCAAAAACAGTCAAGATGAGAGTTACAACAGTATGGCTGAAGCCCTGTCCTTTTGTATGTGAGTATGTCACTGCTGTGGGAAGGTGTAACTGCACTTTTCAAAAATTAGAAGGGTTCTCACATAGACGTCAGGGCCTCTTCTCTATCACTCCAGAATGCAGTCCATAGATCATAGTTTGAAGTTACAGAGTGGCAGAGTCGGACTGAAAAATTTCTAAAACTAGGAGAAGTAGAACTATTTAACAGGTGATATTCTTCTTCGTGGGACATTTTCAGATAAAAGCGGGACAACCATCCTAGGAATGTTTTAATTTCTATTTTTGTATTAAGGATAAGGTAGAATCTGATGGCGTTAATATCCCTTTCCAAGTCTGATTCAATTACTGTTTTCAATGGAAGCTACTGGTAGGAAATGCAATTGGAGGTGTAGTACCCAGCAGGTCCTGATTCTGTTTTAGTTGGCAAAATGATTTGGGCATGCTACTTCAGGCAATATGAGAAAAGACATCTCAGGAAAGCATGAAGAGCTCCTCCAATGGAATGCTTAGTAGACCTTGAGAATATAAAGGAGGCAGTAAGACAGTTAAAGGGGAAAGAAACAGAAGACATTACAGAAGAGTCTTGGGTCCAGATGAGGGAGGAAGATTTGGAAAGAAACTTGGGATAGCTCTGCCTTAATTACTTTTCTAGGTTTTCAAGATTCTGTTTAACTACTAGCAACAAAAATATTTTTCCTGAAATCTAAGTAATCCTTGTTTCCTGAGTCTGATAGCTCCTGACGTTTTATAGCAACACAGTGCTAGATGGACCAATGATCTGCTTCAAATACGGTTGATTTTGGTATTTCTACACAACCATGTAACAATCTGCTTCTGTTCTAATGGCAACAAAACGCATTTCTAGTGGTGACAGAAGCTGGCATGAAAAGTCAACCTATACAATAGTGGTCTGAATTTCAAGTAGTATAACCAAGAATCTTTAGTGATTCATACGTATATTTGAGAATAGAACCTCATTATTGGAACAGAATGTGGAACACATAATGTTTGACCATACATTCTCAAAGCAGAGTTATTACTCATTCTTTTCCATATGCTTAGGTAGAATATATATAAAATATACAAATACATATATACATTAGGCATTCTTAAGTCTTGTTATATTTGGTTCTAGTTACATGTGTCAAATGTTGTAGGCCAGTGATGACACAGAGTGCTGAACAGTGGAAAGATGAGAAATGAGAAGTAGTTGGATTTGGGGTCAACACATAATAGAGATGATATGGAAAAGAAGAAGCCATTTATTCACTTTGATTTATCTATTTTATTGCTCCTTGTACCATTTCCTAAGTTAACAATCACTTAAATATGAGCCAGCAGTGTGCTGCAGCTGCCAAAAAAAGCCAACACAGTGCTAGGATGCATTAACAGAGGAAGATCACATGAAGATCACTTTACAATGTCTTGGTAAGGCCACACTTGGAATACTGCATCCAATTTTGGTCACCACACTGTAAAAAAGATGTTGAGACTCTACAAAGAGTACATAGAACAGCAACAAAGATGATTAGGGGACTGGAAGCTAAAAGATATGAGGAATGATTGCTGGAATTGGGTATGTCTAGTTTAAAGAAGAGAAGGACTAGAGGTGACATGATAGCAGTGTTCCAATATCTCAGGGGTTACCACAAAAGGACTCAAGCTATTCTCCAAAGTGCCTGAAGGCAGGACAAGAAGCAATGGATGGAAACTAACCAAAGAGAGAAGCAACCTAGAACTAAGGAGAAAATTCCTGACAGTTAGAACAATTAATTAGTGGAACAACCTGCCTCCAGAGGTTGTGAATGCTCCAACACTGGAAGTTTTTAAGAAGAAACTGGACAGCCATTTGTCTGAAATGGTATAGGGTTTCCTGCCTGAGGAGGGGGTTGGATTAGAAGATCTCCAAGGTCCCTTCCAACGCTATTATTATTATTATTAGTAGTAGTAGTAGTAGTAGTAGTAGTAGTAGTACAATGAAGGCATTTCAAAAATTCCATCATTTCTCTGTTTATGTATAGCAAAAAAACACCATCTGAACTCAGATTTCCCAACAAAACAACTACAATTTGCATATATATTTATGAGTCCAACAACAAGCATTTCATAAATATTTTGGGAAATAAATAAATATACTTGAAGCATATTGAAAAGTTTAAAATGTCAAAGTTGCCACCAGAAAATAGATAGAGTTTTAGGTAAATCTGGATTTCTATTTGGGTTTTTGTGTAGTAGTGGTAGGTACTTTTGTAAAGTAAATTTTTAATTGTAAAGTAACTATACAATTGAATACACTAAATCTCATATAATGGTTAAAATAGAATATGTGATAGGGGTGCACATAGTGTGTGTGGGTGTGCTTATTAACAACCTTCTTAACTTGGAATAAGGCACATACAGAGCAATGCTTTATTCTAATCCCATTCCGTCTTGCCATTTTCATGTTTGAAGAATAATGATCTATGCATAAATATCACAGCCCACAAAAATGTCTCTCTAATATTTATTGGGCAGATGTGTAGGAAGAGATACACTTAATTAGTTGATTAAGGCTTTCTTTATACTCCCTTTCTATATCTTTAGACAGCTTGCAATACAAAAAAAATATCAATCTTCAACACAATAAGTATACAGTTACCACAGGTTGTAACAAAATATACATGTATCTATCTATTACTCTAAGATCTAAGGTTTAATTTGGTAGTCTACCATATAAACATTCCTGAACATGCTATGACCAAGTAATATGAACTTAGTGTGTCTTGAGAAGTAAATGGAGCATATTTTAATATGCTTGTTATTGTTTTTAAGTTTTTCCATGTCTCTTCTGGAAATTTTCAACCTCCTAAAAATAAATCATTGAAAATATCCTACGTACTTCCAGGAGTAATCCACCTGTGCTTTCCATCTTTAAACTTGGTAGCCCAACTGAAACAGTTGGGGCAAGAAAGAAAAGCCATCAAATGAATTATCTATCTATCTATCTATCTATCTATCTATCTATCTATCTATCTATCTATACACACACACACACACACACACACGTATATATATATATATATATATGGATCCTTGGTTTTTCGGGTTTTTCCCCGCGTAGAATTAAAGGTGTAGGCGCAACGTTTCGACGGAATCCCATCCGTCATCATCAGGCTTCTGCTTCCTTCTTCTGGGAGAAGCATGTGGCTCTTGCTCTTTGTTCCTCTTTTTTAAACTGCCAGAGGGGGTGTGTTCTGTGGAGGTGTGCTCTGATTGGGTAGGGGACCAAGTGTGTTCTGATTGGGTGGGAGTGTGTTTTGAATGGTGGGTGTGTTCTGATTGGGTGGGGGTGTGTTCTGAGTGGATGGGCTGGTCTCAGCTGCCAGCTCCAGAACTGAGCTGGTGAGTTGTGCTGCTTTTGTTCGGCTTCGTGTTTGTGGTGGTGCCATGTTTTTATAGTGGGTGTCAGTTTGCTTATTGTGTGGTTTGGAGGGGTTTAAAGTGGCTGATGTTGCAGCTGTAGTTAGGTTTCTGTTTTGTGGTTGTGTGTCTTTATCGTTGTGGGTTCGGATTTGCTTTTTGAATGGTTGTGTGGTGGTGATGTCATGTGATGTTATCATGAGTTTGGGTCTGGTATCATTCTTGGTGGTTGGGCTTCGTCTGTCAATCAAGGCGGGTTTCCAAATGGCTGGTAGACGAGAGGTATCATCTCGTTTATTCATGCTGTGGGGGCGTTTTTCTATCTCAATGGCTTCTCTGATTATTCTGTTGTTAAAATGTTCAATTTTGGCGATAGTTTTGGTTTTTTTAAAATCAATTTCATGTCCCGTGGCTTCAAAGTGTTGGACCAGGGATGAAGTTTGTTCTCCTTTTCTGAGTGAGTTTTTGTGCTCTTCAATGCGTGCACTTATTCTTCTGTTGGTCTGTCCGATGTATGTGGTGGGGCAGGTGGTGCATGGGATTTCGTATACTCCTTGGTTTTCTAACCCAATTATGTCCTTGGGGTTTCTTAGGATGGTGGATATTTTTCTGTCTGTGTAGAATGCTGTTTTGATGTTGTGTTTTTGGAGGACCTTGCTGATTCTGTCTGTGGTCCCTTTTAAGTATGGGAGGAGGGCTTTGCCATTTTCTTGTTCTCTGTCTTGGGTTTTTGTGGGTGTCTCTCTTTGGATTAAGTTGGTAATCGTGTTTCTTTGGAATCCATTGGCTGTTAGTACATTAGTGAGAGTGTGTAGTTCGGTTTTTAGGTGTTGTTCGTCAGCTAGGTGTTTTGTTCTGGAGATGAGTGTCTTGGCTACGGAGTTGATCTGTGCTGGGTGGTGGTGTGAGAGTGCGTTCAGATAGCGGTTTGTGTGTGTTTTTTTATGGTAGATAGTGTGTCCTAGGGAGCCGTTGGATTTCTTGTAGACTAAGACATCAAGGAAGGGAAGTTGATTGTTAGCTTCTGTTTCCATGGTGAATTGTATTTTGGGGTGTAGGCTATTGAGGTGTATGAGGAAGTCATCCAGTTTTTCTTTGCCGTGTGGCCAGATTACGAAGGTGTCATCTACGTATCTGAGCCAGAGTTTGGGTTTGTGGTTGGATTTTTCCAGAGCGAGGGTTTCAAAGTGTTCCATGTAGAGGTTTGCGATGACAGGTGAGAGGGGTGATCCCATGGGTGCTCCTTCCATTTGTTTGTATCTTTGTCCATTGTAGATGAAGTATGTGTTAGATAGGCAGTGGTTGGTCAGATCTAGGATGTGTTTTGGGGGGTTGTATTTATTTAGGATAGCTGTCAAGGCTTCTTTGATTGGTACTTGGGTGAAGAGGGATACAACATCGAAGCTCACAAGTAGGTCCCAGGGCTGTAAGTTTAGTTTACTTATGATCTCTATGAATTGGAATGAGTTTTGTACGTGTGAGGTGATGGAATTTGCATAAGGCTGTAGTTGTTTGGCAAGAAATTTGGCTAGATTTTGTAGAGGTGAGCCTATGGAGCTGACTATGGGTCTCAGTGGGGTTCCTTCTTTGTGTATCTTGGGCAGACCATAGAGCTTAGGACATCTGGATGATTTTTCTCTGGGAATGATTGTTTTCTGGATCTCTTCACTGATGGGTGTGGCTTTTATTTTTGATTTTGTGGTTTTTTCCAGGTAGGTGGTGGGATCTGTCTTGAGGAGTTTGTATGTGGAGTCTCGGAGTAGGTTGGATAATTTGGTATGGTAGTCAGATGAGTTCATTACCACCGTGGCGTTGCCTTTGTCTGCTGGCAGAATGATTATGCTGGTGTCATTTTTTAGGTTAAGTAGTGCTGTCTGTTCCTCTTTGGGTAAGTTGCTTTTGGGTGGTTTGCTGGTGCAGAGGATGTTGGTAACTTCGAGTCTGATTTTGTTGGCATCATCAGGGTTAATTTTGGTCAGGCTGGATTCGACTCCGCATATAATGGTTTCCGTGGGAATGTGTTTGGGAGTGACTGCAAAATTAAATCCTTTAGACAGGACGTTGGTTTCGGCTATGGTGAGAATCCTATCTGAGATGTTGTGCACAGTTTGTTTCATGTGTTGCTGTGGGAGAGGAGGGGTTTGTTTCTGGCGTTCCTTTAGTCTTCGGAGTTTATTGGTGTGTGTGTCTGTTTTGTAGGCAGTCTCTGTTTCAGCTCTCCAGACAGCGATTTGTTTGAATTTGTCCCAAAGTGTGGGGTGGATCTTGTTGCTGAGTTTGAGGTGAAGTGTGAGGAGGTCTCTGTTGATTCGGTCCAAGAGGAATCTTTTTGTGTGGAGTTCGTTTCTGATTAGGGCCAGTTCTGTTCTTATCAGGATGCGTTTGATGGCTGCAGAGTTGGAGTGGAATTTCAATTGGAAGGATGTGGGGATTAAATTTTGGTCTCGGCAGTTGCGTAGGAATGTGAGGTCACACAGGATGGAAGCTCTTCGTACTTCAAGTTTTTCGTAGGTCTTGGTTAGCTGGTAGATTTCCTCCCCGTAGAGGTAAGATATTTGTTTTCTGAGGTTTTCGCGGGTGCCTGTATGTGGATCCTTGGTTTTTCGGGTTTTTCCCCGCGTAGAATTAAAGGTGTAGGCGCAACGTTTCGACGGAATCCCATCCGTCATCATCAGGCTTCTGCTTCCTTCTTCTGGGAGAAGCATGTGGCTCTTGCTCTTTGTTCCTCTTTTTTAAACTGCCAGAGGGGGTGTGTTCTGTGGAGGTGTGCTCTGATTGGGTAGGGGACCAAGTGTGTTCTGATTGGGTGGGAGTGTGTTTTGAATGGTGGGTGTGTTCTGATTGGGTGGGGGTGTGTTCTGAGTGGATGGGCTGGTCTCAGCTGCCAGCTCCAGAACTGAGCTGGTGAGTTGTGCTGCTTTTGTTCGGCTTCGTGTTTGTGGTGGTGCCATGTTTTTATAGTGGGTGTCAGTTTGCTTATTGTGTGGTTTGGAGGGGTTTAAAGTGGCTGATGTTGCAGCTGTAGTTAGGTTTCTGTTTTGTGGTTGTGTGTCTTTATCGTTGTGGGTTCGGATTTGCTTTTTGAATGGTTGTGTGGTGGTGATGTCATGTGATGTTATCATGAGTTTGGGTCTGGTATCATTCTTGGTGGTTGGGCTTCGTCTGTCAATCAAGGCGGGTTTCCAAATGGCTGGTAGACGAGAGGTATCATCTCGTTTATTCATGTTGTGGGGGCGTTTTTCTATCTCAATGGCTTCTCTGATTATTCTGTTGTTAAAATGTTCAATTTTGGCGATAGTTTTGGTTTTTTTAAAATCAATTTCATGTCCCGTGGCTTCAAAGTGTTGGACCAGGGATGAAGTTTGTTCTCCTTTTCTGAGTGAGTTTTTGTGCTCTTCAATGCGTGCACTTATTCTTCTGTTGGTCTGTCCGATGTATGTGGTGGGGCAGGTGGTGCATGGGATTTCGTATACTCCTTGGTTTTCTAACCCAATTATGTCCTTGGGGTTTCTTAGGATGGTGGATATTTTTCTGTCTGTGTAGAATGCTGTTTTGATGTTGTGTTTTTGGAGGACCTTGCTGATTCTGTCTGTGGTCCCTTTTAAGTATGGGAGGAGGGCTTTGCCATTTTCTTGTTCTCTGTCTTGGGTTTTTGTGGGTGTCTCTCTTTGGATTAAGTTGGTAATCGTGTTTCTTTGGAATCCATTGGCTGTTAGTACATTAGTGAGAGTGTGTAGTTCGGTTTTTAGGTGTTGTTCGTCAGCTAGGTGTTTTGTTCTGGAGATGAGTGTCTTGGCTACGGAGTTGATCTGTGCTGGGTGGTGGTGTGAGAGTGCGTTCAGATAGCGGTTTGTGTGTGTTTTTTTATGGTAGATAGTGTGTCCTAGGGAGCCGTTGGATTTCTTGTAGACTAAGACATCAAGGAAGGGAAGTTGATTGTTAGCTTCTGTTTCCATGGTGAATTGTATTTTGGGGTGTAGGCTATTGAGGTGTATGAGGAAGTCATCCAGTTTTTCTTTGCCGTGTGGCCAGATTACGAAGGTGTCATCTACGTATCTGAGCCAGAGTTTGGGTTTGTGGTTGGATTTTTCCAGAGCGAGGGTTTCAAAGTGTTCCATGTAGAGGTTTGCGATGACAGGTGAGAGGGGTGATCCCATGGGTGCTCCTTCCATTTGTTTGTATCTTTGTCCATTGTAGATGAAGTATGTGTTAGATAGGCAGTGGTTGGTCAGATCTAGGATGTGTTTTGGGGGGTTGTATTTATTTAGGATAGCTGTCAAGGCTTCTTTGATTGGTACTTGGGTGAAGAGGGATACAACATCGAAGCTCACAAGTAGGTCCCAGGGCTGTAAGTTTAGTTTACTTATGATCTCTATGAATTGGAATGAGTTTTGTACGTGTGAGGTGATGGAATTTGCATAAGGCTGTAGTTGTTTGGCAAGAAATTTGGCTAGATTTTGTAGAGGTGAGCCTATGGAGCTGACTATGGGTCTCAGTGGGGTTCCTTCTTTGTGTATCTTGGGCAGACCATAGAGCTTAGGACATCTGGATGATTTTTCTCTGGGAATGATTGTTTTCTGGATCTCTTCACTGATGGGTGTGGCTTTTATTTTTGATTTTGTGGTTTTTTCCAGGTAGGTGGTGGGATCTGTCTTGAGGAGTTTGTATGTGGAGTCTCGGAGTAGGTTGGATAATTTGGTATGGTAGTCAGATGAGTTCATTACCACCGTGGCGTTGCCTTTGTCTGCTGGCAGAATGATTATGCTGGTGTCATTTTTTAGGTTAAGTAGTGCTGTCTGTTCCTCTTTGGGTAAGTTGCTTTTGGGTGGTTTGCTGGTGCAGAGGATGTTGGTAACTTCGAGTCTGATTTTGTTGGCATCATCAGGGTTAATTTTGGTCAGGCTGGATTCGACTCCGCATATAATGGTTTCCGTGGGAATGTGTTTGGGAGTGACTGCAAAATTAAATCCTTTAGACAGGACGTTGGTTTCGGCTATGGTGAGAATCCTATCTGAGATGTTGTGCACAGTTTGTTTCATGTGTTGCTGTGGGAGAGGAGGGGTTTGTTTCTGGCGTTCCTTTAGTCTTCGGAGTTTATTGGTGTGTGTGTCTGTTTTGTAGGCAGTCTCTGTTTCAGCTCTCCAGACAGCGATTTGTTTGAATTTGTCCCAAAGTGTGGGGTGGATCTTGTTGCTGAGTTTGAGGTGAAGTGTGAGGAGGTCTCTGTTGATTCGGTCCAAGAGGAATCTTTTTGTGTGGAGTTCGTTTCTGATTAGGGCCAGTTCTGTTCTTATCAGGATGCGTTTGATGGCTGCAGAGTTGGAGTGGAATTTCAATTGGAAGGATGTGGGGATTAAATTTTGGTCTCGGCAGTTGCGTAGGAATGTGAGGTCACACAGGATGGAAGCTCTTCGTACTTCAAGTTTTTCGTAGGTCTTGGTTAGCTGGTAGATTTCCTCCCCGTAGAGGTAAGATATTTGTTTTCTGAGGTTTTCGCGGGTGCCTGTATGTGGATCCTTGGTTTTTCGGGTTTTTCCCCGCGTAGAATTAAAGGTGTAGGCGCAACGTTTCGACGGAATCCCATCCGTCATCATCAGGCTTCTGCTTCCTTCTTCTGGGAGAAGCATGTGGCTCTTGCTCTTTGTTCCTCTTTTTTAAACTGCCAGAGGGGGTGTGTTCTGTGGAGGTGTGCTCTGATTGGGTAGGGGACCAAGTGTGTTCTGATTGGGTGGGAGTGTGTTTTGAATGGTGGGTGTGTTCTGATTGGGTGGGGGTGTGTTCTGAGTGGATGGGCTGGTCTCAGCTGCCAGCTCCAGAACTGAGCTGGTGAGTTGTGCTGCTTTTGTTCGGCTTCGTGTTTGTGGTGGTGCCATGTTTTTATAGTGGGTGTCAGTTTGCTTATTGTGTGGTTTGGAGGGGTTTAAAGTGGCTGATGTTGCAGCTGTAGTTAGGTTTCTGTTTTGTGGTTGTGTGTCTTTATCGTTGTGGGTTCGGATTTGCTTTTTGAATGGTTGTGTGGTGGTGATGTCATGTGATGTTATCATGAGTTTGGGTCTGGTATCATTCTTGGTGGTTGGGCTTCGTCTGTCAATCAAGGCGGGTTTCCAAATGGCTGGTAGACGAGAGGTATCATCTCGTTTATTCATGTTGTGGGGGCGTTTTTCTATCTCAATGGCTTCTCTGATTATTCTGTTGTTAAAATGTTCAATTTTGGCGATAGTTTTGGTTTTTTTAAAATCAATTTCATGTCCCGTGGCTTCAAAGTGTTGGACCAGGGATGAAGTTTGTTCTCCTTTTCTGAGTGAGTTTTTGTGCTCTTCAATGCGTGCACTTATTCTTCTGTTGGTCTGTCCGATGTATGTGGTGGGGCAGGTGGTGCATGGGATTTCGTATACTCCTTGGTTTTCTAACCCAATTATGTCCTTGGGGTTTCTTAGGATGGTGGATATTTTTCTGTCTGTGTAGAATGCTGTTTTGATGTTGTGTTTTTGGAGGACCTTGCTGATTCTGTCTGTGGTCCCTTTTAAGTATGGGAGGAGGGCTTTGCCATTTTCTTGTTCTCTGTCTTGGGTTTTTGTGGGTGTCTCTCTTTGGATTAAGTTGGTAATCGTGTTTCTTTGGAATCCATTGGCTGTTAGTACATTAGTGAGAGTGTGTAGTTCGGTTTTTAGGTGTTGTTCGTCAGCTAGGTGTTTTGTTCTGGAGATGAGTGTCTTGGCTACGGAGTTGATCTGTGCTGGGTGGTGGTGTGAGAGTGCGTTCAGATAGCGGTTTGTGTGTGTTTTTTTATGGTAGATAGTGTGTCCTAGGGAGCCGTTGGATTTCTTGTAGACTAAGACATCAAGGAAGGGAAGTTGATTGTTAGCTTCTGTTTCCATGGTGAATTGTATTTTGGGGTGTAGGCTATTGAGGTGTATGAGGAAGTCATCCAGTTTTTCTTTGCCGTGTGGCCAGATTACGAAGGTGTCATCTACGTATCTGAGCCAGAGTTTGGGTTTGTGGTTGGATTTTTCCAGAGCGAGGGTTTCAAAGTGTTCCATGTAGAGGTTTGCGATGACAGGTGAGAGGGGTGATCCCATGGGTGCTCCTTCCATTTGTTTGTATCTTTGTCCATTGTAGATGAAGTATGTGTTAGATAGGCAGTGGTTGGTCAGATCTAGGATGTGTTTTGGGGGGTTGTATTTATTTAGGATAGCTGTCAAGGCTTCTTTGATTGGTACTTGGGTGAAGAGGGATACAACATCGAAGCTCACAAGTAGGTCCCAGGGCTGTAAGTTTAGTTTACTTATGATCTCTATGAATTGGAATGAGTTTTGTACGTGTGAGGTGATGGAATTTGCATAAGGCTGTAGTTGTTTGGCAAGAAATTTGGCTAGATTTTGTAGAGGTGAGCCTATGGAGCTGACTATGGGTCTCAGTGGGGTTCCTTCTTTGTGTATCTTGGGCAGACCATAGAGCTTAGGACATCTGGATGATTTTTCTCTGGGAATGATTGTTTTCTGGATCTCTTCACTGATGGGTGTGGCTTTTATTTTTGATTTTGTGGTTTTTTCCAGGTAGGTGGTGGGATCTGTCTTGAGGAGTTTGTATGTGGAGTCTCGGAGTAGGTTGGATAATTTGGTATGGTAGTCAGATGAGTTCATTACCACCGTGGCGTTGCCTTTGTCTGCTGGCAGAATGATTATGCTGGTGTCATTTTTTAGGTTAAGTAGTGCTGTCTGTTCCTCTTTGGGTAAGTTGCTTTTGGGTGGTTTGCTGGTGCAGAGGATGTTGGTAACTTCGAGTCTGATTTTGTTGGCATCATCAGGGTTAATTTTGGTCAGGCTGGATTCGACTCCGCATATAATGGTTTCCGTGGGAATGTGTTTGGGAGTGACTGCAAAATTAAATCCTTTAGACAGGACGTTGGTTTCGGCTATGGTGAGAATCCTATCTGAGATGTTGTGCACAGTTTGTTTCATGTGTTGCTGTGGGAGAGGAGGGGTTTGTTTCTGGCGTTCCTTTAGTCTTCGGAGTTTATTGGTGTGTGTGTCTGTTTTGTAGGCAGTCTCTGTTTCAGCTCTCCAGACAGCGATTTGTTTGAATTTGTCCCAAAGTGTGGGGTGGATCTTGTTGCTGAGTTTGAGGTGAAGTGTGAGGAGGTCTCTGTTGATTCGGTCCAAGAGGAATCTTTTTGTGTGGAGTTCGTTTCTGATTAGGGCCAGTTCTGTTCTTATCAGGATGCGTTTGATGGCTGCAGAGTTGGAGTGGAATTTCAATTGGAAGGATGTGGGGATTAAATTTTGGTCTCGGCAGTTGCGTAGGAATGTGAGGTCACACAGGATGGAAGCTCTTCGTACTTCAAGTTTTTCGTAGGTCTTGGTTAGCTGGTAGATTTCCTCCCCGTAGAGGTAAGATATTTGTTTTCTGAGGTTTTCGCGGGTGCCTGTATGTGGATCCTTGGTTTTTCGGGTTTTTCCCCGCGTAGAATTAAAGGTGTAGGCGCAACGTTTCGACGGAATCCCATCCGTCATCATCAGGCTTCTGCTTCCTTCTTCTGGGAGAAGCATGTGGCTCTTGCTCTTTGTTCCTCTTTTTTAAACTGCCAGAGGGGGTGTGTTCTGTGGAGGTGTGCTCTGATTGGGTAGGGGACCAAGTGTGTTCTGATTGGGTGGGAGTGTGTTTTGAATGGTGGGTGTGTTCTGATTGGGTGGGGGTGTGTTCTGAGTGGATGGGCTGGTCTCAGCTGCCAGCTCCAGAACTGAGCTGGTGAGTTGTGCTGCTTTTGTTCGGCTTCGTGTTTGTGGTGGTGCCATGTTTTTATAGTGGGTGTCAGTTTGCTTATTGTGTGGTTTGGAGGGGTTTAAAGTGGCTGATGTTGCAGCTGTAGTTAGGTTTCTGTTTTGTGGTTGTGTGTCTTTATCGTTGTGGGTTCGGATTTGCTTTTTGAATGGTTGTGTGGTGGTGATGTCATGTGATGTTATCATGAGTTTGGGTCTGGTATCATTCTTGGTGGTTGGGCTTCGTCTGTCAATCAAGGCGGGTTTCCAAATGGCTGGTAGACGAGAGGTATCATCTCGTTTATTCATGCTGTGGGGGCGTTTTTCTATCTCAATGGCTTCTCTGATTATTCTGTTGTTAAAATGTTCAATTTTGGCGATAGTTTTGGTTTTTTTAAAATCAATTTCATGTCCCGTGGCTTCAAAGTGTTGGACCAGGGATGAATTTAATTTTGCAGTCACTCCCAAACACATTCCCACGGAAACCATTATATGCGGAGTCGAATCCAGCCTGACCAAAATTAACCCTGATGATGCCAACAAAATCAGACTCGAAGTTACCAACATCCTCTGCACCAGCAAACCACCCAAAAGCAACTTACCCAAAGAGGAACAGACAGCACTACTTAACCTAAAAAATGACACCAGCATAATCATTCTGCCAGCAGACAAAGGCAACGCCACGGTGGTAATGAACTCATCTGACTACCATACCAAATTATCCAACCTACTCCGAGACTCCACATACAAACTCCTCAAGACAGATCCCACCACCTACCTGGAAAAAACCACAAAATCAAAAATAAAAGCCACACCCATCAGTGAAGAGATCCAGAAAACAATCATTCCCAGAGAAAAATCATCCAGATGTCCTAAGCTCTATGGTCTGCCCAAGATACACAAAGAAGGAACCCCACTGAGACCCATAGTCAGCTCCATAGGCTCACCTCTACAAAATCTAGCCAAATTTCTTGCCAAACAACTACAGCCTTATGCAAATTCCATCACCTCACACGTACAAAACTCATTCCAATTCATAGAGATCATAAGTAAACTAAACTTACAGCCCTGGGACCTACTTGTGAGCTTCGATGTTGTATCCCTCTTCACCCAAGTACCAATCAAAGAAGCCTTGACAGCTATCCTAAATAAATACAACCCCCCAAAACACATCCTAGATCTGACCAACCACTGCCTATCTAACACATACTTCATCTACAATGGACAAAGATACAAACAAATGGAAGGAGCACCCATGGGATCACCCCTCTCACCTGTCATCGCAAACCTCTACATGGAACACTTTGAAACCCTCGCTCTGGAAAAATCCAACCACAAACCCAAACTCTGGCTCAGATACGTAGATGACACCTTCGTAATCTGGCCACACGGCAAAGAAAAACTGGATGACTTCCTCATACACCTCAATAGCCTACACCCCAAAATACAATTCACCATGGAAACAGAAGCTAACAATCAACTTCCCTTCCTTGATGTCTTAGTCTACAAGAAATCCAACGGCTCCCTAGGACACACTATCTACCATAAAAAAACACACACAAACCGCTATCTGAACGCACTCTCACACCACCACCCAGCACAGATCAACTCCGTAGCCAAGACACTCATCTCCAGAACAAAACACTTAGCTGACGAACAACACCTAAAAACCGAACTACACACTCTCACTAATGTACTAACAGCCAATGGATTCCAAAGAAACACGATTACCAACTTAATCCAAAGAGAGACACCCACAAAAACCCAAGACAGAGAACAAGAAAATGGCAAAGCCCTCCTCCCATACTTAAAAGGGACCACAGACAGAATCAGCAAGGTCCTCCAAAAACACAACATCAAAACAGCATTCTACACAGACAGAAAAATATCCACCATCCTAAGAAACCCCAAGGACATAATTGGGTTAGAAAACCAAGGAGTATACGAAATCCCATGCACCACCTGCCCCACCACATACATCGGACAGACCAACAGAAGAATAAGTGCACGCATTGAAGAGCACAAAAACTCACTCAGAAAAGGAGAACAAACTTCATCCCTGGTCCAACACTTTGAAGCCACGGGACATGAAATTGATTTTAAAAAAACCAAAACTATCGCCAAAATTGAACATTTTAACAACAGAATAATCAGAGAAGCCATTGAGATAGAAAAACGCCCCCACAGCATGAATAAACGAGATGATACCTCTCGTCTACCAGCCATTTGGAAACCCGCCTTGATTGACAGACGAAGCCCAACCACCAAGAATGATACCAGACCCAAACTCATGATAACATCACATGACATCACCACCACACAACCATTCAAAAAGCAAATCCGAACCCACAACGATAAAGACACACAACCACAAAACAGAAACCTAACTACAGCTGCAACATCAGCCACTTTAAACCCCTCCAAACCACACAATAAGCAAACTGACACCCACTATAAAAACATGGCACCACCACAAACACGAAGCCGAACAAAAGCAGCACAACTCACCAGCTCAGTTCTGGAGCTGGCAGCTGAGACCAGCCCATCCACTCAGAACACACCCCCACCCAATCAGAACACACCCACCATTCAAAACACACTCCCACCCAATCAGAACACACTTGGTCCCCTACCCAATCAGAGCACACCTCCACAGAACACACCCCCTCTGGCAGTTTAAAAAAGAGGAACAAAGAGCAAGAGCCACATGCTTCTCCCAGAAGAAGGAAGCAGAAGCCTGATGATGACGGATGGGATTCCGTCGAAACGTTGCGCCTACACCTTTAATTCTACGCGGGGAAAAACCCGAAAAACCAAGGATCCACATACAGGCACCCGCGAAAACCTCAGAAAACATATATATATATATATATATATATATATATATATATATATATATATATATATATATATATATATATATATATATATATATATATATATATATATATATATATATTTCAAATGTTAACTATTTAGATTACCTTGCTAGGCCCCAAACATGGGGCAAATCTTTATTTCCTGTTTTCAGCCTATCTTAAAGGCTATCAAACAGGCAGTAGTCACACCGGACAATTCATATATTTGTGTAAATTACTAACAAAGAATTAAAGGGAAACTGAGATGCATTTCTGACTCCTTAGTCATCCTCAGTCAGCTATACCCTTCTGGTTTGAATCTCAGGAGGGTATAGCTGACTGAGGACGACTAAGGAGTCAGAAATGCATCTCAGTTTCCCTTTAATTCTTTGTTAGTAATTTACACACACACACACACACACACACACACACACACACACACACACACTGGAGCTTCGATGTTGTATCCCTCTTCACCCAAGTACCAATCAAAGAAGCCTTGACAGCTATCCTAAATAAATACAAACCCCCAAAACACATCCTAGATCTGACCAACCACTGCCTATCTAACACATACTTCATCTACAATGGACAAAGATACAAACAAATGGAAGGAGCACCCATGGGATCACCCCTCTCACCTGTCATCGCAAACCTCTACATGGAACACTTTGAAACCCTCGCTCTGGAAAAATCCAACCACAAACCCAAACTCTGGCTCAGATACGTAGATGACACCTTCATAATCTGGCCACACGGCAAAGAAAAACTGGATGACTTCCTCATACACCTCAATAGCCTACACCCCAAAATACAATTCACCATGGAAACAGAAGCTAACAATCAACTTCCCTTCCTTGATGTCTTAGTCTACAAGAAATCCAACGGCTCCCTAGGACACACTATCTACCATAAAAAAACACACACAAACCGCTATCTGAACGCACTCTCACACCACCACCCAGCACAGATCAACTCCGTAGCCAAGACACTCATCTCCAGAACAAAACACCTAGCTGACGAACAACACCTAAAAACCGAACTACACACTCTCACTAATGTACTAACAGCCAATGGATTCCAAAGAAACACGATTACCAACTTAATCCGAAGAGAGACACCCACAAAAACCCAAGACAGAGAACAAGAAAATGGCAAAGCCCTCCTCCCATACTTAAAAGGGACCACAGACAGAATCAGCAAGGTCCTCCAAAAACACAACATCAAAACAGCATTCTACACAGACAGAAAAATATCCACCATCCTAAGAAACCCCAAGGACATAATTGGGTTAGAAAACCAAGGAGTATACGAAATCCCATGCACCACCTGCCCCACCACATACATCGGACAGACCAACAGAAGAATAAGTGCACGCATTGAAGAGCACAAAAACTCACTCAGAAAGGGAGAACAAACTTCATCCCTGGTCCAACACTTTGAAGCCACGGGACATGAAATTGATTTTAAAAAAACCAAAACTATCGCCAAAATTGAACATTTTAACAACAGAATAATCAGAGAAGCCATTGAGATAGAAAAACGCCCCCACAGCATGAATAAACGAGATGATACCTCTCGTCTACCAGCCATTTGGAAACCCGCCTTGATTGACAGACGAAGCCCAACCACCAAGAATGATACCAGACCCAAACTCATGATAACATCACATGACATCACCACCACACAACCATTCAAAAAGCAAATCCGAACCCACAACGATAAAGACACACAACCACAAAACAGAAACCTAACTACAGCTGCAACATCAGCCACTTTAAACCCCTCCAAACCACACAATAAGCAAACTGACACCCACTATAAAAACATGGCACCACCACAAACACGAAGCCGAACAAAAGCAGCACAACTCACCAGCTCAGTTCTGGAGCTGGCAGCTGAGACCAGCCCATCCACTCAGAACACACCCCCACCCAATCAGAACACACCCACCATTCAAAACACACTCCCACCCAATCAGAACACACTTGGTCCCCTACCCAATCAGAGCACACCTCCACAGAACACACCCCCTCTGGCAGTTTAAAAAAGAGGAACAAAGAGCAAGAGCCACATGCTTCTCCCAGAAGAAGGAAGCAGAAGCCTGATGATGACGGATGGGATTCCGTCGAAACGTTGCGCCTACACCTTTAATTCTACGCGGGGAAAAACCCGAAAAACCAAGGATCCATATATATATATATATATATATATATATATATATATATATATATATATATATATATATATATATATATATATATATATATATATATATATATCTTTTGTTTGTCAGGCTCCATCAATTCCCCTCTGTAAATGGAAGCTCCATTTCCCTCCCATTTGGGGAATTTCATGATTGCCTGGTGATTTGGCAGCCAGTTGATTTCCATTTCTGTAAATTACTATCCAGACAATGATGACAAGAATTAACCCCCTGCCCACTCATTTGTAATCCAGGGTCATTTATCTAGTTCTTCTAACTAATTTTGGGAGGGGATATGAAATAACAGCCCTATAGGAGGCCTTTTGAATTATTTACTGTATGTAAACAAAGGGCTGCATTGCATTGGGAGAAACATAACAAAATAAAAGTCTGAAATTTTTTTCCATCCCATTTTTTAGAAGATACTTTGTAAGGAACAGCAGCATTTTATAGATTATGGTATTAATCCATTATTAAAATTATAGTAGCGATTCATAGCAATAATAAGTAACAGCTATACATTAGGAAAATATACAATACATTCAACAATGTGGTGTTCACCTTATGGAAACAAAATCTTAACATTATTACAAATGCAGCTTTTAAAATTGTGTCTATTTCCACATACATACTGTGGGAAGGTTAAACTTTTGGCTCTCCTTCTCCCTTATTTTCAAAAAGATGAAAATATTTTTCAGTGTGCAAAATCTAAGTGGAATTTAATCACCCATTCTAGAATATAGAATATTTTTGTATGAGGTTTCTTATATAATCTACTTTTAAGACCCCCATTATATTATATACTGTAATGTAGAAATATTTTTACGTCCTTAGTCAACCATTAAACTGCACTGCACCAAGTCATACAGGAATGAGTAGAAATAATAATTATTCATAAATATTACTCTGGACTATTCATTTGTCAAAACTGATTGGATCTAAAAAAAGTACTATTCTACCAAAGCAGCATCTTTAAGAAGAAATACTTTATTTTCAAGAGATCAGTTTGAGTTGAGAGGCACACTAATTCTAGCATCTATTACATTTCTGATTCCACATTTTATCCCTCTCCTCCCATAATTTAGCATTCTTGGTTGCCTTTGACTATCAAATATTTGTTTGTCAAATATTTCATTGGGACTCAAATTTAAATTGCATGTTATTTATATTTTATACCTGCTTTCTGTTTTTATATAAATTGCTGTCCTACTATGAGGTCACTGATAGGTCTAAGATCAAAAATGTTTTTGTAGTAATTTTCATCTTAACTATGGGTATAACCACAGACCTGGGTTGATTCCTAAAAATGATGTGGCCATTAAACATGAAATTCACAGGAGATATATATAGCTGACATTGCATAAATCAAACTCATCCAGTTCCATAAGAATCCTGTTTATTTACTGAAATGCTGCATATGAAATTTGTACTATCTTCATATGTATAACATCTGAAACAGCATTGAGTTGGGAGAGTATTGATGTATTTTTAGCTGTTTGCTGGCTTTTCTCATCTTCCTTCTCTTCCCTTCCCTTCCCTTCCCTTCCCTTCCCTTCCCTTCCCTTCCCTTCCCTTCCCTTCCCTTCCCCTTCCCCTTCCCCTTCCCCTTCCTTTCTTCCTTTCTTCCTTCCTTCTTCTATCAATCACCACAAAGAGTTTCCTCACAGCCTTTCTCTTGGCCAGAAAAATCTCTGGCTGCTGTTGGACATCTGGCAGATACACAATCAAGCACCTGTGTGCCAGATATGTACAGCTGTATGGGTGACACATGATCCATCTGCAATCCATATCAAATGCTGCTGCCAGTTGCTTTATTCTGGATGGATCGGAAGAGTGTGTGTGCATGTGTGTGGAAAGCCATAACAGAATTGTAAAAATCACATTTCCCTACTAATTGATTTCTTCCTCTCTTTTCATCTCATCGTGTTTCTTTGTTCACATTTTGTTGATAATGTGGCAATTGTGGTACTGATAGATGTGCTAGTTCTATAAAAGCCTGTTCTACATTATGCCAAGCAGTGTATGTCTGCTCAGAATTAGTAATGAATATCTTACAAAACTATTGCTCTATGGCTGGGCAGCTGAGTTACGTTAGCCATACTCAGTTGGAAGTTTTGATTCAGGCAAAGGAAAATATCGTAGCTACTTTGGGTAGCTCCTGCAGGCAAATCTGCCCTCTTGACACAAGTTATTGTATCCTGCTGTTCCCTCCTGCATACAATTATCCAACTGCACAAAAGATGATGAAATCAAGCTGACTAGATTATTATTACAATATTAGCAATGTGAGCATCTACGTCGGTAAGTGAATTGTAAACTAAAAAAACCTCATAAAGATAAAAAAAATAGTGTTTGTCAAGTAGTATTTCTTAGTTCATATTTTTCCTAGATTTCATTTAGGAATATATCCACTGTTACTTTTCTTCCCTGAAATTTCAAAGATTAATAATCTCCTTCCTTCTCCTCTCCTAACTAGCCTATCAACTGTTCCTTTTTTTTTACTCTTCCATTGCTCCTTAATTTCTCTATCTGGTCTTTTAAAACTGTATATTATTTATTTATTCATATTTTCCCTGAAGTTTAGAAAGTCTGGAGTCTCATCTTGGCATCAGTTATCTTTGTACCTGAAGCTTTGTTGGATATTGTCATGCAGAGTATAATTTACACCTACAATTGAGAAATCAATATTAAAAGTTTTTAATTCCAAAGATTTGGAGTTTCTAATATAAAAGTGAAAATTAATCTCACCATGATTGTACCCAAAAACATTGCAACAGTACTGGTAACATGAAGGAAGTGAGTCACCTGAAGAATAAGTATGAAAATAGTCAACCTATTGCTCTGCTCCTGTATCAAACATCTGTATTTTATTATTTTATTTTATTGATATGAATATGTTCTTTTGTTGCTTTTGCAGAAAACCACAAACCCATTAACATGAAAGGCATTCCAGAGCATGGGGTCGAGAAGTGAATATTATTTAAAAACATAGATACAGCCGGTAAAAAAGAAAAGCTATTTTTCAGTTCAACCCTCTTGCTTGCTTGCTACTGTAGCTTCTTCTCAATCAAGTGATCCCTGAAGTTGCTTAACAAACCAGCCAAAAATAGAAATCCAAACCCCACATAGTCAGTTTAATCTCCTGACTAAACCCTGAGTTTTCTGCTGTGCCTTTTCCTGCAGTTTGCCGTTTCCCAAAGCAACTTGCAATTGAATGTTCTTTCTGGCACAAGAAAACTTCTTCCTGCTCCTCCCTTGCTGGCTGACTGATGAGGCCTAGTTGGTCTTCCTGTTGCCGTTACGGTCTTCCTGTGAGTCGAGGCATGTAATGTCTCAGTGATCTTGGCCACTTCAGCAGAGATGAGGGTAACGCTTCTCTTCCAACCTCAGTTCCAGGCTATTAGTTCTAAATCCATTTACATTACAGCTGGCCAGCTTATACGTAACTCAAGGGTCCCGTGATTTCATTCATCTCTTGATCCCTTTTCAGATCCCTTATGCAATCATCTGAAAGTGTACTTACTGTGCGTACTGCTGTTTTGCATCACGGTGCTTTCCCCAATATCTAGGCTGCACAAATCTAAATGGTTGCTAGATGAGTGCAAAGAGACACAGAAAACATCCAAGACTTTGGTTCCATCTAGTGATCGTCTGGATTTGTGTAAGCCATATCTGGTAGCTCCACCCATGAGGCCAGTAGCACAGGAAAAAGAAGAAGGGGTGAAATGGACAAATGTTCTGCTTGTTTTACATTCTCTTTCATAAGTGGACAAGACAGTCTGCAAAGTCTTCAGGTTGCTCTCTTTCTCCTTTTTCTTCTCCTTCTCCCTCTCCATTTTCCCCCCTAATGAGACTATCACATTTTATATTTGTTTTGCCAGAATTTGTTTCTCTTCCTCCAAAGGCTTTATTATTTCTTTATTATCTTCTCAACCTATTGGAACTATAAGACCCAGATTTCTCATAGGATGGCACATTTCACCCCATTCCATCTGAAGAACACTAATTGAAGAAAAGTTATCATTAAAACTTCCTAGATTCTGCTTTTTGATTTCCTGGGCATATGTTTGCATTGTGTATTTTGTAAAATGTAGGACAGAATTTATTCTGGGTGCTAACTGATTAGCTTTTTGAAAACAACTATTTAAAAATCTTTCCTTTTTTTCTTTTTTTCTTTTCTTTTAGAGGAAAACCCCCTTTGAGAATACAATATGGGTTGAATTTTCTTGACAGTCCCATTCTCAGAGTTTAATATTCAATTCAGTATTTCAAATATTTCTTGATTCTGTCTCTCATATGTCCTAAAGTTTTGCATATCCTGGAGCAGAGGTGTTCAAATGTTCAAGGCAACAAGGTGAGTTGGCGATATGTTTCCTTCTGCTAAATTAGTAAGTACAATTTGGTGGCTCCATTTGGAAGATCTCTGGGTATGGCAGCCAATTATTTATAAGGCTACATGCAGGCTTGGACTTGCAGGATGTGCCTGTCTGAACTTGACAGTAATTTGTCTTTGTTCTATTATAGATCTTTCTGGACTACTTTTTGCATCTTCACGTCATTGCCTGAGTTGGGCAAGTGCAATATAAAATTCAAAGTAAAAGTAAAGCTTTCCTTAGTTTCTGTTGACTTCATGGACTTCGTAGTAATTTTCATAGAAGTCTGGAAATGGTTTGCCATTGCTTTCCTCTGAGATTGTTTTCCTGTCTAATTTATAGGGCTGGGCTCCCATTCAAGCCCTAACCTGTTCCAACACTATTTAATTTTTTTTAAAAGAAACCATTGCTACAACATAGCTATCAATTGCTACATTTTAACTTGGAATCTCTACCCATTGTGAATCTATGAATGCAACTGTTTCATCTGGAAAGTATTGAATCTAATTATTCTGTCACATATGAGCAATGCAGTACTGGTTACAACTCTACCCCCTTGTCATGGGTTTCTGATACGCCCATTCAAGTTCACATTTGCTTACTAAACTGTGTTGGGCTTCTGAGCAATGTCCAGCCACATATCTGTATTCCTGGCCAGCATTGGTAAGTGCCTCTCCATCCTGGTTTCTTGAAGTGGAAACCCCAACCCTGAAGTACCTAGGAGTGCTCGTGACAGCTGCAGCACAAGTGCATGAGCAAAGGTCTCATTCAATCCCTAACGTTTTGACTGATGCCTGTTGTGCCAATAGAACAGCCCTCAAGCTGGTTCTCCTGCAGATCAGATACAGAATCTTGAATCATAGGATCATTTGGCCAGAAGTATACAATAAATACTCCCAGTCTCTGATAGTTTGGCCTAAATATTCAGTGGCTCTTGTGGTGTCTTTGCACATTTTTCAGCAGGCGGTGTAAAAACTGATACACAACTGCAGGTTTCTACATTGTAAGCTGATTAGCATGTTTAGAAAGTGATCTCAGCATTCCCTTAGGAAGAGGTGTCATGCACAAGTTCCTTTTCAGACACATACACCTTTGTCATAGGGGACATTCTAACCTCCCCATCACCTTCTATGATGCGTAGGGTATCATTCTACAAATATCAGATTTTTACTACAGAAAGGGATTTCATTGTTGTAAAGATAAAATACTGGTGCAAATTACATTTTGGATGATTATATATAAAAACAACTTGTCTGAACTAAATTATCCTCCAGAAGTATTGGAACTGAACCCCCATAATGCTCAGCCAACAGGGCCTTGGGGAATTATAAAACTTGAAGTTGAATACATCTGGAAAGCAGAAAGCTAGATAATTTTTTGAGGATACATAAGCTCACATTTAAATTTAGGGAGAGATCAAAAATTGTGGGCTCCTTTGCTTAGGTAACAACTGAAAGCATTATTATTCCATATTGGGAGGAAAAATCTATACCTGATTTGCAGGAGTGGGTTACTGTACATTGTGTGTCAACGTTATATTTATGAGATAATTTTAGTCCCCTCCTTTATTATCATTATTGATCACGTTCCCTCCTAGATAAATAATATACTCTACTATGTTATCACTGAGATATATTTCCTTTTTTTAAATATAATTAAAAACATTGTGGAACACTGAATTGGAAGAACAGGTTAATCATATATTTATTTGATTTGATTTATATCATCAAGATGTAATGTATAACTGCATTCCTACACATTCCTAAATTTGCAAAATATACTGATCAAATTTAGAGGCAATTTTATCTTCCTTTTATTCCTATTGCATGCCATTTAAAAAAAAGCAACTACATTCATTTACATTTTTTTTGTATTTGCCAAGCTCTGCAGATTTATCTTAAGCTCCTTGATCATGGCCCTCTGCATGATGAAGTAACACTTTGACAGTTGATATGATCGGCTGTCAGATCAGAACTGAACACACTGTGCCGCCTTTTGGACCAATAAGAACGGAATGAAATGCTTCTGTCTGCCTACATTCAAATGCCAACATGGCTTAGATCTGGAAGCTCACCAGAAAAAACATGGAACAAAAGTTCTCTATGACAGTAGTACTCCATGCTCCAAAGTATGTTTTGATGTTTATTGGCAAACAGAGCCAAACCCAACAATAACCACACTGTTTTCAGTCTTCTGAAGCGACTTCATTTCTTCACATTTGTTCCAGCCAGAATTGAGCTGGACAAATTAAACAGAGAGTTGGGTTTGCTTCATTGAACTTGTTTTGTGTTTTTAAAAAAACAAAGAAACAAAAGCTTCAGCAATCACTCTAGTTCAAAAACAGTTGACTACAGCCATCTATTGCTTCTGGAGACAACGTTGCATTTACTATCTCTGAAGTTGTTGCACCATCTGGTGGTGGTCAAACAACAGTACATTTCTTTCTTTCTTTTTTCAGTAGGATGTTCACAAACCACTTCTGTGGCTGTGCCCAGCCTAGGTAGAAGGTAGATAACAACTATTGAGAGAAGTCTGAGAAAAGTACTTTAGATAAGTAAATATTTCTCATAGCCAATAATTTAATATTCCACATCAAAATTTGTTGTTGCTATTGTTTTAAAGATTAGGTATTTGACGGGTCCTTGGTGCTCTCTGAGCTTGCTTGTTTTCTTGTAGACGTTTCATTACTCAAACTAGGTAACATCATTAGTGCTAGCACTGTCCTAGTTTGGGTAATGAAACATTTGCAAGAAAACAAGCAAGCTCAGAGAGCACCAAGGACCCCTCATGTCAACCCTGAGCTAGAAATATTCTCCTTTATTAGATTATATATTTCTTTCTTTCTCAGTTATTCTTTCCCTACCAAAATTTAGAAATAAATGCTTGCTTTTCAACATGTCTCTACATAGGATTCCTTGCCTTTATAAAGTTTCATTCTTAAGCCAGAATCCATGTTCCATAGAAACTCATAGTTTGAGCTGTTCTTGCATATTCAAGGACACACAATATGGCTGTTGGGTTACACCAAATCATTCGCTTTATTCTCTGAGCCACCATTTTACTCTGTCATCAGTCACTATTGTGCTTCTGCATCTGTTTACTGGACTGTGATGTTCATTATGATTGTCATCAAAATCAATCCCATAAGCCATGTTCAGTGTATCCTTAGTATTGGTTCTTGTTGCTTTCAAGGGATTTTCTCAGAGGGTTAAAATATTCAGAAGAAATATAGTAGCACCTCTTTGATTAATGTACTTCATTAAAAAGCATAAGCTCTCCTCTTGGAAGAGTGATTGTCCCAAGAAAACTGTGTGATGTACAATAATCCACACAAGATTCATCAACAGCAGAGTTTTAGTTGGATAATGGGTAGTCTTCATCCATGGGTGATAGATTAGCAATTTTTGAAAAAAATAACTTTTGCTTGTGCAGTACTGCATTTTCATATGTGCATTTAATGAAAAATTGACGAATCTGTCAGATTCTTACTTTTTCCAAACTTCCTGTCATTCAAAGGTTACATTTCTCCAAACATCCTTTTGCAGATGCTTTCTCCAAAGGCAATTTTGCAATTAACATCCCCTCATAAAATGCTAGTTTTACTAATATACACAAGTTTCCCTGGTAATATGTTTGTATAGACTTTTTTCTCTCTCTCTCTTAGAGAATACATCACATGGATCCTCATTTTATCTACTTTGGAAGGATGGAAGGCTGAATCAACTTGAGCTGGTGAGACTCGAAGTGGCAAACTGCAGCCAGCCAGCAGTCAGCAGAAGTAACCTGCAGTACTGCATTCTAACCACTGTGACACCACAACATACACCAAGAAGAGCTGTTCTACGCACATTATCATGCCGAAGCTGTTCCCAGAGATGACATGGGAAATAGCACTGTTCATCCTTCAGAAATAGCAAAGGATCTTGTCAGCAGATTGCTAAGTGGGAAATATCCACCTACTGCTTCTCCAAAAGGGAAGCAGAGAAGTCAATGAATCGTCTTGCTTCCTTTTGCCTATTAATTGACTACTCCAGATTCTCCATGTGGCATTAATGATGATCACGTTGAAGGATTAGCACATAAAAAGCCACATGACAGTTGCAGCTACCAGTATTTTCTTTATTGCTATGCTGCCTCACCAATAATATCCATCACTGACAGTTAACACTAACATATCAAATGTTGGCAAAGTGCTTGCTATGTTTCTTACTCTGCCAGGGCAAATACTAAAGTGCTGGTAGCCAAAAACTAGAGATTCAAAACTGTGTCTTTAGAATAAGGTGGGGCACTAGAGACCTTCAGAGCATGCCATCAAATTATAATGGTTCATTAATAGAAGAAAAACATTATTAAATAGTACTATGAATGATGGGTTCATAAGTAAAGGTAAAAGGTAAAGGTTCCCCCGCACATGCGTGCTAGTCGTTTCCAACTCTAAGGGCAGGTGCTCATCTCCGTTTCAAAGCCTAAGAGCCAGCACTTGTCTGAGGACGTCTCTGTAATCATGTGGCCGGCATGACTAGATGCCAAAGGCGCACAAAACACTGTTACCTTCCCACCGCAGTGGTCCCTATTTTTCTACTTGCATTTTTATTATGCTTTCGAACTGCTAGGTTGGCAGAAGCTGGGACGAGTAACAGGCGCTCATTCTGTTACGCTGCACTCGGGATTCGACCCACCAAACTGCCGACCTTCTGATCGACAAGCTCAGCATCCTAACCCACTGAGCCACCATGTCCCTTTGATGGGTTCATACCTACCTTTAATTTGAATAACATTGAAATAATAATAATAATAATAATAATAATAATAATAATAATAATAATAATAATAATAATAATAATAATAATAATAATAATAATAATAATAATAATTTAATTTCTATACCACCCTTCTCCCGAAGGACTCAGGGCGGTGTACAGGGCAAATACAATAAAAATACAATGTACAAAAGTTAAAAAAGAATTAAATAATACAGCCCAATTCCAATAAAAATTAATACAGTTAATATTAAAATATGTAAATGAAATGAAATATTAAAAATGTAAATGAAATGAATTTAATTTTGTCTTGATACATTGAGTACTTTCATTACATAACTGGCTAACTCAGAACAAAGCTGAGTAAACAATTTACGCTATTTTATAAGCAATGGAACAGGCAATAAACACACAAATGCTTCTGTCTACAAAACTTTTGGTGAATTATTCAACTTTACCAAAAGAGGTCTCCCTTTCTCCACTCTTGTGCAAGCATAACTTAAATTCTTTTTTAAAAGTGCACTTGAATTGGTTTCAAGAAGTTTATAGAGCAACATTCTGGCATGGAAATTTCTACTCCTAATTAGTCATTTCTAAAGGTAAAGGTAAAGGTTCCCCCGCACATGTGTGCTAGTCGTTTCCAACTCTAGGGGCCGGTGCTCATCTCTGTTTAAAGCCGAAGAGCCAGCGCTTGTCCAAGGACATCTCCGTGGTCATGTGGCCGGCATGACTAGATGCCAAAGGCGCACGGAACGCTGTTACCTTCCCACCGTAGTGGTCCCTATTTTTCTACTTGCATTTTTACATGCTTTTGAACTGCTAGGTTGGCAGAAGCTGGGACGAGTAACAGGCGCTCACTCTGTTACGCGGCACTCGGGATTCAACCCGCCAAACTGCCGACCTTCTGATCGACAAGCTCAGCATCCTAACCCACTGAGTCACCACATCCCTTAGTCATTTCTACCCAACTTTTAATAATCCTCGTTTAATTTTAGGCTGCACGTTACTGATCATTCCATTCAGCAGATTCTTCTGCTGCTTGTAAAGTTTGAGCTGCTAGAATGGAAAATTGCTTTCTGCCACCTCTTTTGCCACTGTCTCTCACAATGCATCCTTTCCAGTCAGCTTGATAATTCAAAATGTTCATTTACACAAGACTCACTCAGACAATCAAAGATAATATTTGTTAGATGCAAAAATTGGACCCTTTCATACCACAGTCATCACATGAGAAGCATCATTCTGTTACTGTTATAGTAAAAGTTTAGTCTGAATGAACTATAGTACAGGTTTGCATATAGAATGCTCTGTCTTTGTGTTTGTGTGTGTGTGTGTGTGTGTGTGTGTGTGTGTAGTGTCTTCCTTATAGAAACATTACGACTAATGGTTACTGGATTCTAATATATGCTATAATTCATTTAAAAGTCACCTCCGTTTGACAGCAAGTTTATGTATAAGTGAAAGCAACTGTGAAGGACAAAGTCATCGTGTCTTTTCTTAGACGTCTTGACTTTTGGCATTGCTATTATAGGCATCTTTACTATACTGTATAGCCTTTAGCATAAAATTGAAAGGATGAAGTATGTTTTCTATTAAAATTTGCAAAATTCTATTAACGCCAATAGGACTACTGCCCTACTGCTATTTATTGCAGAATTGCACTTTTACAACTTAACTCTAAAATGTGTTATGCCAGCCCAGACATACTCAGAAGAACAAAGCAAATGGTTGTGTCAGCAAATCATTGATCATAACGTTGGAGTGAAGGTAGTGAGGGAGTACTATTACAACAATAGTTGGTAAATAGAGAGAATTAGTTCATGTAAGGATCTAAAGTGTGTCTGGAATATAGCGCTTAGACTTTTATAACAGTTCATAGTGGTCTACAGCACTTTCTAAGCCATAGTTTCCCCAACGTTTCCAGTGTTGCAGACCCAGCAAGGGGAAGGGGATGGTTCCACGTGAGTGGCAGGCAAGTACGTTTGTGCGTTCGGCTCCATTTGCATGATTGGCGGGCACGTGTGTCTGCCACTCATGCAAATGGAGTGTGTGCGCACACAAGTGGAGATGCGCAGGCTCACCTGCCACTTCAGCGGCCCAGCTCCAAATGGCTCAAGGCTCAGTACTGGGCCACAGTCTTGGGGTTGGGGACCCCTGCTCTAAGCAGTTTACAGAGTCAGCAACTAGGCAAAACTCCCCATGGCTAGTAAGGCCACTAGATGACACATTTACATTAGAAAAGTGTAAGTCAGGAAGGGAATAGAAACATGCCATTTCTTTCTTTTAAAAAATTGCTTCCTGAGATTATTGTACGTATATTGTTCTGAGTCTTGTCCTTCCCCAAAGTTTGATGGCCGAAATTGCTTTTGATCAAGTAAATAGCATTTGAAGATCACTGAATGGTTGAACGTCTGGGCAACAAGAACCTTCTGCTCTCAAAACGAAAGCCACTATTCATCACCTGAAAATTGTGAACTTTTGAGATTTAAGACCTTGTCACTGAAATATAGCACCAAGGGGATAAAGGTTTTGTTACCTCCAGGGGATCTTTCCAGGGTTATGTATACATTTACTCCATTAGGCAAAAATAGGGCCAAGGGATCTCATGAAATTTTTAATGCTTTCTTGGATTTTCTACAAGTCTAATAATAGGGTTGGCTGACTGAGTACTGAAGAGAAAAGCGTTGAATAGAGCACTGAAAAGAAAGCAACAATAATCTTTGAACTAAATTAAGGAAAAGGTGTCATAGCAAGGAATTATCTGTGACATTTAAGTGACAAATTGGTTGCATTCTCATTCTTTTATTGGAGAACAAAATAAATATTTGTCTATCATGCCAATTTAAACTACAGTTCCATAGCTATTTAGAGCCAGTTTGGTACACTGGTATATTGGGGTAGAAACTAGAAAGTTCTAGTCCTGCTTGAGCCACAAAATAGTTGGGTGACTTTGGGCCAATCCCTCTCTCAATTGACCCTAGGAAGAAGACAAGGGCAACATTCTAAAAAAACCTTGCCAAGAAAACTTCAGGAACTAATCCAAGTAGATGCCAGGAATCAACGCTGAATTCTAAGGATCCCCCAAAAAGGTTATTTACCAATGATAAGTCACATTCAATTCAGTGATGACTTCTTGACAAGGAAGATATTAATATGATAGATAGCTTCTGCTTTTTAGGTCAAACCATCAATAGTAAAGGAACAAAGAGTTAGGAAATATGCTGCAGACTAACGTTCGATAGAGTACCAATGAAGATCTTGGAAAAGATATTCAAACGTAGTGATGTATCTATACCTACAAAGATTAGATACATGCAAGCTGGGAAAATTGACAGGAAAATTTTAAGCTGTGATAGGAGAAAGAGAGAAAATATAATTGGAAAAATCTCAGGTGACAGAGCTTTCCCTGTAAAAGCTGCAAGTGGAATGAGATAGATTCCTTAAGATGTCTTCTTCTTCTTCAGAACCAAAACATCCCGTCAGTAACCCACAGATCTGTAACTGTAGGAGCCCTCAGAACTTCTTCCCAGCAATACCTGATTATTCCTAGATGGATTTCTAAACACTTTGCATCACAATTCCACCCGCATCACAATGCAATGTGCAGCTTGCTTTTATAGATATAGACAAAGTTACTATTTCTTTCTAGTCAAGGTAAGCAGTCGACATGGGTATTTTCCATTAGATTCACATTTTTTTCCATTTCTAAGGTGCTCATTCAAGCAACCCATAATAATGTTAGATAACTATATAATTAGCTATATAAAGCTAAAACAGAGCAGGTAAGTACTTATTTATACCCTGTCTAGTTTAGAATCCAGAAATAATTCTTTAGAAAATTATATGTATGAGTCTAGCTAGATATATTCTTAGGTAAGTTGTAGGAACTTAGTAGTTAATTACTAAGAAACCAATAGATATCAAAATTGAAGTTTGTCTGAGAGCCTCGTCCAACCAAATAAAAGTATTTCCAGGTTGGGAAAGCCATTCCATATCCTTTGCTTTCATCTTTAGTGTTAGAGGACATGTATCCAGTTCTTTCTATGGACAGTTCTGTCTCCCATATCCCAGAATTTGACTCGATGTTGGAAAGTGATATAATGTCTAAGTCTTTGTAGATCTGACAAAAAATAAAATATAAACTATTTTAAGGACAATGTGAGAAATCCTCTCTTACAAATTAAACTGGAAAAGATGTTTCATTTGTCAGCATCTTTCTTTAAGCATTTTTATTGGCAGTAGTATTACCAGTTGTACAATAGAAGTGAATCAGCACAGAAGAGATTATTTTAGGACAATGAGTCTGTCCTCAGCAAGCTGACATGAGTAGTTTTGTTTCCAACATCCTTTGAACAAGCTTCTCTCTCCCCACGCTTTGCTTAATTCTGTCAAGGACTAAACCTCTAGGGCAAACACATGGGAGAGAGTTCTTCTCTCCCTCACTGACTTTCAATATTGAAAGTTAGATCAGTTAACTCTTTTTAGTCCCATGTAAATGGTAGGAACTGCAGTGAAAGGAGAAGGAAAAAACATAACTCAAGATTCTGAGGCATTGTAGTTACAAAGATGGAAATCAATGTCAGTGTGCAGTCTTTTATGTGTCTATTCAGAACTATGCCTCACATAACTGAAGGCTTTTCCCCAAACAATTCATCATATTATTCAAGCTGTGGCAACTCTTTAGCAAAATAGTAGCTTGTGCACCCAGTGATAACTTGTAATAGAAGATGTCTCCCTAAAGCAGGAATAGGCAACCTCGGCTCTTTTATGACTCATGGACTTCAATTCCCAGAATTCCTGAGCCATAAAAGAGCCGAGGCTGCCTACCCCTGCCCTAAACCAATATTTAATAACACCCTCATTTCATGATATAATCAGTGAAATATTTGATAGTCATAGCAGTGTCATAAATTAGTACTAGAAAATGAAATGATGAATGGGCAAGTGAAGTTATGACCACCCAGACACAAACTGAGCAACCTGGTATATGCAATACCATGCAGTGAGCCATGTGCAGATCTGTACATTGGGGAAATGAAACAACCACTTCATAAATGCATGGCACAACATAGGAGAACAAACCCATCAGGATAAGAGTCAGCAGTCCATCTGCATTTAAAAGACAAAGGCCACTCTTTCGAAGACAGTAAAGTCCACATTTTGGACTGCTGCCTGCCAGGTGTATAAATCTATCCATTCTCCACCATCCAGTCAGAGCTGAAGAAGTTTCTTGGATGAGAAGCGAAATATCTTCAAAGAAAAACAAGAAAGTCCAGTTGCCTCATGAAAAAGCATCTTTTGGATAAAGGTTATAATTAATCTACCACTGTCCAGCTGTGTTAACTTCCAAACCTCCTCCTATCTAGCCATTGTATCTACTGAACATACAATCTGCTTCTACTGGAATCTGTGGTTCATCACAATTGGAAGATGGAGGTGGTGGTGGAATGCAGAATTAACCATTTGTATAAAAACTGCAATATTTAATTGTCAGATTTTATCTTTGAATTTAAGTAAATGACAATCTGTTGGTTTCAAACTGTAAAATGCCCCTAGAGTCCATAGTTGGCATCGTTAATAAATTTTCTTTAAAAAAATGCCCCTATACTTAGGACTATCTAGCACTTTAATTAAGGCTTGAATAAATCTAGTATTTTAATTATAGTATATAAAGAACAGATGCAAAGCCTTAACTGCATCAAAGGGACTCTGGTACAAGTTCTTGATCTTTGATTTCCTAGGCCTAGGGGAACAATGGGACATCTGAAATTTAAAGTTAAATACTCCCTCAAGTCAAGTTTGGTTCCTAGTGACTACATGGACAGATCCATGTCATTTTCTTGGCAGTAATAAGGAAATGGTTTCTCATTGTCTTCTCAAAATAGCTGCTACTGCTACCCGTAAAAAGAATATGCTTTTAGATTTCTATTTAGTCTTTGTACCATATGAATGGGTTTATTTCAAAACCAGGAATCTGAAGCAAACAAATTTTCTCCAAGTAGACATTCACCAATTACCAATCTCATTCATTTTGGGTCTAAACAGCCCCCTACTCTCATTGTGTTCTATTCAGTCATAACATATAGAACATTTTTTTCCTTTGTAGTCCATTAATTCAGATTGTTGTAAAATGTTTCCCAAAACTCATCTCTGGTTTTTCCATTGTCACCATTCACTGGAATATAACCAGCAGCTATCACCAACCAATGGATTCAATATATCCACAACAACCATAATGATAACAAGTCCTATTTTGTGTTATCCATGTTCACTCTCATTTACAATAAGGTCCACATTTGCTTTCTTTCATGTATTCTTCAACTCCTCTACAGAAGACCAAACAACTTACATTCAGTTGTATGACATTCTTCCTCTTTTCTTATTTTCACAAACACTGTTAATTTTTGCTGCTTATCATTACTTCTCTTATATTTCAAGTCACAGACTACCACATGGCATAGTCATCACTAGATTTGGCCATTATTGGTTCCCCCTACCCATCAGGTTTTTGGTCAATTAAACTGTGTTTTTTAGATTTTATGCTATGACATTTCAAAATGGCTTTGAGAAGCAAACAAGGAAGTGAAACATTAAAACATTGGTATAAGTTTCTGAGTAGCTTTGAAGAGCATCCTCATATAGAGTGAGTTGTAACAGTTGAACCCTGAAGTAACAAGGTCACAGGTGATTCTGCATAACATCGCCTGATCCAGGAAGGAACCCAATTGAGCCACAAGGGTCTGTACAAAGGTTCTCTTGATCATGACCACCATTTTGTTTTCAGCAGGACCTCCAGTTCTGGGAGAAGTCCCAGATTCCAAGCTGGCTCCCATGGAGGAGTACAACAGCATCTACAGCCATCATCTGTAGATCCAGAACAGCTTTGATTCTATAGCCATTTTGTCTTTGTTAAGGCTGTCAGCCCTTCAAGGTAAGCAAGGCAGTGGTGGGATTCAAATATGTGAACAACCAGTTCTTTGTGTGGATGCTGCTTCCAGAAATCCATTCTGGGCTTGGGCAACAAAAAATTAGCTACTGGTTCTGCCGAAGTGGTGTGAACCAGCTGAATCCCACCACTGAAGCAAGGTCAACAAACAATATCACTAAGCAATTAGAAATATACTCCAGTGTGCTTAGCATATTATAATAAAATCTTGAATGCCTGTCAAAGTCTCTATGTCAACTTGCAATTAACACAGAGTTGTTTGATTTTCTTTTTCTTGCTTTCTATTTTCCCAGGATTCAGATATCCTTTTGTAGTAGCTCAGCATTCCTCTCCTCTTTTGAGCCAGACCCACATTTCTTCATAGGTTCAGCCTATGATCCTCCCCATCCAGACCTTAACCATGTCCAGGCACTGGGTCAGGACTGCTACTTTGTCATTTTCAGTCTTGCAACTTTGATGTCCATCTTGCAAAGTAGTCCAGACAAGAAGCACACCCAGATGAATTAAAAATGAACTTTATTGTAAGGTTACGTTAACTGAATTTTCTAAGATTGAAAGTATTTCAATAATAATAATAATAATAATAATAAATAATAATAATAATAATAATAATAATAATAATAATAATAATAATAATAATAATAATAATAATAGACTGTGGCAAAGGCAAGCAAGGGTAGTACCAATAGTAATAGGCACCTTGGGTGCAATAGCAAAACAACTGGAGCACCACTTGAACACCATTGGCATTGACAAATTCGCCATTAGTCAATTGCAAAAGGCGGCCTTACTAGGAACTGCTTCCATCCTGCGACGATATCTGTAATGCCATCAAACATCCACATCTGCCTATCCCAGGTCCTTGGTAAGGACTCAATAGGTAGACAAAAATGCCAAATCCAGTCTGAACATCTGCTGACTGGCCTTAGGTGGTAATTCGGGAATTACAATTGAGTCTCCATCTATATCAGTCACCACTTCTTTCAGTGTCCCTATTTTCTTTGATGTGTTCTGAGTGTTTTCAGGAACAATCTCTACAGTATAATAAAGAGATCCTATTGTTGCTGCTGTTGTTTTAAGCTTCTTGTTGTCCACTTACACTCCCATCTGTAGTTTATTTTAATTCACTTTGTCCAATGGAAAATTTAAAAATTGTTTCAGTATAGATTTCTCAGCTTATTTCAGCTATTTGTCCTGTACGCTTCTCATATTAGGTTTGAAAAATTCCAATTAGAACATACAGTACAGCCTAATATTGTATCATTGGCATTTGATTCATTGTTCTGTGCTATAATACGCAAGAGTTTTGATTCAGTGTAAATGTTTTCTTTCCCAGACATTCATGCAATGGATGATCATTATGGGTGTAACATTATGAGTACAATGTTTGAGCACAATGCCTGGTATTATAATTTGCTTCTGTGGAAGCTTATTTGCAGGGTTGTTTTTCCACTGCCATACCCTCCCTATTTGTAGTAAAGTGTTCGAAAGGTATATGGGTATCCAAATTTGGCAGGAATCTATAATAATTAAATGGCGAAAAATATCATAACTGTGACAGTTCTTTGGACTTGAGGCATTTCAACTATTTGAATGTGCTTACTTCACTTGATTAGGCCTTGTGCATTATACCATACTGTGTAATATTATGTTTAAAGAACTCAGATTTGTTGCATTGTATTCAAAAGCCAAGTCATCCAATTGCTGCTGTGCTCTCTTGAGGTTTCCAAGATATACCTCATCATATTCTCCAGTGCCAATAATGTAATGCAAATAATAACACTAGTACATAGCCAGCTCTATAATACTTGGTGCAAAGTGCTTGTGCAGATAGTACTCCAAAATGGGGGTCCTAGGCATTAACTGAGCTTGGTTGTTTTCTTGCAGACTTTTCATTACCCAAACTAGGTAATATCATCAGTGCTAGGTAACATCATCTAGTACTCATTAGTTATCTAGTTTGGGTAATGAAACATCTGTAAGTAAACAACCAAACTCAGAGAGCATCAAGGATACTTCATTTCAACCATGAGCCACAAGTATTCACCTTTATTGGTATTATTATGAAAAGAAATTATAATTTGTTGTGGATATTTATACTAAGAAACACTTTGGAATTTTCCTCTGCTTCCATCTGTTAATAAGCTTTGTCATGTTGATTTTGCTGAGATATTATTCCCCAATGAGATTAGCTATTCTAGAGAGTAAGACATAAGCCTTCTCTAGAATTTTTAACCAAAATACAATGAAAATTGTAGTGTTTCCCCCCCAATATTTTGGTTAAAAGTTTGAGGGTTGGCTTATCTATGTGTGGGCTTCTACATGAGTTTTATGAGACTATGATTTTATATATTGAGTAAATATTGACTTAGTAGCAGTAGGTATTATAATGTATTTTTTTTCTCTAGGAATTCTTATGGCAGGACAAGTTGCAGCAATAAAATTACGACAGTTTATAGATCCAGCACCAGAGACCATTCCAGGGTAAAGTATAAAAAACAAACTAAATCCCTCAAGGTTGATCCAGGATCTCAGAATGATTATTTTGAGCCTATTTAAGCCACTTTACCAAACATAACATTAAACTAATTACAATGAAGTAGTCTAATTACAAATCTCCAATGACTACTTTTCATGCATCATAGAAAGGGATATAGTAGGTTAAAAATCTACTTCAGAATATTTTGAATGTGCTCAAAATATTTCACAAACATTATCGTGTTTGTATTGTGGCCTGCATCAGAATGGCCTAATAATCAGCCAAAATAATTGTTTTAGTCTGGTGGGCACATTTGAAATTTTAAAAACCTGCTGTAGGGAGGCTTGACCAGAAAACAAGGTAAAAATTGCTCGCTAGTACCTCCTTTCCAGCTTCTTCTGCCCTGAACTTTTTATTCACCAGCTTACTTTGCTCTTTTGTTTTCCTCAGCACAAGGGCAAGTTTAATATTTTTATTGGTCAAGAATAGGATTTGCAGTTGGAATGGAAGCCTATATAAACTTTATATATAAACTTGTGCTTAATACATCAGCAGCTTGCATTCTCTTTAGAATTGTCCTATAAATTCTAAAGACTATTCCATGATTTTCTATGTCCAGGAAATTTAAAGCAAACCTCAGGGAAAATGAAGCACTGAATGTTTCAGGTCAGGAAAGGAACTTCCTCCCTATCCCTTTTCAGCAGGATTGTTACCAGGACAGGAATTATCTTGCTGACAGAAAAGGATCTATTTAGCAAAGGCAATAGCACTTAAGACATATATCACTTCATAGTGCTTTACAATGCTAAGTAGTTTACAGAGTCAGCATATTGCCCCTAACAATCTGGGTCCTCATTTTACCGACCTCGGAAGGATGGAAAGCAGAGTCAAACTTTGAGTTGGACAGCATCGAACTCCTGGCAGTGGGCAGAGTTAGCCTGCACTACTGCTAACCACTGTGCCACCATGGCTCATTTAGTTTCAGAATACAGTTAGGTAAAGTAAATATGGTCATAAGCATTTCAAGCTGCAACCTAAACATACCTATTTTGATGCAATAGTATTGCTGTTGAAGTAACCATATTCCTGAATTGTGGATAATTTATATTCATACAGTAGATAGAAACTATATTCTACAGTCTACAGGGTTTTACAGAATAGAAGATGAGATCATAAAAATGTATATTTTCAATATTCACCAAAGGAGAATCAGAGAAAAAAATCTGGAAGAACTGGAAGTTATTTATATGTAACTTAAGTACTGTATATGAAATGTATTTAGCTTTAATTACAGGTAGTCCGCAACTTACAACAGTTCATTTAGTGACCATTCAAAGTTACGACACTGAAAAAAGTGACTTATGACCATTTTTGTCACTTGCAGCATCCTCATAGTCACATGATCAAAATTTGGATGCTTGGCAAGAGATTCATATTTATGACAGTTGCAGTATCCCAGGGTCATGGTTGTTGTGACCTTCTGACAAGCAAAGTCAATGGGGAAGCCAGATTCACTTAACAACCGTCTTACTAATTTAACAACCGCAGTGATTCACTTAACAACTGCGGCATGAAAGGTTGTAAATGGATAAAACTCACTTAACAAATGTCTCACTGAGCAACAGACATTTTGGGCTCAATTATGGTTATAAGTTGAGGACTACCTGTACAGTCCTATTTTGGTTAATAATGATTAAGTATTAATTATAATTGCAGTGATTTGTTGTAAAACATTTTGTCTACATGTTCTAGAAACAAAGAAAGCATAGATTACAATATCATAATTAGCAGTATTAAGTATTCTAAAATGTTGTTTATTAATACAACTTTCATTTATCTTAGAAGCAGGACAGATTTATTTATTTAGATTGACCTTTTTTATCCTGCCTTTCAACGGACTATTGGTTAAGGAAAAAATAGCTCTTTTCTTATTTCACAATAGAAGTAATTAACACAAATTGGATCACTGTAGAATGTATCACACAGATTAACTATTACTTCTCTATACAGGAGACTCACAATGGCTCTTTTAGGCATTTTCATTCTGTATTAGTCATAGAAAAAATAGTGCAGCTTTTGACATATTTATGATAGATTTTATTTAATAGTTAGATGTTTTGCCATTAATTTAGTGGGTAATGCAAATTAGAAAAATCTATTTCAAATAAAAATATTCATTCGTTCGTTCTGTCAGAACTATTTTTCATCAGGGAAAGGATGTTATTGGTTACTTTCCTGGACAGCTGGCACGACTTTACATTGCGTATCCTCCTGAAGGACAGTTAAGGTAAAAGAAATGTCATTATTCTTCATTATCACTGTTAAAGACATACCTAAAACATTCTACAAATTTCCTTTTCAGTCTCAATTCAGAAAATCATTATGAAAGTAACAAATGTGGGTTTTTTCCCTATCTGTCCTAACCAGTAGTCTTTGACTTACGGCCATTTGTTCGATGATTGTTTGAAGTTACAATAGCACTGAAAAAATGACTTACAACCCATTATCTCATTTATGATTGTCAAAGCATCCCCACAGTCATGTGATCAATATTTGGGCACTCGGTAACTAGCAAGTATTTATGATGGTTGCAGCATCTGATTGCAGTCAAGCAACCCACCATCTGCGATCTTCCCAGCCAATTTCCGACAAACAAGGTCAATGGGAAAAGCCAGATTTGCTTAACAACCACACAATTCATGTAACAAATGCAGTGATATGCTTAACAACCATAGCAGAAAAGATCATAAAAAATCAGCCGTGATTCCCTAAACAACCACCTTACTTGGTAAAAGAAATTCCGGTTCCAAATATTGTCCGAGGTGGGAATTACCTGTATCCATTTGGAAGACAGAATGCTGCTTTACTGACCTGGCAGCATACAGTTGCAAGAAAAAGTATGTGAACCCTTTGGGATTATGTGAAGTTTTGCATGAATTGGCCATAAAATGCGCTCTAAATGTCATGTAAGTCACAACAATAGAAACTTATATGACGTTTAGAGCACATTTTATGGCCAATTCATGCAAAACTCCACGTAATCCCAAAGGGTTCACATACTTTTTCTTGCAACTGTAGTCCATCTTCATTGAGATCCTTAGACAAAGGTTTGGACATGGGGCAATTCTTATGAGTAGTCTACATTTTAGCAAATTAGACTATTTAGACAAGCACTGAACTATTTATGCTTTTCATTTAGACCTTTTACTAAGCTGCCACCAGCTCCAAAAAAAGAAGAAATTATATATCCGCATGAGTTTGATTATCTAATTCTGCACCAGTATATTCATTATCAAAGTGCAAAGATGAAGGTCCTTGACTGGTACACACAAACTACATACAAAGAAGCATTTACATTACCATGTTTCAAATCAGGTGAGTAAATTCATAACCTGCTAGCACATTTTGTATACAAACATATATTCTGTCAGGACACTGGAATAGAATTATCTATGATCAACAAGCCCTTTCACAATTACACAAAATGCAGCTGAAGAAAAGTACCCAGAGCATGATGTGTATTGGACTTTTAAATATTTTTTTTCTGGACTTACTATACATATTTTACTATTTGACATACCCTGGAATTGAACAAGTGACATGTATTTTCAAGTAAAGTAGGCAAGATATACCAAACTACTAGACCAGCTACCGTATATACTTGAGTATAAGCCGAATTTTTCAGCCCACTTTTTGGGCTGAAAAAATCCACTTCGGCTTATACTCCAGTCAACAAAAAAAAAAGAACTTACCGAGGACTTGCGCGCGGCCGAGCTACTTTGCCTGACGCTGCTGGGGTCGCCCGGGCGCCTCTGCTCGCCCTCAGCAGCACCTGGCCCGGAATCACATGCGAAACAAGCCCGGCAGAGGAGCCGGAGCGGCGAGCAGAGGCGCCCGGCCCAGATCCTGCAAGGCCCGGCCGAGACACGCCCCCAGCAGCGGAGCTGCTCCGGCTCCTCTGCCGGGCTTGTTTTGCATGTGAGCTACTTTGCCTGACGCTGAGAAGACCCGCTCGGGCACTCGGGTTGGTGTCAGTCTCCGCAGGCCCTTCTCGTTTCCAGGAACGTCAAGCGCGCTTGGCTCCCCACCCCCACGGCAGGGCAGGGCAGGGCAGAGACTTGCTCGCCCTTCTGACGGCCCTGAAGAGAAACGAAGGGCTTGCAAACTCCCCGCGAGAAGCTGGGCGAAGCGCGCGGCTGGGCGAGTGTGTGCCTGCGCGCGTATTTACGAAAGAAACGCTCCGAGAGTTCTTCTTTCCCCGCCCCCTTGGGGGGAACTCTAGCGACTGCTGTAGCCGCGCTTCTCTTCTCGGCTCCGAAAATAGGGATTTCTACTCTCTCTCTCTCTCTGTCTCCCCTCCCCACCCCGCATTCTCCTGCCTCTTCGATTGCGACAATAAAAGGGCGAAGGGTGTGCTGGTTTCTTCCTCCCCCCCTCCCCTCCCCTCCCCTCCCTGATTGTCAGGTGAGGCAGCTGGAGGTCTGGCCGGGAGATTGTAGCCGTTTTGAAACGCCGCGTCTTGAAACGCCCGATCAGCTGATTTTCGGGTGGAAGAGCCGCGGCTTGAATCTGTTTGCATCTGCCTGAATTAGACCAAAACGGCCTGAATTTGACCAGAGTTGCTTTGTAATGGCTGGAGGAACTGCAGAGGAGGTCTTGCCGGGAGATTGTGGCCGTTTTGAAACGCCGCGGCTTGAAACGCCCGATCAGCTGATTTTCGGGGCGGAAAGAGCCACGGCTTGAATCTGCTTGTATTTGTTTGAACTTAACCAGAAACGGCTCGTAATAGCTGGAGGAACTGCGGAGGGAGTGAATGCTCCAGCCTGGAATATTTGGAAAGGCTGGGGGAACCGGATGAACTGCAGCTTAAGCGACTGTTGCCGGAGGAGCCATGGCTTGAAACGCCCCAGTTTGGGGGCAGCGTTTGCTTGTTCCGGGTAGAAAAAACGCTGTCGACCTGGCATCTTTTGCGGGGAGGGGTGAGGTGGGGTGGGGTGGGGTGGAGGAAGCAGTTTGCGAAGCAGCCGAAATGGGGGTGTCAAGCCCTACGGGGACCAGGGGAGCACTTCCAACAATGCCCGCGCAGCACCAAAGGCCCATTGGCGCCCGCACCCCCCAACTGTTCGGCGGGCGAACGCCAGACCCGCTGCCGCACTTACAGCTGATCGGCGGCCGGAGGAGATTGTGGACGGGCGCAGAGGGTCCGCGTCAGCACAGACAGCTGATCGGCGGCTGAAGGAGACTGCGATCGGCTGCGGAGGTTCCGCGCCGGAACAAACAGCTAAGGGGCAGCCGGGGACGTCTACCGGTGGTCACGCAGCGCGATCAACTGAGCGGCAGCTAGAAACAGCCGCCGACGGTCGCACGGGCCTCACGGGACTTTTCGGGTCCGATGGCGGCTTGGAGAGTGTGGGTGGCTGCTTCGCAGACCTTGCATGCCGCTACAACCGCCAGGTCTGCGAAGCAGCCACCCACACTCTCCAAGCCGCCATCGGACCCGAAAAGTCCCGTGAGGCCCGTGCGACCGTCGGCGGCTGTTTCTAGCTGCCGCTCAGTTGATCGCGCTGCGTGACCACCGGTAGACGTCCCCGGCTGCCCCTTAGCTGTTTGTGCCGGCGCGGAACCTCCGCAGCCGATCGCAGTCTCCTTCAGCCGCCGATCAGCTGTCTGTGCTGACGCGGACCCTCTGCGCCCGTCCACAATCTCCTCCGGCCGCCGATCAGATGTTGATGCGGCCGCGGAAACTCCGCAGCCGCTCGCAATCTCCTCCGGCCGCCGATCAGCTGTAAGTGCGGCAGCGGGTCTGGCGTTCGCCCGCCGAACAGTTGGGGGGTGCGGGCGCCAATGGACCTTTGGTGCTGCGCGGGCATTGTTGGAAGTGCTCCCCTGGTCCCCGTAGGGCTTGACACCCCCATTTCGGCTGCTTCGCAAACTGCTTCCTCCACCCCACCCCACCCCACCTCACCCCTCCCCGCAAAAGATGCCGGGTCGACAGCGTTTTTTCTACCCGGAACAAGCAAACGCTGCCCCCAAACTGGGGCGTTTCAAGCCATGGCTCCTCCGGCAACAGTCGCTTAAGCTGCAGTTCATCCGGTTCCCCCAGCCTTTCCAAATATTCCAGGCTGGAGCATTCACTCCCTCCGCAGTTCCTCCAGCCATTACGAGCCGTTTCTGGTTAAGTTCAAACAAATACAAGCAGATTCAAGCCGTGGCTCTTTCCGCCCCGAAAATCAGCTGATCGGGCGTTTCAAGCCGCGGCGTTTCAAAACGGCCACAATCTCCCAGCAAGACCTCCTCTGCAGTTCCTCCAGCCATTACAAAGCAACTCTGGTCAAATTCAGGCCGTTTCGGTCTAATTCAGGCAGATGCAAACAGATTCAAGCCGCGGCTCTTCCACCCGAAAATCAGCTGATCGGGCCTTTCAAGACGCGGCGTTTCAAAACGGCTATAATCTCCCGGCCAGACCTCCAGCTGCCTCACCTGACAATCGGGGAGGGGAGGGGAGGGGGGGAGGAAGAAACCAGCGCACCCTTCGCCCTTTTATTGTCGCAATCGAAGAGGCAGGAGAATGCGGGGTGGGGAGGGGAGACAGAGAGAGAGAGTAGAAATCCCTATTTTCGGAGCCGAGAAGAGAAGCGCGGCTACAGCAGTCGCTAGAGTTCCCCCCAAGGGGGTGAAGAAAGAAGAACTCTCGGAGCGTTTCTTTCGTAAATACGCGCGCAGGCACACACTCGCCCAGCCGCGCCCTTCGCCCAGCTTCTCGCGGGGAGTTTGCAAGCCCTTCGTTTCTCTTCAGGGCCGTCAGAAGGGCGAGCAAGTCTCTGCCCTGCCCTGCCATGCCGTGGGGGTGGGGAGCCAAGCGCGCTTGACGTTCCTGGAAACGAGAAGGGCCTGCGGAGACTGACACCAACCCGAGTGCCCGAGCGGGTCTTCTCAGCGTCAGGCAAAGTAGCTCACATGCAAAACAAGCCCGGCAGAGGAGCCGGAGCAGCTCCGCTGCTGGGGGCGTGTCTCGGCCGGGCCTTGCAGGATCTGGGCCGGGCGCCTCTGCTCACCGCTCCGGCTCCTCTGCCGGGCTTGTTTCGCGTGCGAGCTACTTTGCCGGCCGCTGCTGAGGGAAGATCTCTGGAGAGGAGCATAAGGTGAGCTGCTGCATTTCCCAGCCTCGGCTTATACTCGAGTCACTAACTTTTCCCATTTTTGGGGGGTAAAATTAGGGGTCTCGGCTTATATTCGAGTCGGCTTATACTCAAGTATATACGGTAAGCATTACATGTAGCCGAATTAAAATTTAAAACTTATTAACATAATCTAACAGAAGAAACAAATAAACCAAAGCCAATACAGCTCATGTAATAGTGGTAGGGCATCAATAGGGTACTAGTGAATTTTGGAAGTATCAAAATTCTCAACAACCTTCCCTTAAAAAGGGAAGTTGGAAACTGGATGAAAATTGGATAGGTCCAAGGAAGTTTGGGGGAGGGGAACAGAACACTGGCCACTTCAGAACAGGCAGAATCAGTCTCTCTGGCCCACAAATATTCACTACCATTTTTACCCAACCAAATGCCACTTCCTGGATGACTTTGATTAGTCAGGAGAGCCATGGATCTATAGCACATGTGACAGAGCTTACAGCTCCAAGGACCCTGTTTACTGTCTCAGAGCTAGGTATGTGAAATGCACCTCAGATAACCTGGCAAGACTGCAAGTCATGTGCCTCCCTTCCACAGGACCTGCCCAGCTAGATCCCAACTCAAACAGATCCAAGAGACTTTGTCCAACAGATGCCTACAATAATCCCCACAGCAACCACAACCTCTCCTTACCAAGGAGGCATCTGGTCACCTGCAACAGGACTAACAATTGACTCTCTGCTGATGCAATAAGAGCCCATTTTGCTGCTCTTACCACTATCAGGAAAATCCCAATGAAGGATCTTATGTATGCTCAATCAGATTTTCTCTATCTTCCTCGAATGGCACTATAAGTGTCTCTTAAGACAGGGGATCCCTACTGGGCTGTGGCCCATTGAGATCCCGGAAACGTGCCTGCATGCAGTTTTACTTGCACGCGCAGCTGGCAGGTGAGGGTGCATGCACAGCTCCATTTCTGCAAGCAGCAGGCGTGTGTCTGCCACTTGCGCAAAAGAAACTGCATGCATACCCTCTCCTGCCTCTTGTGCAGAACCATTCCCTCTTCCTCCCTCACCAGTCTGCAAGGCTGGAAAGGTTGCAGACTGCTGTCTTAAGATATTTCATCTCCTTGAACTCCTTGGAAAACCAGGAAGTTCCATGGGAGTCCAGGTTACAGAATCCACAGAAGTGTGATCTGATCTAAGGTCTGTTGTCATCTGAGGTAGTAACTGTACCTCACCCGGAGAATGCAAGAGTTTCAGGAATAATCCCAAAATCTCTTTAAAATTCCACTGGGTCAGTTGGCGGGGGTACAGTGATTGAATAGGTCATTCCTACCTCTAGCAGGAGGCAAAGTACTCCAGAGCTAGAAGGGAACAATCTATCCATGGCAAGAAATGATGCTGCAAAATGAAAACTAAGCCGGAGTGTCACCTTGGTGCGAATCCAGCCCACCTCCCAACCCTTAATTCCCCTCACAGACACAAGTGAGAAAATGCAAATATATCAGTCATGGCAAGTCGCCAATTAAAAAAGAAGACAATTACTCAAGAGAATAGAGGAAAATACATTTAAGGGGAATATGTATCTGGAGAATTTGAAATCTGCTTATGTATATTTAGTATGTAGAGAATGGAAAGATTACACATTGCTACCAAATATTGTCAAACTTGAATTTTGTTTTCTAAATTCAGGACCAAAAACAATTTTTCTTTTTGAAATTATAGGCAGTGCAGATAGCTATCGCCACAGGTCAGATGCTGAAATACTGTCACTTTGGAAAAGTACGCCTGCTATGAAGAAAGAGAGAATTAAACCTTCTTTCATGGGTTTTGGATAACTTCTAACTTCTGAAGTTCTTCTCTTTTTTTAAAGCAACAATATGAAAAGATCCTATTAGACTTCTTCTAATCCAAATGTACTAAAGGTGACTGCTAACCCTATGCAAAAGGTGAACAATTTTAAATATGGTTAGATTTGATATAGATCCCTTCTAAATTTCCATTCTAAATAACTGAAAGATAAAGAAAACATATTTCAGTCTAAGAAATGGAACTTCAGCAAAATAATAGATTAAGAAGCAGCACTGCAGCCTCTTGCTGTAGTAAACAGCAGTCATTATTATATGAAGCTTTTTATGAATAGTTCTAGACACAAAATTAAAAAGTAATATATAAAATCCTAAGAAACAATTTTTCCTTTCATAGTCACTACATGATTATTACTGTTTTGGGATAATTTAATAAAATTTTGATGGCATCACTACACATTTTGAACATTTAGAAATATTATTGGCACTATTTTTTTTTATTTTTCCAGAAACTTTCTAGTGCACTGAAGGGAAATCATTTAAGAACACTGAATAATTTTGCACATTAATCCAAAAGTAATACCCAACAGCATACCCTGTTATTACCATTTTTGGGTGCCTGGTTCAGTCTTATTTTTTTCTAATCACAGAAGTGCTCCAGCATACAAGTGACATTAACAACATAGATTGGCAGCTTTGTAGATTTGTAATTAATTACGTGCATTGTGTGCATATTCTCATTGTATTACCACAGTAATTTAAGGATACATATTATCAACTCGCCAAACAACCTAGTAAAGAGAGGTTTGTCTTCCTATAAAACTAAGGAAAAGAAACATTGAGAAAATACACCATGTCTGTACTTCATGTAACAAAGCAGTACAAATCTGTGCCATTCTTTGAACCACATTTCAAGAACTTCCATGGCAACTTAACTTAATGAAAAATGAAACTGATATGCCCCCTGCATGTTTTCTGCAACATGTGCTTATTTCATTCTGGTCCTCAATGTATATTTTTCAGTTGGATCATGGCCACTCTTGAATAACCCAGGATATAATTTAACAAGTGACAGATAAGGTCATGACATGAATTAATAACATTAATAACAGGAAAAGATTCTCCTATGACAGGGGTAGGCAACCTCGGCTCTTTTATGACTCATGGACTTCAACTCCCAGAATTCCTGAGTCAGCTATGCTGACTCAGGAATTCTGGGAGTTGAAGTCCATGAATCATAAAAGAGCCGAGGTTGCCTACCCCTGTCCTATGAGAACAGGGCCACTCTTTTCTACAATTACAAAACCAATCTGGATGATGAAGATACTAAAGCTCTAAAAGCAAATGTCTATGGAGATTCTCAATCATCCAGATCATGGGTTGTCCCAAAGGTGCTTTCCCAAACGACAACTGGATTTTTTGGGTTTCATTCCTTGAAAACATTTCACTTCTCATCCAAGAAGCCTCTTCAGTTCAGCTTCTATAGAAAGCAAATTAAATTTTTTATTCATTTTTTACCCAAACCTAACCAGTTAGAGCTTAAAACTTAGGACAAACACAAATGTGTAATCAGTAAAGTTGTTATAGATGTTCTGGGGGATCTGTACCATCTGTATGTTACACATTGCCTAAAAGAACAAGCAGTAAGAGCACTAGCTCTTCAAGCCCATAGGCTATTTGACAGAGCTCTAAGAAACTTGATAAAACTAGACACAAAACTTAAATGTGTGTAGAGTGCAGTAAGCTAAAGTCTGAGGTTTTTTTCTTCATATGTGCAAAAGTAAAATCTGTAGCATATTTATAAGACTGGCACTTGTTTGTGTCAGAAATATTAGAAATAACATACTTATTTTTTGAGTATAAAGAAAACGTGGAAAACTTTGGTTTTCTAAAATACTTTATCTTGTCAATAACAGATGACTTACAATTTTTGCAAGACCATGTTTAACAAGCAAGCAATCTTCTAAAAAGGCATTGTGGATCCAGGGTTTCCATTTATTTTGTCTGGAACATTTTCAAAAAACTTCTAGTCACTGAAGCATATGATTTTTCTGACAACTTAGTCTAACAGTCCAAAATTATTTTGATAATCTTGGTGTGCCCCTTTTTGCTGACTGTAAATTTCCTTTTGTTTCAAAATAAAATTCCATGTGCAACCCCCACCCTTCAAAGTAAAAAGAAATAAAAGCTATTACAGTGTTGGATCATGGTTATTTTACAGTGAGGATTTTCTATTTATGTTAGAACTTTATCATGTTTCTTCATGCAACATCTATATCAGTCTAAAGCTTACTGCTAACTTTCCCAGAAAGTGAGGTGGTATTTTCATAGAAATTTTGTAAAAGCTGCTGTTTCCCCTCCATCCTCACATTTTATCAAAAGAAATTAATACACTATTTGAAGAGTTCACACTCTTAAGATATATTTTTCAAAACTCACCACAACGATCATGAAAATGTACATTCTGGAAAATGTACTTCAAATGACATGAATACTTTGCATACCTTGCAAATATGAACAGGACTGGAAAACTTAAGTTAAATTCCCTGATGTTAGCATCTTGTTTTTAGATACTATGCTGTAAGACAATTATTAGATACATCTTAATAAAATGTCAGTTAAAAATATACATGTACATTCACTTATTGCATCCTATGTGAAGCTGTGGCTCACCCCTCCTAAAATACTGCAGGAATAAAAGTACAGAATAATTACATAGAAACAGAGTGAAAATCTGCGTCCTTCATCTTACAAAATAATGCCCACAGAGTAAAAAAAAGGTCATGAATGGTGTTAAGGTTAAAGAATATAATTGGCTTGAAATTACTTAGATTTCTACAAGCTAGATCAATGTAGACATACAATATATTCAAAGGAAAAGTATTTAGCAAAGCACAACTAGAAACTACAGAATATATTGTCTAGAATATCTGCCAAGGATGAATTCAGTTCTTTAAAAAGTCAATATTTACATATATATTGTCTCTGAAGCCTATTTACATAGAGTAGCTAAGTCATCTTAACCCATGAGGACTCTGTGTTAAGAAGCTAATTAGGTGATATTTAGGTCATCCTATTTCCAATCATCCTCTGAATGGATGTTACTGACTAGATTGGGTAATAGGCCAATAAAATGAATAATTGAACTGAATGATGAAACTCTGAAATGTAAAAGTATCAATAGGCGGGGGGAGAGAAAGAATGAACTCCATACGAGGATATAAGCACTTCCAATATTATCATTTATAAATTAAGTTGTACTGTATACATATTAAGCACCCCATCTAAACTATGGTTCATTATCCTTGTAATAAAAACTGTAACAAAAAATTAGGTTTTGTTATCATTATAAAATCACCCCTCTCTTTAATCACACACTACGCCAGCAACCATACAAAGTATAACAGCTTTAGGAGTACAAATGAAGACGTAAAACTCTGTGCAAAACTGCATTATCTTAAGCATCCAAAATTTCAGGAAGTAATACCACCGAAAGCAAATGTAGAGTAGACTTAGAAACATAAACAGAAAAAAGGCCTGGGGATACATCTGGAGAAAAAAATATCAGTGGCAAATGGTGGCAGTACTTGCCACTGGAACTTACAAAGTAAGATAAATGATACTGATATGTCAATGTTTTATAGCAACAACTGGGTTTTTTTCCCAGACTACCTCTATTTGTTTTACAATGTTGTTTTACAAGATGTTTCCAATTTCCTCATCCAAATAAATTGCTTATTGGGTTAAGACACGCATGTCTGTGTGAGTGTGTGTGTATGTCAACAAGCAGTCTCCGTGGAGTGTGCTTTCTTTTCTTCAAATTATCCAATATCTTTAGAAGAGTTGGATCATTGACTCCCTGGATTTTCCCACTCCAATCCATTTAACTGCAAAAACAAAAACATTTTTTTGCATCATATTTTGGAAGAAAGCCTTTCTTATGAACTAAATTATATGCAAATCAATAGGAAAAAGCATTATTGCTTAAAATTATAATTGCCATTCCATGAGGCACATGAAAGGTAGTCAGAAAAGCAAGTTTTACTGTGATTAATTCTCAAGAAAAATCAGCTGGTTCAAACTACATCAGATACTACTTTTACCACTGGCACAACATTTTTAATCAATATTTAATAGTCCTTTGGTAATTTGGTAGTGCCAATTTATTATTCACAGATAATGTATATTAGTACTCTTGTTGAACTAGTTGGTCAATAGTGTGATTAGTGAATTTTGTGTGATGGCTGTTCCTTAATCCTATGTTGTATTATCAATTAGGATCATTTTTCCCCCCAAGCAATTCTGTCAAGGGTACAGTACTGATCCAGGGGAAAAAATAACTAAAAAACTAGTAATTCTACCATAGGGAGAGGAGGATGCAAAATATCATATATGAAAGCTCAGTATTTTCCATCAACAATATCTTCTTTTAAATGTACATTTAAAATTTTTATGTCATCTACTGTTAAGTGAGGAGTACGAACTTTTCCAGTTTATCAAATAATGAAACAATAAATTATGCTTGCTAAAGTTTAAACACATTTGGGAATACAATTCCATTCTTTTAATATTAGGATAATCATTTTTAATTGCTTAAAATTCAAAAGGAACTTTTCATTCAATTAGTTTAAATTATTATTAAATACAACAATTTCCTTTTTTGAAAATAAGTATATTATATGTTCTAAAACCACAAGCAAACAGTTTAAGTACGAATATTACTTATCAATATTCATTTGTAAATCAGGATTTTTGATTCAGTGCTTTTTTCATCAACATGATTTACAGAGGATGATTTGATTGCTAAAAGTAGCTAACAACAAAAATTATGAATTGTTGTACAAAAGTATGATTTCCCCCCAATGACAATTTTACAACACATCTGATTTGAAGGATCCCTTCAAACATGCAGTTGTGTTGCACTTACCTGGAACTCCAAGCTCCATTTCTATAAATCGGACAAAGTTTTGTGCATTTACAGGCAATTCATCAAATGTCCTTGTATTTGATATGTCTTTCTTCCATCCTGGGAGGATCTCATACTGCACCTCTACTTTATTTAAGACTTCTTGGTTTGCTGAGAAGAAAAAAGAACCAGACTAATGGAATTACATTTATGTTACCACCACTAACATAAGACTAATCAATTAATGAACCAAATAATTAGTTACTAAGAGTCCAGAACAATTGTGTCCGTTTTGATCACAGAAAAACATTCATAAAAATAAGTTTATCTATCCAATCACTGAATTGAAGAATATACTGTATGCCCATCTTAAAATGGTAATGGAATCATTCCTTTGGTAGTTTACAAAATGAATGAAAATAAACAACTAAAGTTTTAAAGTTTTAATCCAAGAGGGGAAAGTTCCCTACCCAAGTAATTAATGCAGAGAACTGTACTTTTTTAATAGATGAAATATATGGAATTGTATCAATAAAACCTCCTGAAGCAATGGAGTACATCTAATAGTAACCATATCTTTTTAGTGGTAGTAACATTGTAGAATGAACACATTTGGTACATTATATGTTCTTACCTGGGAAATGAGGTATGATTTTATTATCTAATCTGTAGGCAACCCCAATTTTAATTTCAGGAAATACATCCAAAATATCCAATTTGGTAAGAGCCAGTCTGTTTAAAAGAAATGTTCAAATTTTAGTTATTTGTAGGCAAACATAAACTCTTGGATTTTAAATTGAAAGTTAACCTTCTTAAAATACCATCTACTCAGTACTTACTGAATATCAAATTACATCAAATAAATTGTAGTGTTAATCGCTAGAGCTAATGCACCATTAGCTGTCTGTAGAAGTAAATGTAGTACAATATTCTATGATACCACTTGTATCAATGAGAAGTGACGGCTTTCTTTTTTAGAATCTGCACATAGCTACTGCTATTACTTTTCTTCAAAAATATATAGTTATGTTTAAAAGAAGTTTTTGCTAGGGCAGAATACAAACAATTTTAAAATCTAAAATTAAACTAAAAACAAAAGCTAAAAACATAATTATTTCTAAAGAGCAAAAATGGAATAACTGCAAAAACAAATTTTGATTAAAATCTTCATGTTGGAGATTTTTGTTAAAATATTACTATATATATATTTTTTAATCCCATTTATATCCCGCCCTTCTCCGAAGACTCAGGGTGGCTTACAATTTAAAGCACAAATCAATGTGCTTAGCAATAGCTAATATTAAAAGACTTAGAAATATTAAAATATATTTGTTTTACCTAGGAAATAATTCCCTTTCTAGGAAAAAGATTCCAAATCAGGATGCCGTGAGTGGGTATCACGTTTGAAAATGTCTATTATTATATTATTAACCAAATAAGACTTATTTGAGTAGAGATCTCAATGGTATATAGGAATGACTTGGAACAAAGGGCAATCAGACCCAACCAAAGGAAGGCAGCTTAGCCTGCAACAGAAAGGTGGGCAGTATTTATTTATTTTTTATTTATTTTTATTACATTTATATACCGCCCTTTCCCTGAGGACTCTATTTTCAGAAAAAACCTGCTATTTCCCTTCTAGAACACATTTTTAGGAACAATATTATAGCAAGGAACACTTAAATGAGTTGAAAAAAATCCAAAAACATGCCTATAACTTTTAATTAATGTAAGACATGTTCTCATCCATATTGAATTCTATCAACTCATGCAAATCACAACATTTTCCTACAGGGAAATTTAAACTCAGAAAAGAAATGCAGTGATAGAAAATTGAGCTAGATATAATTAATTATAGAGGTCGACCTTGAGGCCTCTCATTTGTGGAGTCCCTCAGGGATCGGTCCTCTCGCCTCTCCTGTTCATCTATATGAAGCCGCTGGGTGAGATCATTCGTGGTTTTGGAGTTGCTGATGATACCCAGCTTTTTATTTCGACCCCAAACCACCCCAGTGATGCCCTCGACGTGATGTCCCGTTGCCTGGAGGCGGTCCGGGTCTGGATGGGGAGGAACAGGCTTCGGCTCAACCCTGACAAGACTGAGTGGCTGTTCATGCCAGCATCCCAGGAAATTCCGATTATTCCATCTCTTGCCATGGGGGGTGAGTTATTACCCCCCCGTAGATAGGTCGCGCAACTTGGGGGTCCTTCTAGATTCACAGCTCTCTTTTGAAGAGCATATTGGAGCTGTGACTATGGGGGCCTTTGCCCAGGTTCGCCTGGTGCGCCAGTTGCGACCCTATCTGGACCGGGATGCCTTGCATACAGTCACTCATGCGCTCGTGACCTCTCGTCTGGACTACTGTAATGCTCTCTACATGGGGCTGCCCTTGAAGACCACTCGGAGGCTCCAACTGGTGCAGAATGCAGCTGCGCAAGTTGTGCTGGGAGTCTCCTGATACTCCCATGTTACACCTTCACTCCGCGAGCTGCATTGGCTGCCGGTTGCCCTCCGCGTGAGATTCAAGTTGTTGGTAATGACTTACAAAGCCCTACATGGCATGGGTCCGGATTACCTACGGCAACACCTGCGGCCGGCGTCAACTTCCCTCCGTCCAAGGCGCTCCCACAGAGAGGGCCTCCTCAGGGTGCCTCCGATCAAAGAATGCCGATTGGTGGCCCCCAGGGGGAGGGTGTTCTCTGTGGGCGCGCCAGACCTGTGGAACCGCTTGCCGGTTGAGCTCCGGATGGCCCCCGACCTCCGCTCCTTCCGGCGCGATCTAAAAACTTATCTATTCGAGCAATCTGACCTGGTTTGATGGGTTAGGGTTGAGGTTTTAATATGTCTTTTAATTGCTGTTTTAAATCTGGGCATAATATTTAATTGTTTTTTAACTTTTGTATTTCGTTTTTATATTTATTGCCCTGTACACCGCCCTGAGTCCTTCGGGAGAAGGGCGGTATAAAAATATAATAAATAAATAAATAATTACTCGGGGAAAAAACAGCTGCTGATAATAAATATTGCTAACCAATCTCCCAAAGCTCTGTCACCCTAATAATTCCCTATTTAAAGTCAAAACAGATAACACACTGTTAATGTACAGGTAGTCCTCAACTTACAATAGTTCATTTAGTGACCGTTTAAAGTTACAATGGCACTGAAGAAATTGACACGTTTTTTCATATGTACAACCAACTCATATTTATGAGGGTCTTGTCCCACAGTAGTCCTCAACTTACGATCAAAATTGAGCCCAAAATTTATGTTGTTAAGTGAGAAATTTCTTAAGTGAGTTTTGCCCCATTTTACAACTTTTCTTGCCACGTTTGTTATATGAAGCACTGCAGTTAAAATTAATAACACAGCTGTTAAGTGAATCTGGTTTCCCCATCAAATTTGTTCCTCAGAAGGTTGCAAAAGGTGATCATTTGACCCCAGCACACTGCAAACATCATAAGGGTGTTAAATTAATAACATGGCTTAACACAGCTGTTAAGTGAATTTGGCTTCCCCATCAAATTTGTTCCTCAGAAGATTGCAAAAGGTGATCATTTGACCCCAGGACACTGCAACCATCACAAGGGTGAATCAGTTGTCAAACATCCAAATGTAAATCACGTGACCATGGAGAAACTGCAATGGTCATAACTGTGAAAAATGGTCATTGTCATTTTTTCCAGTACCATTGTAATTTCAAAAGGTCACTAAACAGACTGCTGTAAGTCGAGGATTACCTGTACTATATTTCCATTAGGAAATATGTAAAATTAATATATACACACACGTTTTACAATAATATCCATTTTTAAATCACTAGTTTCTACGATATTCAAAAAAACTGGAATTTTGTTACTTGGGGTAATGATTATTTCCATCTGTTACTTTGGAATAATTTATACAACATGTAATATATAGTAAAGGTAAAGGTTCCCCCTCACATGCGTGCTAGTCGATTCCGACTCTAGGGGCCGGTGCTCATCTCCGTTTCAAAGCCAAAGAGCCAGCGCTTGTCCGAAGACGTCTCCGTGGTCATGTGGCCGGCATGACTGGATGCCAAAGCCGCACGGAACGCTGTTACCTTCCCACCGTAGTGGTCCCTATTTTTCTACTTGCACATTTTACGTGCTTTTGAACTGCTAGGTTGGCAGAAGCTGGGACAAGTAACAGGCGCTCACTCTGTTATGTGGCACTCAGGATTCAACCCGCCAAACTGCCGACCTTCTGATCGACAAGCTCAGTGTCCTAACCCACTGAGCCACCATGTCCCTACATGTAATATATACCAATCAATAAGAAGGCCATAAGAAACCAGTATAAATTACTCACGCAGTGAATCCATTGATCATGTGAGCATATCTAATCAATACAAGATCAAGCCAACCACATCTTCTCTTTCGCCCTGTGGTCACACCAAACTCTTTTCCTCGTGTCTGTAACAATTCCCCAATTTCCTAAAAAACAAAAACAAAAAAAAAACCCACCCCAACACAGTAATGACACTATCTTGGAACAATTTTATCAACTTATAAGCCAAATGTATTTGTAACAAAATAAAGTATCTTTTACATTCTACCCAAGAAATGTACATGAAACAAGATAAAAATACAGAAGCTACCTTTATTAAAGTCAGGTAATTTAAAAATAATAGCAGAATAAGCAATTTTTTCACAAATCTATTAATGGCATTTAATGACTATATGCTAAGAGTAACCTTTGTCTTTCAAATTGGAAGGGGCTGCTGAACCTTGTCCTGATGGGACAAGATTCTGAAAGACAAAGGGCACTCTTTTGAAGACAGCAAAGCCCACATTCTGCGCAGAGGGGACCACTAGTTTAAAAGAGGGGTCAAAGAGACCAGCTATATTAAGACTGAACAGCCCTCTCTAACAGAGGGGAGGGGTATGACACCACCTATCCACTGTCTACAAGGCAGTCCTTTCATCAGTCCCAAGTAGGTTCCACACCCATTTGCACTGATTCAGGTGATCCTGAGGTTTAAGGAGACACCTCCAAGAGGCCTCAACAATTCTCAGAAAGCTAATGACCAAACTGCAGAGTGCTAATGACCAGACTGCTAAGGAATATAAATCCTTCCATTTCCCACCTTTCAGCCAGAACTGAAGAAGCTTCTTGGATGAGAAGTGAAACATCCTCAAGGGGAAAAACCCCTCCCCAAAAGTCCAGTTGACTTTTGAAAAGCACCTTTGGGACAACCATGACCTGGATGACTGATAATCTCCAAGACATCTCTACTATTAGGCAAATAGCTATTCAATCTCTATGTAATTTTATGGGAAATTATATGCATGACACTTGAAGCCCTCTATATTTATTTTGACATTATACTTACATTGTTTTGTTCTGTAGGAAAGGCACCGATCCCAACTCTAGTTGTATATGCCTTCACAACTCCATATACTTCACCCACATTCTGAGGTGGCATACCTAAGCCAGTGCAAACACCTCCCACAGTGCAATTTGACGAGGTTACAAAAGGATAAGTACCTATTAACACAGGTTAATAAAGGGTACATAAATGGTAAGATTTGTATTGTTACAATGAAAGCTCTTCAATAATGTATAAATTAGGTCTTCGTCACAGTACTGCTTTTTACATCAAGAAACATTTCCACTGAGATATACAGCTGCAGCTCTTATTCATGCTTTATAGTAACAGCACCTATTTATTTAACATCCTTGTATAATGGTTTATTCCATACAAAATTTACAGTTAACTGCAGTGATTTCTAATAAAAAAAGTTATGTGCAACATCTGAACGTGTATTATATATGCATCTAACAGATATGCACATATTTAATTATGCTGTATCGTATCACCACAGTATCTATCAGAAGAAAGGTGTATCTATTTTAAGCTTTTGGAATGCAGGATTTTTAAAGTATATTTCTGGGTATGAAATTTGAATGGGAAGACTAGTTCCATTTGAGGAAACTTACCTCAACATTTTATATTCCAAATACTAGACAATTTCATTAAAGCATATTTTCATCTCTATCATCATTAGAATGGAGGGGAAAAATCACAGAATTGCCAATCACTTTCAATATGTTCTAGTTAAAAATAAGTTTTTCAAGAGTATTTATATTACCTAGGATTTATAATACTACCAAAACAATGGCGGATTAAAGACTGAGCTATAAGATTTAATGGGACAAAGTATTCTGTCCTAAGGACATGAAAAGTAATTTCAGGTGTTATTTACATAATAGTCACTTTTCAGAAGTGAACAGATTTTGCAATTCATACTGACCAAAATCAATGTCCAATAATGTTGCGTTTGCACCTTCCACTAAAATCTTCTTTGGAGAGCCATGCAAAGCTTCATGCATAAAATATACACCATCCTTTACCATTGGTTTGATTCTTTCACTATAGTCCTAGACAAATAAAAGTGTTGCACAAATTAGGGTTAAATTAATATATTGTGATATACAATAAATAGTAAAAATTTGGTTAATAAGATTGAAATGCAATGTAGATATTGTGCTAAATAAAATAATAATAGTTGTATGTCTTCCCAACAAGATATCCTTTTGAAATTCAGAGCACTGGATAGTGCCAATTTGGTGAAAGCTGCTTTAAATGAAGTTATGAATGCCGCCAAATAAGCTACTCTTTGTATGAAAGAAATAGGAACGTATGAGTAAAATATTTAAAGGAAACAAGGAAGTTCTTTCTTATATTAAAAATTAAGAACATCCCATGGGATCAAATCGAGGGGGTGTGTGAAAGCCCTAACAAGCAGGCATATACATAGAATGAAGGCTACTGCTAAGCTTGTAAGCCGCCCTGAGTCTTCGGAGAAGGGCGGGATATAAATGGAATAAAAAAAAAATATTTGCCAAATCAAATATTCTCAGCAAAATTGCAAACATAACAGGAAGGCAATTAGTCATTCCTTCCCCTCTGACTCACAGTAAATAATATTCTGGGGTACCTTTCTTCTAAATCTGAATCCTGATTTCAGTATCATACCTTATAGACATTTTCGATCTCTTTAATAAATATGACCTGTTATCTTTAAAGTCAATGGTTGCCACCACATCCTGCAACATTACATTCTCTAAGAATTTTTTTATCAATTCATCTTTCTTAAAGAATAGAGTGCCTTGTCACTCTTCCGTCTGAACTTAGTACTTTGTCATTTCCCAGTTACCTTCTATAATACACATTGTCTCCATTAGTGGAAAAAATTTAATGAATTATAATGACCTTAATCTAAGGAGGGTACAATCTCTCTTTATTTTTATTTTTTATTTTAATCCCATTTATATCCCGCCCTTCTCCGAAGACTCAGGCCGGCTTACAATCTAAAGCACAAATCAATGTGCTTAGCAATAGCCTTCATTCTATGTATATGCCTGCTTATTAGGGATTTCGCCCCCCCCCAAGCAGCATTATTACAAAGTCAGCTTATTGCCCCCAACAAGCTGGGTTCTCATTTTACCTACCTCGGAAGGATGGAAGGCTGAGTCAACCTTGAGCCTGGTGGGACTCGAACCTGCACTAATTGCAGGCAGCTGGTGTTACTTAAGGAGGCATTAGCCCACTGCTCCACCAAGGCTGCAGTGGTGGTCTTTTCAAGCCACATCCATAGGGCTCTAGTTTGATGAGGTTGCTGGTTCAGAGCTGAAGTTTACTGTTGGGTACTTATTAGTGACAGTTATGCTTTCCATTCTGGTAATTTCTCCTCCTGGCCACTTAGGATTATGAAACTTATTTATTTATTTATTTATTTAGTTACATTTATATACCGCCCTTTCCCTGAGGACTCAGGGCGGTTTACTTGAACTGAACTGAATACTTTGTTTGGCCAAGTGTGATTAGACTCACAAGGAATTTGTCTCCGGTACAGACGTACTCAGTGTACGTGCAATGCAATAGAATAATACCAATAAAAGTGGGGAGTAAAGAACATAATAATAAGGATAAATAATACTATAACCACACTACATGAATTAATATGCAAAGACATTATTAGACAGCAGTGTGAGAATTAGGGTGTTCAGCAGAGTGATGGCATGGGGGGAAAACTGTCCCTGTGTCTAGTTGTTCTGGCATACAACGCTCTCTAGCGCCATCCCAAGGGAAGGAGTTGAAACAGACGTGAGGGTTCTCCAGATATCTTCTCAGCCCTCCTTCTGACCTGCACAATATACAGGTCTTCTTTGGAAGGCAGGCTGGTTGCAATTTTTCTTTCTGCAATCTTAATTATCTGTTGGGCGTCTGCACCTGTCCTGTTTCGTTGTTGTACTAAACCAGAAAATTATACAAGTACAAATGACAGACTCAGACACACTTTTGTCTGCACCAAATTTTCTACCAGTCAACTCCACTGGTAGTTCTAATTCTGAGTTCCAATATTATAAAACATTGCATAATACTACAAAATAAATGCCTATCCATCCATAAGACATGGATCCTAAGATTCTGGTCACAGATTTTCACAAGAAATATGAGCTTCTAAGAGACAACGTCCTCAAACCAACTTGTCTGAAACTGAGAATTCACCATAAAACAATTTAAAACACTAAATACCTTTCCATAGAAACATACAATGACAATATTTTTGTAGCATCTCTGAAATTCTTATACAAATATTTATTATTGTTGTTGCCTTCTGTTTTCTTTAAAGCCCTTTCATTAGAGGAAGCATACTCAGAAAAATCCATCAGCTATTTCTGTGATTTTACCTTTAATCTTTCCAGTTCTCCTTCAATGTCAATCTCTAACGTAGGGTAAACAGATTTGTATTGATTGGCCAGCACTTTGAATCTAAAAAGTAAAAAGTTTATATTCTATTATATGTGTAAAACATTCACACAAATCTTTCATATAGACTTTGATTTTAGAAAGTGAAAAGAGAAAAAATTATAAGTGAGAAATCCAGCAAGGAATATGAAAATCAGAATCTACAAATAAGAAAACTGATTGCCCTAGTAATAAATATACACAGAATGTAACATTACACTAGATAAATTGTTACCTTTCTGAAAATTCATTGAAGTCAGAAACTAGATCACACATTCTGAGCCCACTTCGAGCTGCTTTAGAAGAATACACTGGACCAATTCCCTTTTTTGTGGTTCCCAAGCTTTAAAACACAAAAAAATAAAAAAAACACACACACATACTACACAATCTGATTGACTCTCAAACGTGATAACTGATTTCTTGTTAATATTTTTAAAATAAAATTCATTTTGATGGTTTCTACTTGCCACTCACAGGAGTTAAAACCTGCTCTCATGTGAGCATCCAACGGGAGGATTGAAAAAGGGCAAAATGCAGACAAGTGGGATAAAAGACAGACAACCATTGTCAGTGGGAGACTTTTGCAAACACTGATATAAATAATTTAGATGTATGTGTGTCTACGCAGGTGTGTGCCTGTATGCACAGTTTAAATACTTTCTGTTGTTAAATTATGATAAACATAAAAATGCACATTTATTTTAAGTTAAAATTTACACAATTTTACATAGATTTCATTGAATTTTAATAGTATGATTATTAGCATGTTACAAATTGCTTTAACATAAAGTGATGTGTAGAAAAGCTGGCACATTGCTAACTTTTAAGATTATTCAAATTAAAATTGTACAGATATTATCATTCAAAGTGGTCAAAAAGTCTTCTTTCATGGTTGGAAGTCATGTTTTACTGTCCTAAGTCCTACAGAATATAGGACATAAATTTATATCTATATTGTATCTATATCCTCACCTGACCCTCAAATTATTCATCTTTTGGTCTGTAACCACAAATGAAGTAAGCAATTTATATATTGTACTAAACTAAGGTTTTTTAACTATAATTTGAATAAACTAACATTTAAATATAAATGTTGGGTTTTTCAAACCACAATATCTGAATTCACACATAATTCTAAGCCTAAATCAGGCAAATCTTACAATGAATTAATGCAATGTATGATCTTGGCTGCAATATATAAAAAGCAGGAAGAGTTCACTATAGTCTGCATCAAAATGCTATATATTACTGAGCTGATCTGCATCCATACTCAATAAAAGCTTAAAGCAATGTACAGTAAATGAAGCAAAAAAAATATTTGGGGTTTGCTGTTACTAAATCTTAATTTAAACAACTGAGTCAAAGTTAATCTATATTTCAGATATTGGGGGAAAAAACCCAAACTAATGTTATCTGTGCTTCTGCAGTTTTAAATGTGATATCACAGGAAATCCTTATTCCAACGTAGAAATATAGTAATTAATAAATAATATAGTATACTAACATAATAAGTTGGCAGCCTAATATGAATCAAATGGTAACAATGTTTTTGCCAATTTGTAGGTGCAACTGGATTTTATTTTGTTCATTATTTGATACCAATAGCTAAAAAGCATTCTATTTAAATAAAAATTATATTCTCAAAGATAACAAATATTAAAAACACAATTAGCCAGAGTCGTTATTTTGAATAAAACTTAACACCCATAAAAAATACCATATCACCAATAATTTAATATTGCCTCTTCCTATATTGTGATAAAAAGCATTCCCATATTTTTATTTTGCATCTTTAAAGTGAATCCACCAGGATGGCGATGGTGTTTTTTAAATGGACTTATTAAATATTTGGGTGGGAAAACTAGCACTGCATGGATGAAACTAAAGTCATATTTTTTTTATATTTTGCTACGGTATGGGAAGGAAGAGATCCAGAAAAAATGGCTCTACAAATTTGATCATTTGTGTTTGGCATGACAGATAGAAACATACACAAATAAAATGACAAGCAAACAAACAGTGATGTCCCTTCCCTCCTTGGATACATCATTAATGATTAATGCTGCCATTTCAATACTTTGGCACAGAGTTAGATTCTCAAACACTTTTATTTAATATCAGCTATTTTTCCCGACTCTGATCAAGATTTCATGATTGTATGTATTAGATTTAGCAATCTGATCCTGGAGGTTCAGTTAGATTTTGTATTATTGATCAAGAACAAGATTTATATACTTAACAGGTAACTGGTCTTTATATTCATGTTCTACATTAAAAAATAGAGTATTTTTCTAATATATTCCTTGGGTTCTATGTAAAGCTCCAGATTGAGGCTTATAATTTAAAACCATGTTTACTGAACAAACCATACATTATGTGTATTCTGGTTGTACAATTTGGGTTGCAGAAAAATCTCACTTTTTAAACCTTTGAACTTCCTGCCTCATCAATATATAAAAATAAATAGACTTTATAGATGTTTCAGACATCCTATAAACAGTTTCTGAATAATCTTATTATAAAATGTCCTTAAAATATTTTGTACGAATTGACAAAAAAGACCCTTCATGACATTAAATACAGTAAGATATTAGACAAAGCACAACATACTTTTTCCCTGCTTGCTCTTGTCTTTGTTGTTCTTGAATGCCATCAGCAGCTTGGTGGAAGTCAAATACTAAGGAATTTCAAGAGTACAAAATGAGTGGACGTCTCTACAAATTTATACAAATTTAAATTTTGGAGATCCTTATTTTCATTAGCAACTAAATAAAGATTCAATAGATCCAACAGAAAACACCAGAAGAAATTTTTTTTATAAACTATACACTTTAATTTGGCAAGACTGGAAATGTGGAAGTTGTAAACTATATTGTACTATGCTGCAAATAAAATTGTATTCTCAAATATTTGTTTAAACTCCTTCTTCTCAAGCAGAATCTAATAATGTGAGAATTGTGAACTGTCCCAGAGTTAAACTGGTTAGAATTATAAAGAAAACCTTTCACTGGCTGTAATGATTGCTTAGTTCCAACTTTTCTCTTTAGTTAACCATCCACACCCAAATCATTCTTGCATAGCCATTTGCTTGGGGTGGGGGGTGGGGGGAACTTCTGGTGACAGTGGAAAACTTTTTAAAACCTATTTAATGAACTGGTGTGGGTGAGATGCCACGAAACAGAACAAGAGGCTTTCCAGATGGCAGACTGCTGATTTCTTACCCATGGTTAAACAATAAATCTTTAATGTAGTTTATCAGAAATGATAATTGTCATGGAGAAAAGCTATGTGATCTGTACGATTGAAACAACCCGATGGAACATAATCATAATCAGTGATAAATGGGTAACTATGATCTTGGAACTGAATCTGTTTAGAGTACTAGCAGGCAAATCTTTCTCATTCATTATAGTACTCACAGTACAGGACAAGCAAATGACACTTTTGGAAGCCTACATATCCCAGAATACCAGTTTTTTCTTCACTAAATTTTTATTTTTCCTGAAAAGGTTCTCATTGCAACTGATTGTATGAGTTAAAGGTGCTAAATGTTTACTTTTAAAATTTCTCTGATGAAAAGATATCTGCTTGAATCAAGGTTAAGCAATGTAATAAAAGTCAGTACTTGTTATGTGAATCTGATCCTAAGAATGAGAATGCAGAAATAAGCCTAGAATAGGCAATATTCCCTGGCTGAGCAATTTAGTTGCCAAACTAACTGGAGAGAAGAATGACCTTGTTGAAAAAGTTATCTTAAAATATGAGAAAAATCAGCATTTGATTCTGCAACACTAAGCTAATTTTAGAATCAAAATCTCAGTAAGATGAAGTATAATCAGAAAAAAATGGCTTGAGGCATTAACTTAATCATATTTTCCCCTGAATTCAGTCTTAGGATACTACAGATCCAAAAAAATGGCATTTGGAATTGCAATAATTACTTTAAGAATTGACAAGTAATTCATCAAAGAATGACTTCATGAAGACCTAGTAAAGAATTATACATACATTGATGTGAGTGCAATTAATATAATTACTTACCAATATGGGCTCTGTCCGATATAATTAGCCTTTTTTCCCAGGCTTCTAAACCTTTTGAAGAAATATTAGGTAATATTCATTAATTTTATTTGTCAGTGTTTAATGCAATCCCATGCATATTTATGCAAGAGTAGATTCCCATAAGTCAAATTGCTATTACTCAAGTATAATCAGGATTTCATCTAACCATCTAACCGTCTGGGCTGATCTAAAAAAACAATGAAATATCAGTCCAAATTAGAGCTTGATTGGGAGATCATTTGGGAATTCCAGGTTTTTAAGCTACAGCAAAAAGGGAAACGGAAAAATCCCAAACAAAGACAGTAGGAAACCATTTCCACATTGCTACCAAGAAAACTATATATTGCCACTGCAACTGAGGTACACTTGGAGATTTAATTTTTTAAAATCCATTTTAAAAAGTGCAATTTTCACAGTGGCACAACAAAACTTCTAAACCTTAAACTTTCTCTAAAATCTTAGGTGGGGCTTCTAACATCACATCAGTGAACTTGTACTCATGCAGTGAGACTCCCTTTCCTTCTGCTGCAAATCCTACATCTTTCAAAACTGCTCTGAAAAATCCTCCTAACTGATAAAGCAGAACTAGAGAACAGGACTTTGGGATGCTTTTGAAGATTGGTTCAGATACGTCTGTTCTTCCATACATATTCTTAAAATGTCTATATTTTTATTTTCGTAATATGCTATTAGATGTTATCTAATTTAACATCATACTAACATCATTTCCATTTTGGAGCACTGTACTGTTAAGATATTAGCTATATAAAACAAATATGTTCTTTAAAAAAAAGCCAAAGCCATGTAGGGGTGTAGGTCTATACATATGTTGTATATAGTATGTATATGTTGTATATAGTACGTTTAGGTATGTGTCATGTATGTGTTCACTTTGAGAGTGAACAACTAAATTTCATTTTTGATGTGTGTTGTTGTGCCCATAGAAAAATATGACAATAAAGGTTATCTTATCTTATCATCTTATCTTATCTTATCTTATCAAAGGGAATTAATTGTTCATCAAATTGCTAATTGAATATAAGGCTACTGCATGGGAACAGCACATTACCAAACACTCAGTTCTACCATGTTTCACCGAGAATAAGACCTACCCCACAAAATAAGCCCTAGCTTTGGGGTGAGAACGCCTAAAAACAAGCTAGGGTAGGGATGGAAGGTGGAGCTTCCCCATGCACCCAGCACCGGCTTACCATTGCAGCCATGCCCAGACACCTGCCTTGCCGGCCCACTTCTTCTGTGGCCACTCGCCGCCACTTGCACGCATCATCCCTGAACTGCCATTTTGCCGTCATTTTGCTTCTGTAGCCCAGAACGGAGCTCCAGATTGATGCACACAGCGCCCCCCCCTGGCCTCCATTTCAACATCAGAGGCCTTCAGGAAAGGCTTCTGCAGCTGAGAACCAAGCTCTGGATTGATGCGCGTGACATCCCCAGAGAATGGAGGGTGCCACGTGCATCAATCCGGAGCTCGGTGCTCAGCTGCAGAGGCCTTTCTGACGGCAAAAAAGAGGCTGGGGGGCTAGTGCCGTCACTGAGAGGTGAGACAGTGGAAAAGACATCCCCTGAAAATAAGGCCTGGTGCCTCTTTTAGAGGCAAAAAAATAAATAAATAAGACCAGGTCTTATTTTCGGGGAAACACGGAAGTATACTGTTGTGAGAAGATCATGAGAACTTCTTCAAATAATAGCTTATCAAGGTATTCTCACCTTTTCCTTTTTTAACATTTTTTTCTGCCTCTTCAAATAACCCTGGCAGATGAATTACCACACCATTTCCTGGAGAAAAACATAAAAAAGATAAAAAAAAATAATGTGAGGTCTCTTCCAAAGATCACAATTTGAAGTATGATAAAATAATGCAAATACAATTCTACACATATTTTTATCATGTAGTGGTGATTTTGATTCATAAGAAAGTGTTTTTTTTTCTCATGCAAGGCAAAGCATCGTCTTTTTACTTTCTCACCCTCTCTATCAATTGCTCCTCCACTGGAGCTCCAGAAGGTTAAACACCTTCTGGAATAATATAGGATATGGAAGAGTGATTATTCATTCAGTAGAGAGATTAACACAAATATGGAGACCCAATTTACCTAAGAGTAAGCAGTCTCAAATAGCATAAATCAGCCACTGCAAATTGAAGATTTTGAAGATCTTTACACTGTAGCTGGTTAATATGAACTAACCTCTACTTATTACTTGTATCAGAGCTTGCAATTTAACCTGAAATTACTTCAGTGGTATGTATACATATTTTTTTCAGGTTGTTGCCATCAATGTTTAAAACAGCCACATTCACAGTAATTTTCAAAAAAAAAACCCTGAATTTAAAACTTTTTCTTCCCCCAAAAACCAACAACAGACAAACAGAAATGAATCTAACATTTCTTTGGAGAATCTAAGATAGCCTTCCCATATTTTGGGGAGAAATAATCTAATATTACTTTTGGGTAAACACAGTAATGCTATTCTATAGTATCCCACAATGGTATGTGCCTGTTCCCCCGCCCCCATTGCTTCTGGGATGAAGGACTCATTTAAGACTTTTGTGACTGGTCTCACAAAATGGCTGCCACATAGGGGCCTATCATTTATAACATGGGCCATATGATCAGTTGCAATCAGTGTGTAGAAGACAAAATTTCCCACCTATTTTTATCATCTTCAAGATTATAAGCAGCAATTTAACTTTGTCTTCATATAGGACAAGCAGGAGCCTTACAACTGGCATTTGAATTTTCTAAGAATGTCTACAGCATCTATTTAAAGTTAAAATACATTTCTGAAAATAAAACTAATAGTGTACCTCCTTGCTTTATATTGTGCCAGCTTCTCATTGTGTAGGAGAGGTGCAGTGGTTCTCACAGATGCCATTATGGGAATTTTAAGCAAGGTATATATTTTTAATCTTTGTGGTGTAACTGCTGTTATGTTTCAGAAATGTGAAAAAGAGCATCTATTATGTTTGCAGGAATTCCTGAAAGCTGTATCCTCCAGACTCATTAAACTGCAACTTCTATTATGATGGTTGAGGATAAAGTGAACTGTAGTCCAAAATAGCTAACAAAGAGTGTAAAGTTAGGAGGCTGTTATTTGAGGAAAGCATTTGGTCCCTGCCTACCCTATTGCCAGACTTGCATGAATGGGTATCATAATTTTTACTTGTAAATGTTCCAACAAACGTAAGGAACTTGCTTAGACACAGGCAACCTGTTCTTTGTGCACTTTAATCAATAAAAACTTGATTTTTCATGTATAAAGTAGATATTATAAATATAGTGATGTATAGGAATATGAATGACTCAGAAGAGGAAAAAAATACACTCCTATTCCCCACTATGCATTGCAGTTACATTTGCTAGGAAAGACAGATGGTAACTCATTCACCCTGAATTCTGAGGTCAAAAAAGATCACCCTGTTATGCAATTCCTTTTGCTTAGCATCCCTAAAACAACGTATTTGAAAAAAAAGTCTTATCTTCTGCAACTTACTGCATAATGGTAAAACAAATTGTTTCATCTAACAAAGCCTTCTCCCAAACCTAGCATTAGAATCACTGGGGGAATTAAAAACAGCAACAATACCCAAATACAATATAGGCAGTTTCTGTTCTTTTCTCTCTGTTTTAACTTGAGAGGTTTCCCAGCATTGTTTCAATGATGCATTAACTTTTTGCATCTAGTCATAAATAAAGCTACACATCAGAACTACAAATAGTATGGTCCTCTGAGGAAACAAAAGCAAATAAATCATTTCCCTAGCTACCACTAACACGGGTGGTGTCTAGAAACGTGCATTTCTTTCTTTAGTTGCATAAATATCAAAGCAAGTGTCCTTTACATATCCTCATGTAAACAGTAACTGTAGTTACTGCACAATACATTTCCAGTTTTTGATAAACACTGAGAAACATTCAAGATCTTGACTAACAAGAATGGTATGTTTATAGAGTAGTAAAAATTACTTACCAATAAATGCTGTGACTTTCGGATTGATGATACCACTGGGTAACAGATGAAAATCATATTCCACAGAATCCACAACAACCGTATGTCCAGCATTATTGCCTCCCTATTAAAAATATTTTTAACTTTATTTAAAAATAAATATAAAAAGTATAAAAAGTATATAAAAAGTATATTCTCACTAAAGATACTTTGACTCTTTCAATGTCCCTTTTTTACAACTAGAGCAGGGGTCTCCAACCTTGGCAACTTTAAGACTTGTGGACTTCCAAAATTCCTCAGCCAGCAAAGCTTGAAGTCCAGAAGTCTTAACGTTGCCAATGTTGAGGACCTAGAGGACATATATCTTAGTAGCCTAAACAAAAAAGTATATGAATATTCTTAAATGCACTGTTATTCACTTAACTGCTTCTTCCAATCTGCCTTTTCATTTATACGGTATGTGTATTAATAAGGAAGTAAAATTGGTGACAGAGATTTATAAGTTGAAATAAATTTAGGACTCTAGTGGGTTGTTCTAATGAAAGAAAGATCTCATCCTTTAAAGCAAAGTCCCCAACCCTTCCAGCTTTGCAGACTGGCAGTGAGGGAGAGAGGATGGTTTCATTTGAGTGGCAGGTGAGCGCATATGCATGTGCTTACCCACCGCTCGTGTAAATGGGGATGACACTTCCAATAATTTAATAGTTTTCAAATATATGCATTTGGATCAAGAATTTCTCCTTGGTTCCTCCAGAAATCAGAAACATCCAAAGAACATTGAAAAGCTTTGTGTTGAGTTTGTGATATATGCAAATCAGAATTGGATATAATGCTTAACAAAGTGGGGCACATGTTCGCTGTTTAGTTTGGGTATTCCGGTAGCAGATGTCAACCAGGTGCTATTTAACACTATAAATTAGCAAGTTGCTCATTAACAATTTGTCATTTACATCTATTTACTGTTTTATGCAGATCGTTATTTTTACATTATCTGACATTGTGAGCTGTCAAGAGTCAATCTGAAGTTATTTATCTACTGTCTAGGCAGCACTGAAATAAACAAATTAATGCAACATTAAAATACAGCAACTTTTCACAAACATGGAAATACTACAGTGACCATGCAGTAAACCACTTGTGAAAATATGCCATTAAATATAATAGTTCTGCTCAGATAAATACACACACACACACACACACACACACACACATACATACATAACAATAACAGCAACAAGCAGAAACAAGAAAAGTATTCAAGAGTACCATAGTTATTTTAGTTGATTTATAGCTTGCCTTAATGCTCTGGTAAGCACTCAAGGCAAACTAAAAGAATTAAGAAAAACAGAATAAAAGTCATCAATACAAATTAAAATTAAACACCGAAATCGTATAGCAGTTAAAAGCTCAGTGAAATAGTTGCATCTTCACAGAGGTCTTATGTGCTGAAACAGCAGGGACCCAAAACAGTCCCCACTGTTTCCTGCACATGATCCAAACAACTGTAAAAACACTGCCCCTGCCCGCCCCACCACAATCCAATTTCAACAAGCTTTCCAAAAGAATATTACAGTTAATAGTATGAAACTGAATTCTCCCCCCGCCCTCAAGTTCTTCTTGTAAGTCATCTACCGTCTGATAAAAATGGTAACGGGCAGGGCTTTTTTTTCTCATAGAATGCTCAGAACGGAGTCCCAGCACCTTTTTTGGATGGAACCTTGTAAGGTAGGCAAGGCAGATTGTATGACATGTGTGAGTTCCGGGCACCTTTTTCTTTTAAAAAAAAAAGCACTGGTAAGACATTTAGACTACAAAAGAGACAATTAAGGGGAGACATGATAGCAATCTTTCAGTACTTGAAGGATTATCATAACAAAAAGAGTGTGGATTTATTCTAGGTAACATCAAAGGGCAAAAAGAACCAATAGGTAAAAGCGACATAAAGGGAAATCCTAACTCAAAATAAGAAATAATTTCCAGAGTATGAAGGCTACTAAACAGTGGACAGCCTACCTCAGACATGTCAAACACAAGGCCCGGGGGCCGGATCCGGCCCGCGAAGTGGTTTCATGCGGCCCGTGAAGCCATCCTGGAAACAGTGAGGGAACGGCCCCCACTGCCTTGGCCCTGGCCCAGAGACCCTCCTTCTGCCAGAGACCCTCAGATCTGTCCCACTCCTGCCCAGGCCCCCCCATAGGCACCCTTGATGCGAACGATGTAGAGCTGGCCACACCCACCCAGTAGGCCATACGCACTCTAGCCATGCCCACCCAGTAGGCCATGCCCACCCAGGCCACGCCCACCCGGCCCCCTGAGGGCAACCGCAGTGCTGATGCGGCCCTCAATGAAATTGAGTTTGACACCCCTGGCCTACCTCCTAGATGCAGGGGTGTCAAACTCAATTTCATTGAGGGCCGCATCAGCATTGTGGTTGCCCTGGGGGGGGCTGGGGGTGTGTGGCCAGGGTGGGCACGGCCTACTGGGTGGGCGTGGCTGGAGTGCGTGTGGCTTACTGGGTGGGCATGGCTAGCTCTACATCGTTTGCGTCAAGAGTGCCTATGGGGGCCTGGGCAGGAGTGGGACAGATCTGAGGTTCTCTGGCAGAAGTAGATGGGGCCGGGGCAAGTACCAAGGCATGTTCCACTGGAGGAGCCTCACTGTTCCTCTTAGGTCATGCGGGGGGCTTGGGGGGCTGGACAGTGGCACAGAGGGCAAATGCCCATCCCAGCCTTCAAGCACCCGCGGCACTAAGCCCAGCCCCACTTCCCCAAGGGTGCGCCCAGCTGCACTTACCTCCTCTTCAAGGCTGCTGCTGCTGTGCTTGCTCTCCTTAGCCAGGTTGCTCATGATGGGTACGAGGGCAAAGTCAATAGGGAGGCCCACTTCCTTTTCATGTGAGAAGACCTGGCTTTGTATCCAAAGCTTCCTTAGCAATAGGATGGGAGACACACACACCCCAGGATAGGCCAGGAGGAGGGGGCAAGGGGATGGTGAAAGGGCAGCAGGGCAGGACTAAAGCAGGACTTCCCTCAGACCCTCTCCTTCCTTCCTTCCTTCCTTCCTTCCTTCCTTCCTTCCTTCCTTCCTTCCTTCCTTCCTTCCTAAGAACAGTGGTGGGAAAATATTTGAGAAGTGGGAGGGAGAAAAATAGGCAAGAAACACAGCTGGGGAAGTGTCATCCTTCGTGAGGAATGAAGAAATGCATCATTGCCTGGAAGTGGCCAGCACATGGCCCTCACCTACTTCACATATCCAGCTTGGTGGGCTCTGGGGGAGGGGATGCCATGAGCAGCGTGAGAGTTGTTGTTACCTGTGAAATGCTGCCCAGCCCCAGTCAAGAATTTCAAGTTCCCTTCCACATCAGTGATGTGCCAGAGCTTACTAAGAAAGGTTCCATGGTCATGATGGGTTACAGGTACTCCTGAATTGCTTTTGCAGGTAATCTTTGCTTAACGACCATTCATTCAACAGCTTTTTGAAATTATGATGACACTGAAAGATGGGGCTTACGACTCATTGCAGCGCTCCTGTGGCCATGTGAGTGAGATCTGGGCTCTTGGCAAGCCATTCGCACTTACAATAGGTCAGGAGTCAGCAACCTGAAACAGTGAAAGAGCCACTCGGAACCGGTTCCCTCACAAAAGGAAAAACTGGGAGCCACAAAAAATGTGTGCACATGTGCGTACATGCGCACATGCGCAGAACAGGGTTTGACTGAAGAGTACAGCCAAGGCGAGATATGCACCTACCCTGCATATTTGAATTGATTGGTTGAACTTTTTTAGTCCCACTTTTTTTTTGGACTGCACATGGCAGAAGACTGGGAGCCGCAGCTGAAAGAGCCGCATGCGGCTGTCAAGTACCTTGAGATCATATGATCACATTTGAAATCTTCCCTGCCAGCTTTCCTAAAAAGTCAAAGTCAATGACGAAGTCAGAAGGGAAGGGCACAAGCCATTGTCACCTGCTGTCAGGACTCCTGGCTCTGGGAGGGGAGCGGATTGGCTGAAAAAGGCCCATCGGGATCCGTTTTGGGACAAACCTTTTTCAGCCAGTTTGTTTGGGAATGGAAGTCTGCCTGCCAGATTGGTTTCACCACACGAGATGGAGTCCCTCTGGCCAGCAGCCCTGTCACTGTTAAAGAGTGTGGCATAGGGTGCTTGCAACAAGGAATATTTGGAGCCAGACTGGCTACAAATGCTTCTTGCAACAAATCCAACTTGGTTTTTGACATGGACTTTTTCAGCCAGTTGTCTTTCAAAATGGAAGGGCTGCCTATCAGATTTACTTTGCCCCTTATGGACCCTCACACAGCCATTCTGCACACAAAGGGGAGGAAAACTCTAGTAGATCATAAAGATCCAAACTTCTCTTCTCAAGCCCAGCGTTGCAATTTCCTTCTGCACATAGAAGTAAAGCTGCCTGCAGCAATTTCGCCAACCCTGCTTAACAATCGCAAGTGGGAGAGCTGGGATTGCAGTCACTGTGTGAGCTGGTCATGTGGGTGTCTCACTTAATTACCACAACAACTTACAATCAAAATTATAGGCTCAATTGTGATCCTAAGTCTAGTAATATCTGTAGGTAGCAACTTCAGCATGGCCATTGAAATCTTCCAAGAAAGAAGGCTTATAACTATGCTAGCATTGAATATTTGACAGTGTACTGATTGAATACTGAATTAAATTTCCAAAGCCAATTTTTTGATACAGCATTGTTTATAGGGATATTTATAGAAATGGACATTAATACCACAAGACAGAAAGTCTCTTGTGCATCTGTCTATACTTTATTTGAGAATCTCATTAATTCATTTTATATTTTCTCTTCCATTCATTCAAAATAAAGTATTTAATTCCAACAGGAACTCAGAAGTATTCTTCTTGCCATTGGATGTGTTGTACTATCCAATAAAACCAGAGTGTAAATTTTCCCTCCCCCCCCAAAAAAAACCACCAGTTGTCCACTATTATCTAAAGATGGAGATAATCCTCCATTATGGCTGTATGCTTTGTGAAACCTCTTTAGGTGTGGCAAATTGAAAAGTGAGAAATTAAGAATTACGGTAGGTTGAAATTTCATCTAGGTGAAACGTTTATATATATATATATATATAAATAACCTTTGACACATTTGAGCATTTGCTGGAGAAACAGCATTTGTTGTCTTATTATCAATATTACTTTCTGTCAATGACCTCTCAGTCATTTAAATCAATACATTTTCACTTGCATACAAATCTTATTAGCATCATTATCTGTTGTTTGTAACTACACATATGAGCTAAGATTTCACAGATGGATGAATTCATACATATCCAAGATACAGGGAAGCATTTTTTTTATTTGATTAACAAATGAAACTGATACCACGCTAAATTTTTTGCTCAAATATAAGAATCTTCAGACAGTCCTCAGGGGTAATTTGAGGCTTAGCATATGTGATAGATTGATCCAAATGGTAATCTTACACCCACATCCTATGTTCATGCTCCCTTCAATTCAGATGGTTAGTGTTGTGTTTGGATGGGGAATCTTTTAAGAGTTTTTATTTATTAGGTTTGATGTAAAAGACTAACACAGCTACCACTCTGGAGACACGTGAAAACTGATCCACTTTTGTTTATTTTAGCACAGGCATAAAGCACTGCTCAAGTAACATAAACCAGCGTAGAACTCAGAATGTAAACAGTGACAAGCAACTCATCTCTCTCTATAAGAATCTGAATTCCTGTGAACACAGAGCAAAGAGGTTATTTATTACTGCTTATGTGGCACAAGCCGCACAAGCATTTGTACATGCAACATGAAGTGGCAGGCACATTCAAAAAGGATGAACCTTATGACACAATAGTATGGCAATCTTTTCATCATTTTGACAAAACTCAGTAAAATCCTGAAGACTTCCATGCTTTAAACATAGAGGTTCGCCATAATTTTTATGAAACATTTTTTAGAGTTTTGAAATCTTGAATATATATAACTGATTTAAATTAAACATCTGGTTTGTTTTTTGAAATCATTAATTCATCTTCACTGACTAGAACTCCAAAAAACATTACGTGCATATGAAAATATCTCATGTTTATATTAGCTAATTTCTTGAGACAAAGGAATTAACTATTAAGAGTGGTAAATAAAGAATAAGCAACTTGTCCGAAGTCTCAGTGGAGCCACTGATACAAAGAAAACAACAAAATTCATGACATTAAACTACTTTTTAGTAATAGTCTAATTAGCCATCTCTGTGAGGAATGCAACTAACTAAAACTATGTTCTACTTCTGAAAGGACATTTCAACCTTTAGTATCAATCTCACATTAATAACATAAAAAGAGGGGGAAGAGTGGACTCCACACAATATAAATGTGTTTAATTAATTTAAAATATATCAGGTTTGGCTTTGTTCTAATCTTGTCCATTTTCTGGGTGTACCATAATGTAATCTAAAGGTCAGCTGACACCACTAGAACAAAAAATGATTTGGACATACTGGAGAAGATCAATATTTTATGTATTAAACCAGCGGTCCCCAAACTTTCTGGATTGGCGAACCGGGGGTGGGTGGGCAGAGGGGATGGTTATGTGTGAGTTGCAGGCAAGTGCGCAAGCAGGCACAGCTCTATTTCTGTGAAGCTCTACCACACAAATGGACCTTCACATGCGAGTATCTGCTGCTCATGCAAATGGATCTTTGCACGCAAGCATGAGAGCACATGCTCACTGGCCCCTTGCACATCCTGGTTCCAAATGGACTGTGGGCTGGTAGTGGGCCACAACCCAGGGGTTGGGGACCCCTGTATTAAACTATAAATTACTGAACAAATTTAAACTATTAAAGTAAACTATAAATTTAGATAATACCTTGTTAATTAAATCATGCTTCAAAAATCAAAGTAGAAACCTTTCAGTTACTGTCTTTCCACTAAATGTGACCTTCATGGCATTTCACAAAATGTATGTTAAGCATATGATACTTATACTGATCTTGCAGACAGATTCTAACATGCATGGAATCCCCAACAGTTGTATTGTGGAGTAGCAAAAAAGGAGAAGAAATGATATTATTTTTTTTATTTATTTATTTTAATTCCATTTATATCCCGCCCTTCTCCAAAGACTCAGGGCGGCTTACAAGCTTAGCAGTAGCCTTCATTCTATGTATATGCCTGCTTATTAGGGCTTTCACACACACCCCAAGCGGCATTATTACAAAGTCAGCTTAATTGCCCCCAACAATCTGGGTCCTCATTTTACCGACCTCGGAAGGATGGAAGGCTGAGTCAACCTTGAGCCTGGTGGGATGCGAACCTGCACTAATTGCAGGCAGCTGGTGTTACTTAAGGAGGCATTAGCCCACTGCTCCACCAAGGCTCCACTATTACTGCAATAATAGTTTGATTCACTTGGATCAGAAAGATATTCAGGCAACATCTCCAAATTCTTTCCCTTGTCAAGTTCACATACTTATATGCAATCAGTTAATATAATTAGGAGACATTAAAATGCTCATCAGCCAAATGTATCAAATCTAAAGAAACACAATTGCAGGAACAGGCCACGTTCTCATTGCAACTACTATATACACATCCGTAAACAATAACAGATATTCTAATTACAAATATATCAGACAGTAAATGTCTGGAATCTAACACAACTCTCATAATCATACTGAATTCTTAGGACTGCTATTAAATAAAGGCAAATAGATGCTGCTATCACATTTATTTTAATATGCCATTTTAAACAGAACAAAATTTTGTGGTAAAACTTTGCTTTATGACTGCAATGGCAGAATCATTTAAAACATAATGTTGGCTCAGATTGCTAGATGTGAATGAGCTGACCACTCGTTGATAGTTCTAAAATATCCAATTTCATCAGCATGCACAACTGTTACATAAATATGCTTCAGGGGAAAATGATATAGTAATCTCATAGGTTAACACTTTAGAATAGAAAATAAGTTCATTATTGCCACGCTGTATTGTAAAGTGCAAAGTCCGTTCCTGAATTCATTAGGGTTGATTTCTAAATAACATTCTGGATTTCAGTCTAAATTAGCAGCATATAATTCTTACGATGTGAGAAATATTAAAAAGCTTTTCAGGGGAAGCATATAATAAAGTTGCAGATATAATTACTGGCAGATTTAGAAGAGGAGTTATCAAAAGAGAGTGGCATAAAATTATTTGAATAACTAAGGGCAAATAAAGGATAAAATGTCATTATTCACCTCTGGTAGCAGTTTCTTATACAATGTGTTTGGAATTACAAAATAAGTATTACGAAAGAAAAAAAGTACAATACAGTATCAATATCTTATCCAACAGACAAAAATTGCCCGAGATAACTACGGTAAATTTCTAACAAACATTCAAAGAGTCCTTGAGCAACTTTGCTTGAAACCTTTCTATAACAGGATAGTAGAGTGGGGAGAGCTGTTGTAAAAAATAAGCACCCCATCCAACACAAAATAAACTCCACTAGATCATAGACATGGCACATTATTTTCTGCTCAAATTTGTTGCAAAGAATTTGAATAAGAGAATAGGTATCTTAATTTTGCTTCCTAACTTTTAACAAAGTATATTTATATCATTCAGAGGTGTACTGTCATGAAGTAGCTGGAATTAAAAAAGAAAAATAATCTTGTAAAATATTGCTGTTCTTTTTGGAAAAGAAATATAATCCTTTTCTAATTTCCCAAATGATCTTAATGCTTAACCAAGTCTGTAACAGTCCCAAGTTATTCAGTGATGTATGTGTTATAAAAAAAATCCTTGAACTTGGTTCAATAACTAACTGGAAGTCAGTGCAGTTGCTTCAAATGAGGTGTAACATGACTATAGGTAAGTGTCCCATCTAACAAGTTGACTACTGCATTCCAACGAGCTACAATTTGATCAAATGGAAATTCTGCATTCAGGATAATAATCCAAATGCAAGGGTACTGGTGTGTAAACATTAGCCTAGACTGCCTGTCCTAGTTGCTATAACAACAATTACTACCCTAACCAAAGCTGATCACAGGCAATCTCTGGCTGCATAGGCCACCTAGGCCTCCAATGCCAAAGACTTCAAAAACACATGCCGAAACTACTTATTGCTTTCTGAGAAAGTGCAATCCCATTTAGAATTCCTAAAAAGACCCTCCCTGCATGAGCTCTCCATGCTCTCAGGACTCAAACTGTTTACTTCATATCCCTCTTCATCATTTATCCTGTTTCACAACACCATATAGTCTCTCTTGTATGAGTAATATGGAAGGAAACTGAGTATCATTTGGCATATTGATTATACTTAGCCCCTGAAGTCTTGACAACCATCTCCAGCAGCCTTATTATAGATGTTAAATAATAGTTGGGACAAAGTTGGGATTTGCCAGAATGCAGTTACCAAATAACTTCTCTCTGAGATATCCCTGCACGCAATAGTAGATTCATTTTAGTGCAGTCTGTGTAACTTACAGAGAACAGCATAACAGATGGTTATGGTTATTAAAAGACCAAGCAAGATCAATAACATAACACTCCCTCTGACTCTTATCTTGCACTAAGCTCTCTACTTGGCTTGGTTGATTCTACCCCAAACTATGTCTGAACCTATATCAAGGCTCCTCAAAAATATCTATAGCTGCAAAAATACAGTACTACTTTTTCAAATAGTGTAATTTCCTCAAAAAATGGAGGGGGGGGCATTATTATCAGGACAGCAAAAAACATATTCAGGAATGGGGGGATCAATGTTTCCTTCAAGGCTGATAGCATCACTCCATTATGCAGACATCATTTCACTATATCTTGGCTTCAATCAAATAATCCTCTTTGCCTATATATTTATTAAGCCAAAATAATCAGAAGTCAAGATAGCATATGGAAGACAAGATACACATCCTTAGGTCTAAAAAAACTGAAAACAGTCTCATATATTAAACAAAAAGAGGTACAGGATACTTTGTATGCAATATATCGAAAGCAACATTCTAGTCAATATTAATACAAGTGATTTATCCTTGAAGCATTTCACAAATTTGTCATAGGCCAAGGTCCCTGAGCTGGATTCATTATTATTACCTTTCCTTTTCTGCATTTAACAAAAAAAACCTGGCCAGTCTGGAAGTTTCTCTGACTTTCTGAGATGTCTAAATGTTAAAAATCTGTTACATGAAACAATGAAATCCATTCTTTAAATATGAATACCTGCTTGTTTTTGATGCCATAAAAAAGAAAAGCCTAATTTTAACTACCGTATATACTTGAGTATAAGCCGACTCGAGTATAAGCCGAGACCCCTAATTTTACCCCCAAAAACTGGAAAAAGTTCTTGACTCAAGTATAAGCCGAGGCTGGGATCCGCCGAGTGGCTTTCAGCACTGGAGAAAATGCAAAATCGCTCGAGACCAAACTCGAAGGAATCAGCTGCCGGTGGGAGCGAGGCGATCCGTGCGGTCCCGTGACAGCCAGTCGGGCAAGCAACGCGAAGAGCGGAAGGGCTTTATTTTTGCACCGTGGAGCTCCCCCTCCCCCTCCTCCCAAACTCCCCCTCTCTCCCACTTCCCCCCACTTCCCAGAGCTGAATACAGGGTATTAACCGGCAGCGGAGGCTTGCAGAACGGCGGATCGAGCCTCTGTCGCCGGCGGCTGGATCCGTGCTCCGCAAGCCTCTGCCACCGGCGGAGGCTGGATCCGTGCTCCACAAGCCTCTGCCGCCGGCTGGATCCACGCTCCGCAAGCCTCTGCCACCGGCAGAGGCTGGATCCGCGCTACGCAAGCCTCTGCCGCCGGCGGAGGCTGGATCCGTGCTCCACAAGCCTCTGCCGCTGGTTGGATCCGCGCCCCGCAAGCCTCTGCCGCCGGCAGAGGCTGGATCCGCGCTACGCAAGCCTCTGCCGCCGGCAGAGGCTGGATCCGCGCTACGCAAGCCTCTGCCGCCGGCTGGATCCGTACCCCGCAAGCCTCTGCCGCCGGCAGAGGCTTGCGGAGCGCGGATCCAGCCTCCGCCGGCGGCAGAGGCTTGTGGAGCGCGGATCCAGTGGGGGGGAAAAGCCCTTTAGCAGGATTTGCCTGCATGTCTTAAGTGCTACCTAATGTGCTTTCAGCCTCAGTCGGCCACTCCACATTGTAATCACGAAGGTAGCTCTCTAACGGAAAGGGAAGGGAAGGGAAGGGAAGGGAAGGGAAGGGAAGGAAAGGAAAGGAAAGGAAAGGAAAGGAAAGGAAAGGAAAGGAAAGGAAAGGAAAGCCCACCATCTCTCCTCTGCCGCTCGCTCCCCTGGCGAGCCAAAGAGACGAAAGGCCCCGAGCGATAGGAAGGGGATCTCTGCCCTAGAGCGGGAGGGGGGAGGGAAAGGGGGGGAGGAAAGGCCCGATCGCTTTGTGTTGAGCTGGTTCAGCTCAGCCGGACTAGGCGGGGCTGCGGCTCCCAGCTGATGCCGCTGCCACCATCCAAGTCCGGCCGGCAAGAACTTTTTTTCTCCCCGCCCCGCAGTGACGAGTAAAGCGCGACTTACTTCCTCCTCCATGCCCACGTCGCCTTCTCGCCCAACAATCCCAAGTAAGGGGCGGCCTCAGAAAGGGGCTCTAACTTTCCCCTACCGCTCGAACTTATCTTGGAGAGGAAGGCAAAATCGGGAGAGGGAAGAAGAGCGAGGACTGGAGCAGCGCTTGCCCGGCTTCTCTCCCCTGCAGGGAGCGGCGGGGTCGGTTCCGCCTCCACCATGTTCTCTCTCGAGAGCCTTGTCCCACCCGCAAAACGCCAGCGCTGCCGCCGCCGCCCCCTTCCTAACCAACCCTCAGCCGCTTCACAAGCACCCGTTGCCGGCCCAGTTCTATCAGACCCGCGTGGCGCCGCACGTACTCCGTTTACACGGCCCCCGTACTTCCCCCACACGTCCCTTCTCCCGCCTCCTTCCCATAACGGCCTCTACCTACCGGACGGCGCCTCAGCTCCCCGTGTCCGCCGCCACCCTGACCAAACCCTCTCTGCCTGCGCGCGCCCTCCCTCTCTCCCTCCTTCCTCTCTGTCTCTAGCTGGGCGAGGCTTCCAGCCATCGCCGTGACGCTGCACGCCCAGCTTCTCTCTGATTTCCCTGGCCCAGTCCAGTGATGCTTGAGAGGAAAAAAAAAGCGAGCGGGCGGGCGAGGGGGGGAGGGAAAGGCGAGAATGACCACTTTGTGTTACCTGCCATGAAACCAGTCCTTGCAGGCGTTACATCGTAGGGCAGCCAGGCAGCGGAAAGAAGCAGGCAGGCAGGGCGCGGAGGTCCGGAGACCTGCCGACGTTTGGGGAGGTTTGGGGAGGTGCACGCGCACCTCCCCAAACCTCCCCAAACTTCGGCAGGTCTCTGGACGGCGGCGGCTTGGGAGAGGTGCGCGCGATCCCGGAAGCACCGAAGCCTCGGCCGCGCGCAAGTCCTCGGTAAGTTCTTTTTTTTTTGTTCACTGGAGTATAAGCCGAAGTGGATTTTTTCAGCCCAAAAAGTGGGCTGAAAAATTCGGCTTATACTCAAGTATATACGGTAATCCTTTAGGTTTCTGATCTTCTGATCTATTACCAAAATGTCCATAGTTTTCAGTGCTACAATTCTGTAGTTATAGGAGAAAATTTTTCAGGCGAATACTGCCAAAGATCCATAAAGTAGATGACTGGAAGAAAACAGGCTTTAGCATTCCTAAACCAGTGAGTGTTCTTTGTTTTCGTTTCTTTAGAAACAAACAAAAAAGAGTGTCAAGGTTTTGCTGTAAGATACACAAAGCAGACAATGAAGCCTACTCAGTTTCTGCGAGTTTAAAATTCATCTAGCTGTTTATTTATTTATTTATTTTATTACATTTATATACCGCCCTTTCCCGAAGGACTCAGGGCGGTTTACAGGGTAATTAAAAAACCAAAATACAAAAGTTAAAAACAAATTTAAAAAAATTATATTTGTCCCTGCATAAATAAAACCCCAGTTAAAATAAGATTAATCCTCAGCCTGGGCCAGAGAGCTCGAAGAGCCAGGTCTTCAGGCCCCGGCGGAATGAACGGAGGTCGGGGCAGTCCTCAGCTCCACTGGCAGCTGGTTCCAAAGGGCAGGCGCCCCCACTGAGAAGGCCCTATCCCTGGGTGTTACCCGCCAGCAATCTCTTACCGGTGGCACCCTGAGAAGACCCTCCCTGTGGGAGCGCACTGGACGAAGGGAACTTGATGCCGGCAGCAGGTGTTCCCTCAGATATCCCGGACCGAAGCCATTTAGGGCTTTATAGGTCATCACCAGCACCTTGAATCTCACCCGGAGGGCAACCGGAAGCCAATGCAGCTCGCGGAGTAGAGGTGTTACATGGGAGTATCGGGAAACCCCCATCACAACTCGCGCGGCCGCATTCTGCACCAGCTGAAGCCTCCAAGTGGTCCTCAAGGGCAGCCCCATGTAGAGAGCGTTGCAGTAGTCTAAACGGGAGGTCACGAGCGCATGAGTGACTGTGCGTAGGGCATCTCGGTCCAGATAGGGTCGCAACTGGCGCACCAGGCGAACCTGGGCAAAAGCCCCCCTGGTCACGGCTCCTATATGGTCTTCAAAATTGAGTGGTGAATCCAGGAGAACGCCCAAGTTGCGAGCCCTATCAACGGGGGGTAACACCTCACCCCCCCCATCGTTATGCACAGCCACTCAGTCTTGGCGGGATTGAGACGAAGCCCGTTTCTCCCCATCCAGACCTGGACCGCCTCCAGGCACCGGGACATCATGGCGAGGGCATCGCTGGGTTGGTTTGGGGTGGAAAGAAAAAGTTGGGTATCATCAGCGTACTGATGATACCCCACCCCGAAACCACGAATGATCTCACCCAGCGGCTTCATATAGATGTTGAACAGAAGGGGCGAGAGAACCGACCCCTGAGGAACTCCACAAATAAGAGGCCTCGGGGCGGATCTCTGCCCTCCCGTCAACACCGACTGCGAACGGCCCAGGAGATAGGAGGAGAACCACCGTAAAACAGTGCCTCCCACTCCCAACCCCCTGAGACGCCGCAGTAGGATACCATGGTCGATGGTATCAAAAGCCACTGAGAGATCTAATAGGACCAGGACAGAGGAACAACCCCTGTCCCGAGCCCTCCAGAGATCATTCACCAGCGCAACCAATGCCATCTCTGTGCTGTATCCGGGCCTGAAACCCGATTGGTACGGGTCCAGATAATCAGTTTCTTCCAGGAACAGAGGAAGCTGATGCGCCACCACACTCTCAACAACCTTTGCCAAAAAGCGAAGGTTGGAGACTGGAGCTGTTGTAGGCAATCTAGTTTTTAACTTCTAAACATAGAACTTAGAGACAGCTAAGGTTGATGCAGAGGAGGAGGCATCAGGGTAGAGACCAGGAGAGCATGAGTTCTAGTCCTACCTTAGGCACAAAGCCAGCTGGGTTACCTTGGGCCAGTCACTCTCTCTCAGCCCTAGGAAAGAAGCAATGGCAAACCATTTCCAGAAAACCTTGCCAAAAAAAACCTACAGGGATTAGTCCAAGCATTTACCAGAAGTCAACTCTGACTCAAAGGCATGCACACACAAACAAACAAAAAGCATGAAACTACTATTTCATGACATTATATGACTGAGAAACCTTTTTCTAGTCTGAGCCTGTTTGAAATAAACAGATGAAAGAGTAGACACAGAACATTCATATAGTACTTGCATAGACTTTAATGTATTTATCACAGGCTCTTCAATGTTTATCTTTTTTAAAGACTGGAGAACCCGGTGAAGATAAAATTACAAATTTCTTGGGCAGAGATGGATTTAGCTTTGAATATTAGCCAAGTATAGGAGTAAATTCTATTTCAAATCGTAATTTCATTTCATGATCTACGTATGGACTAAGTCCATTCCTGTAAAATGCCTAACTACAGACAACTCTTTTAACCATAATCCTGGTGGATTGCACTGCCTGCTCTTAATATCACTCCCACCGCCCCTCAGGTATACCTAACCCAGGGGTAGGCAACCTTGGCTCTTTTATGACTCGTGGACTTCAACTCCCAGAATTCCTGAGCCAGCCATGCTGGCTCAGGAATTCTGGGAGTTGAAGTCCACGAGTCATAAAAGAGCCAAGGTTGCCTACCCCTGACCTAACCGATAGGAATAGTATCAGAACGGTCACAAATGGGAAGATGTAGAATCTCGGTATATTTTCGCACCAGAAAAAAAAAAAGACGTGTTGGATCACTGGTCGCCTGCTCAGGCGGGAGGAAAACCTGACGCTCTCTATGTAATCGACGCACAACGAGAACGGAACCCAATGTATTCATCCTTGGCATATCGGCGAATTTAGGACGGAAGCGAGACAAGGACAGATTTCCCCCCCCCCCTCCGGTAACGGGAGAGCAAAGGCCTCCCCACCCGTCACCATCGCTCTCCCTACTCATTCCTACGTTTGGTCCTGCAAAGGCTTTTCTGCCTCGCCCAAATCATGCGCCCTGCTGCACTGCAGGAACAAGGGACAACGGACTGGCGGGCGACAAAGCCGCTCCCAACCTTTCCCCAGGCGGGAAATGGCCGTACCGGGCTCGCCGAAGGAGAAGCAAAAAAGAGGAAGAGGTTGCCGCGGTCCGGGTCCCGTCATAAAGCAGCGTCGTCGTCGGGGGGGGGTGGTGGACGGGAACTCGCGCGGCATCTTCTGCACGGGAAACCTCCGGGTAGAGGAAGACTGTGGCGGACCAGACCCTGGTGCGATCGCGCTATACACGTGTACCCGGGAAGCCTTCCGTGGTGAGAAAAGCGGGGCGGACGGAGGACAAGCGAGCCCCGAGAGGCACAGAGACGGAGGGGGAGGCAATTAACCGACCCAGCGCTCGGCAGCCTCTCTCTCTCTCTCGCAATTAAGGCGGGAAAGGCTCCAAAGGTGCCTCTGGATTCCGCCGCTGCCGCCTTGGTCTTGTGCCAAGCAAAAGCTTCCCCCTCCAGGCGGCTGCAAGGTGACACCCCCCCCCCGTCGGCCCATCGGGGCGCTCACCTGGCACCTGCAGACGATGTCCGCGTCCTGCGCGAGCAGATCCACCACTTTCCCCTTCCCTTCGTCGCCCCATTGTGCTCCCAGGACTACGGTGACGAGGTTGCCGGGATGCCGAGCGGCGCTCCCACCGTTAGGGATGGCGGCGGCGGCGGCGGCGGACGCGGAGCCGCTTTCAGACATGGCTCCCGCAGGCGACTGTTCCCTCCTGGTTTGCAAGACACATGCGAGGAGGAAAGGAGGAAACGGCTCGGCCGGCGAAGGCGCCTTCTTCCCCGCCTTCTCATGCAGAAGGTACACAGTTGCCGCATCCGACAACTGCTCTGCTCGCCGTCTATTGGCCATCCTTCCGTAGCCCTCTTGTACGCGGGCTCAAGAGACCCGCCTCCTCATCTGCATAATGTGGAAAGGAGGCCGCTTCGTGCCCATATATAGAAGAAGGGACTACGCTGCCCAGAGTGCTCCTGGGCTAACGTCGCCGCGGGTTACCCTGGGAAGCGTAGTTGCTCTTCGTACCGGCCGAACGTGGAGAGGAGCGGCTGGATGGGGTTGCTAAGGAGCGGTTGCTCCATTTTTAGGAAAACCTGCTCAATCTAGGGTAGCAAAAAAAAGGCGGGAGTAGTTTGGTAGCATCTTTCCAAATGCGTTATTTATTTCATCAGATGCATGACCTGATTGATGGGAGGATTCTGTTGGGAAGGCTTGTGTGGATGAAGGTTCGGTGTCAGAAATAATTACAAATGCCTTATGAGTTAACGAGTGTTATGTTCAATTTTTTTTTCTCTTTCAAATCTAATAAGAGTGCCCTAGGAAGTTGAAGTGTAATTACTTTGTTCTTGTTCTTAGCTCAGATGCCAGATTTGTGTTCATGAGTATTTTTGTGCAGAATTTGTCTTAGAATCCAAGGGGCACTACTGGTATATACTAGTGTACCCCAGAGGAAGAACATGTGGCTGCATTCTACTGGAATCTTAAATGGACCCTTTTGCGGGGGAAAAATAGACTTTAAGAGCAGCACAATATGGGGGTGTTAATAGCTCCCTTTTTGAGTTAACTTGCTGCTTAGCCTGTTGTTGAGCAAGATGGGAGCTATGAGGCAACATAATTGATGACTATCCAATAAAGGGTCTATTGAACTCCACAGCTTTGAACCCACATGAAGAATATACATTCACAAAACATGCTAAACCATAAAAGTCAGTTTAGAAATCACATTATTTTGGTTCACATGACATGTAAAGCCACAAACAGGCAAATCACATTTTGGCTTAATGTGTTGTATAAACTCAATTTAAAAGTAATACTTGTCGGCCACTTTTTACAGTCAGATTATCAATCTCCCTTTTTTGGTGAAGTCCACACATTTTCACTACTTAACACAAAGGTGCCAGTGTCTGGGTTTTCAGATCTTGTTGAACATGATTTCTTATCAGACATGCCATCATTGAGGTAGAATGGAAGTTGAAATTAAACAGTGTATGAAGGGCTATATATTGCCTACCCTGGGATCCTGAAAGCTGGTTGCACTGTTAATTTATGTAATTATTATGATAAATCTTAATTGGCTATATATATTATTTTTAACTTATGGTTCTGTGGTGTGGGAAGAATCCAGAGAAAGAAATATTTTGGGGACTATTAAAAAGGCAGAATATATTTTCCCAAAGGAATAATGGAAAAGATCTTTAAAAAGGGGACAGAAACCAGCCCCAGCCCCTCTCACCCAAGCAGAAAACTCAGCAGAGGCCAGCTTTTAGAAATGCAAATTCAATAATCCTTTCAGAAAGCCTTTCAGCTAGAAACTGAAGAAATTAGGAAGACAAAGATCCCTAAAATTTACATACCTCTACCCTAATTCTAAAGATAGGAAACATAATAGAATTAACCCATCAATACCAAAAGGGCACACTCAGACTCAAGTCAAAGTACATGACACAAGAAATACAAAGCCTCAAAGGGAAGAACTCCAAACAAAAGTTCAAGAAGGTATAAAAACCCACCACTCAGGTGGTCAGGTTTCCCAGAGCCATCTTTTTGTCTGGCTCTGCTCTTTAATAAACCACAACCTTCTTTCTAAAGCAGTCTCCATTTTGTTTATTTCCAGCTTGGACTGGACCCTGATGAAGATTGTTCTTTCAACAATGGTTTTAATTGTAATATTTTTCAGAATCAATTGAATTGAGATGGGTAGCCATAGAAATTGACTAAATACTGTAAATCAGTAGCTGTTCACACTTCTGGAACTGGATAATCCTGGAATAGATTTGTTAGTGGTAGGAAGTGCAGCTTTTAATTTACAAATACCATTTGATGTGATGTGCAATTACTGAGCTTATTGCACAATGTATGTGCAAACTTGAAAAAGAAAATCCAATCACGTTTCAGAAAGAAAGATACTGATGGATGTCTTTTCTTTTTTTATTACAATATTAAAAACTGTGGACTACATGATGAACTGATGGACATTGTGACATCTGAAGTTTATTTAAATCTGCCTTTTCATTATCAATTTGTTTTTTTATTAGATTGATATTCCACCTTTCAGGAGGTCAAGGTTTAAAATGTAATTGAAAGATGTGAAATGGAAATGACAATCTACATAATGGGAACTTGTAGACTTTTTCCATTGAATGCTCTTCTAAGCATTCAATTATGTATTAGAACAAACAATTTTGAACAAATATTTATTAGTTTTAAAAACAGCATGATCTTTGTGTGTGTGTGTGTGTGTGATATGAAGATAACGTTGACCTGTTTAAAGTATTGGTGCTGTTACTTTATTAATTTATTTTCTAGTTGTAATGATTTCAGGCTATATATCCTTTCAAGAAAAGTTTGCAAAATTCATGAATAAAATTGTACAATGCAATATTTTTAGCAATAGGAATTCCTCCTGCTAAGAGATTCTGTGTGGGAAAAGTGCAGTCCAGCTGGAATACAAGGAGGCTCCTGGGATTATCTTTGTCGGCTTTCCTCTGTTTCTTGGAACCTTTCCATAAAATTATTAATACTTGATGGAATATAGAAAGAAGTTGGATTAACATTCTTTTTTGTAGCTTTTCCTCACTCTCTGAAATTATTTTTACAGGGAATTGGAAATGATGACATAAATGACTGCTGTGAGTGAGCATCAATAGGCATTGTTGTTGTTGTTAGTTGCGAAGTCGTGTCCGACCCATCGCAACCCTATGGACAATGTTCCTCCAGGCCTTCCTGTCCTCTACCATCTTCTGGAGTGCATCTAAGCTCACGCTTACTGCTTCAATGACTCCATCCAGCCACCTCATTCTCTGTCGTCCCCTTCTTCTATTGCCCTCAATCTTTCCCAGCATTAAGCTCTTCTCCAATGAGTCCTTCCTTCTCATTAGGTGGCCAAAGTATTTCAGTTTTAGCTTCAGGATCTGGCCTTCTAAAGAGCAGTCAGGGTTGATCTCCTCTAGGACTGACCGGTTTGATCGCCTTGCAGTCCAAGGAACTCACAGGAGTCTTCTCCAGCACCATAGTTCAAAGGCTTCAATTCTTTGACGCTCAGCCTTTCTTATGGTCCAGCTTTCACTGCCATACATTGCAACTGGGAAGACCATAGCCTTGACTATACGCACTTTTGTTGACAGGGTGATGTCTCTGCTTTTTAGTGTGCTGTCTAGATTTGCCATGGCTTTCCTCCCCAGGAGCAAGCGTCTTTTAATTTCTTGGCTACAGTCCCCATCTGCAGTGATCTTGGAGCCCAGGAAAATAAAATCTGTCACTACCTCCATTTCTTCCCCATCTATTTGCCAGGAATTGAGAGGGCCAGATGCCATGATCTTGGTTTTCTTAATGTTTAGTTTCAACCCAAGTTTTGCACTCTCCTTCTTCACTCGCAACAAGAGGCTCTTTAGTTCTTCTTCACTTTCTGCCATTAGAGTGGTATCATCTGCATATCTTAGGTTGTTGATGTTTCTTCCGGCAATCTTAATTCCAACTTTTGATTCATCTAGCCCTGCCTTTCTCATGATGTGCTCTGCATATAAGTTAAATAGGCAAGGCGACAGTATACAGCCTTGCCGGACTCCTTTCCCAATTTTGAACCAATCAGTGGTTCCGTGTCCAGTTCTCACTGTTGCTTCTTGGCCCGCATATATATAGATTTCTCAAGAGACAAATAAGATGGTCTGGTATGCCCATCTCTTTAAGGACTTGCCAGAGTTTGTTATGATCCACACAATCAAAGGCTTCAATAGGCATTAATGTAGTCTTAAATACGGAGTAAAATTTCTTGTCTTTGTGTTTGTACACAAAGACAATCATGCAGGGAAGAAAAGGAAAATCAAGAGAGAGAAAACAAACATAGCACATAACAGAAAAATACATGCTGAGAAAACCTCCAAGGGGAAATATGTATTTCTGCACTGCTTGTATTTGAGTGGGTAAAGCAGCTTTGTGGAAAAACAAATGGAGAAGGGATGCTTGCTCATCTAATATTGAGCCATGAGGATTTTGTTACTGGTCCGGCTCCTTTTTACAACTGTTCTTTTGGCAATGCAGATTTCTTCTCTTCCAGCATCTCTTGATATGAAAAATATTAGGGATATAATAAATAAGAAAAAGGATATAAAGGGATGTAAAGAAAAGGGATGTCCTTTTTTCTTATTATAACCACAATATTTTTCATATCAGGAGATAAGGAAAAGAAGAAATCTGCATTGCCAAAAAATCAATAGTAATAAGGAGCAGGACTTTATTTCAGCCTGAGGTAAGGGAAGTAAGGAAGCATGGCAAAGCAGGATCAAAAGCAGGATTAGAGCCTGTTTTCACATTTATTCTCCTTTTTTTCCTTTTATGTGTGAACTGCTCAAAATAAATTTAAAAATCTAAAAACTCTGTGTAAAAAGCTAAATGATGTCATCAGTTTGAAATCTGATCTAACACTGATTACTGAGAAAATGAAATTTTTAACTTTTAAAACTTCTTTTTTGAACTTTGAGGTGCTAAAAAGGTAAAGGTAAAGGTTCCCCGCACATGCGTGCTAGTCGTTTCCGACTCTAGGGGCCGGTGCTCATCTCCGTTTCAAAGCCGAAGAGCCAGCGCTTGTCCGAGGACGTCTCCGTGGTCATGTGGCCGGCATGACTAGACGCCAAAGGCGCACGGAACGCTGTTACCTTCCCACCGGAGTGGTCCCTATTTTTCTACTTGCATTTTTACGTGCTTTCGAACTGCTAGGTGGGCAGAAGCTGGGACGAGTAACAGGCGCTCACTCTGTTACGTGGCACTCGGGATTCGACCCGCCAAACTGCCGACCTTCTGATCGACAGGCTCAGCGTCCTAACCCACTGAGCCACCGCGTCCCTTTATAGTTTATAGTACATGGCTGTAATTACTACTTTCTGAGAAACAGCCAGCTTGAGCACTACTAGTTTAGTTTAGTTTAGTTTTATTTAATTTATATACCGCCCTTCTCCTTGGTGGGGACTCAGGGCGGTTCACAGGGCATATATAAAAAAGACAATACAAAAATTAAGTTAACTAGTTGAGAGAATAACAGTATCCTATGGAAGGCATTGTCTCTAGTTTGTTCAAAAGCTGGATTCTTTACAAATCTAAATCCAAATCAGCTCTAATACTGGGCCTATTCTATGGGACAGGCTTTTTGGAGAACCCTTATATAAAATCCTACCTGAAACCAATGATCCAATGATAGTCCTGCCCCTAAACCAAGGGTCCCCAACCCCCAGTCCATCGACTGGCACCAGTCCACGGCATGCCAGCAACCGGTCCACACAAGTGAAGCCCCATCCACAGGATGCAGGCAGCATGCAAAACCACACCTCCTACATTCTGCAGAAAAACCTTTCTGCACGGAACTGGTCCCTAGTGCTCAAAATGTTGGGGGCCACTGCCCTAAACCACCAGTTATATGAAAGCTGTGGCAATAGAGCACCTGGTGACACCCTTCATTTTTACAAAGCAAACTCTTTGACTGAACACAAATCATTTGGGCAGGGGGAGGAGAGGCAGAGATTGCAAAACCAAGCAGTTAACAGTGTCATCTTAGTTTAGGGCAGGGGTAGGCAACCTCAGCTCTTTTATGACTCATGGACTTCAATTCCCAGAATTTCTGAGCCAGCATGCTGGCTCAGGAATTCCGGGAATTGAAGTCCATGAGTCATAAAAGAATAGAGGTTGCCTACCCCTGGTTTAGGGGAATAACAAAAGAAGTGATACACAGTGACAATTGCTTCACCCTTTAGGCAGGCAGAAAGATAACGTAATTTACTCATCTATGAATCCATAAAATCCAGATATATATGTAATTTTGTAAATATTTCATTTCCATTGGAGCATTTTTTTTTCTGAACATGGTATTTTCTTGCCTAGGCTATTTCCTGATATTTCATTCCTCAGCACGAGCTAACATTACTATTTCAGGCCATTTTCCAGTGAAGCTTGTAGTTGTTTATTATAATATTATAAATATATATTTCAAATTATCTTTGAATGTTGAATGATTTAATATTTCTTAAGCATGTAGAACAGTGTGTGGGAGATTTGAATTTCTAAGCATAAGCAGTGTGCTTAAAAGACCAACTCAACAGAATTAAAAAGAAATTTCATTAAAAAGAAAATGCTCACAATATAGCTCCTGAAGGAAGAACATAGGCTTAGCCAACTGAATGTATTCATCTCAATGAATACTAACAAATATTACTTATATTTGAAGTAAAAATTGGATTTATTCAGAAATGTATGGGACAGGAAATGGCATCTTAAAGAGAGAGAAAGAGACAAGCAAATGAGTCAGAGAAAGAAAAGTTATTTTTTGTTTCTTAAGCACAGACTTCTTTAACCAAAATAGGCCAGATAAAAAAATAGCCACAGGAACCGTGTATGAAAGGCCTGCCTTATCTCTCTCACCAGCTGCCCTGAGGACCAAAACAGCTCATAAGTGCAAAGAGATTATGCCAAAAAGAGGTGGCATGTTTTGTTTTTGTTTTTCTATTTCAACAAGATTTCATTCTATCTCTGTGCTTTTGCATGTGGGATAATTCAAAAATATATTTTGAGATTATATTTTTGCTGTAAAGTTAAATCCACAGAAGGGTAAGAAAACAAATTATCAACTCTCTGTTTAACCTCTCCATTTCCTTGTTTTTCTAGATACTGTAACAAGCTTAAATACTTCCCAAACAGAAGGTTTATAAAATCATTCTATGGTATTGAGAAAGGAGAAAGAAATCCAGTGAGCTATTAGCTGTTAAACTAATCAGCCAATATATCACTAGGATATCTATCAAGCCCTTAAAGAAAAATGGAATCTAAAATGAATTCAGATAATGAGATTCACGCTTCCACAGAATGTGAGTTATCACAGGAAATATTTTAACCTTACATTTTTCTCTTTCAAAAATAGAAGCAATTACCGTATATACTTGAGTATAAGCCGAATTTTTCAGCCCACTTTTTGGGCTGAAAAATTCCACTTCGGCTTATACTCCAGTCAACAAAAAAACTTACCAAGGACTTGTGCGCGGCCGAGGCTTTGGAGCTTCCGGGATCGCGCGCACCTCTCCCAAGCCACCGCCGTCCGGAGACCTGCCGAAGTTTGGGGAGGTTTGGGGAGGTGCGCGCGAACCTCCCCAAACCTCCCCAAACGAAAAGAAAAGAAGCGGAAAGAAGCAGGCAGGCAGGGGGCGGAGGAACGGAGACCCGGCGACGTTTGGGGAGGTTTGGGCGCCTCCCCAAATATCCCCAAACGTCGCCGGGTCTCCGTTCCTCTGCGCCCTGCCTGCCTGCTTCTTTCCGCTGTGGAAAGAAGCAGGCAGGCAGGGCGCAGAGGAACGGAGACCCAGCGACGTTTGGGGATATTTGGGGAGGCGCCCAAACCTCCCCAAACGTCGCCGGGTCTCCGTTCCTCCGAGCCCTGCCTGCCTGCTTCTTTCCGCTGTGGAAAGAAGCAGGCAGGCAGGGCGCAGAGGAACGGAGACCCGGCGACGTTTGGGGATATTTGGGGAGGCGCCCAAACCTCCCCAAACGTCGCCGGGTCTCCGTTCCTCCACCCCCTGCCTGCCTGCTTCTTTCCACTGTGGAAAGAAGCAGGCAGGCAGGGCGCAGAGGAACGGAGACCTGCCGACGTTTGGGGAGGTTTGGGGAGGTGCGCGCGCACCTCCCCAAACCTCCCCAAACTTCGGCAGGTCTCCGGACGGCGGCGGCTTGGGAGAGGTGCGCGCGATCCTGGAAGCACCGAAGCAAGTCCTCGGTAAGCTCCGGGCGGTCACTTGCTTCGCGTCTCCTGAGGGAAGGGGGGGCGACTGGAGCAGGCGTGTTTCCTCGCCTGCTGGGCACCGCGATTTGCCCAGGGAACGCGCGGGCCCCGAATAGCAGCGTGGAGCGAGGAAGCGGACAGCCAGGGCTTCCCGGAGAGCCAAGGCCACACAGGGTATTCCTGTGTATTCAGGCTTGCAAAATGGCGGATCGAGCCTCTGCTGGCGGCAGAGGCTTGCAGAACGGCGGATCGGCTTATACTCGAGTCAACAACTTTTTCCAGTTTTTGGGGTGAAATTGGGGGTCTCGGCTTATACTCGAGTCGGCTTATACTCAAGTATATACGGTAATTCTATGAAGTTGAGAAAAGTTCCTGGCCCTAAGAGTCAGGGAGGGATAAAATATATCTATCTCTTTATGATAGAACTGGTCTTCTCTGAAAGTTTTATAATCTGTTTATCTGTAGTTTATTTAGCCCTCGATGCAGGGACTAGTCCAGGCAGTCATCAGGAGTCACTAGCAGTTCACCCATGAAGGTATGAACACACACAAAATCACCAGTGATTATCAATGGTATGCCCTCTCCTTTTAAATATTTATGACACATGGAACCATTCTGTTTCTTCTTTTTCTTGTTTAAACTTCCTGCTCTTGGTTGCTTTTAGAAATTCTGAAAGTACTAAAAGTACTTTAGTGAGATAGAACACATTACGCCTTACATGCTGTGTGTATGCTGTATGCAAATTATGCCTTGCATGTCACAGGAATGTCTACTACCCATAATGTTTCCTTGTTTAAATGTTCTATAAATTGTGAATGGTGACCTGGAAAGATAAATTGATAAATATTTTATTACAAGTAGTCCTCAACTTACTACCAAAATTGAGCCCAAAATTTCTATTGCTAAGCAACACAATTAAGTAAGTTTTGCCCCATTTTAGGACATTTCTTGCCACAGTTAAGTGAATCACCACAGTTAAGTTAGTAACACAGTTGCCAAGTGAATCTTACTTCCTTGTTGACTTTTTCTGGTCAGAAGGTTGCAAAAGGTGATCACATGACCTGGGGACACTGCAACAATCATGATGATTTCTTTTCAGGAGAAAAGAAATTTTTGGAGTTCTTTTGTCATTTTTTTTCCAGCCAGATACTTCTCTTACCACAGCATATGATGACAGCATTTCATCTCTCATTCACAAATAAGCACATACTAACCTCTGTTTTCCAACCAACCAGCCAACCAACCAACCGACCACAACCATCCACAGAAGGAGTAGATCCTCTTCAGAACAGTACCTCCAATCCCACGCATTCCAAAGAAATACCATGGTAGATGGTGGTAAAGGCTGATGAAATGTGTAGCAGAATCAAAAGGAGTGTACTTCCCTATGGGGTGGCTATGGTCAATCCATCAGATTCCAGAGAGGATCCAAAAAGTTTTAGACAGAGAGGTAGATTGTAGTAAATGGAAGTGACTGAACTCTGTGACAGTGAATGGTGTACCTCTATTCTTATGAGCACCAAAATCAAATGGTGAGATGCAGCCCTGTGCAGACATACAACTGATAAAAGGACACCCTCACCTCACCCCCAAGAAAAAAAATATCCTAGCAAATACAGGAAGATCCCAATACAAACTAGTCTGACTCAGTGATAGCCTGAGGCTGAATAAACAAACACTTCAGAAACACTGGCTACAGGAAATGCAGAATGGGCTAACAGCAATTAAAATTGATAGAATTAGAATAGAAACACCAGAAGGTACACAACAATAAAGTCATTAACACCGGATCCCCCCACACCTTTTGGGACAAAATTGAGAAAGAAATTAACCCAACAATAGACACTGACCAACAAATCAGAAAAGACAAATTTAAACTCACGAATCAGAAATGACAATTTTGGAAACCATGAAAAGGTATAAGAACTCACGCTTGAGGACCATTCTGCCTAGCTAACTGGGGATTTATGCTGAATTGTCACTCAGCCTTAATCTCCGTGATTAAAACCTATCTTTCCGGTAGCTGGCTTCACGTTCTATTTGTTCTCCTCTGCGCTGCTTGTGAGAATTCCAGCTGGAAGAGCCCGGACAGGAGAATTACTCCCAACACAACAAAATTTAATTTTTGTTGAAATGTGATGGATGCGAATGTAACAAAATCAAGTTAGTTACTAAATGAGATAGCTATTCAACACCTCCTTTGTTTTTTATTTATAATTTGTATAGCCTACTTCCTATTTATTAATATAATGTATTTAATATAATATAATTATATTTTATGTAATTAATATATTTCTATTTATTTTCGTAGTAATAAAATGTTTGAAAAAGTGAATGCAAACTCTGGTCACACCAGCATCCACCGTTCATTTCTGCGTGTGTATAAGTGTTGCGTGCACTTTGTGCACTGTGATTTGGGTTAGTTGAGAGCCCATTAAAATAAAGTTAAGAAGTTTCTGTCGTTTGTGATCTGTTATTTGTTCTTCATTGTTTGAAGTGGGTGTGGGTTTCTCCCATTTGCCTAAATTCACAAAGGCTTAAGCCCTGCTCCTTCAGATTTCACAACAGAGGTTCCCAACCTTGATAACTTTAACACAGCTTGGCTTCAACTCCCAGAATTCCCTCGTCCCCAGTTTCATGACTTTTGCAATACTTTTACACACTGTGCTTGCACACTGTGCTATTTTCTTCTAAACTACATGAAGCTCCTAGTACATTTCACAGGCTTATCCAGAATACACTGTCTAGCAAAGCAAAGTGGTACAAGGTCTACTTATTCTAAATTGTGGTTATAGCCCAGAATGGGAAAAACAGGTAAGACATTTAGGGAACATATGCAGAAAAATGCATAAAACTGTACCCAGAATCAACCTAACTAAGGGTCATCTGTAGTACTGAAAATTGTACTACCTAGAAACTGTAATGGGAAATGGAAGATTAAATCTGAATCTGAGAAGCTGAATGCCATCCAACATTCCTCTCTCCCAAAGTAAGCTATTTTCTACATGAACTGCATATTACAGCCAGTTTGTACTGAATTATTCTACTTAGGCTGAGATCCTGATTTGAAAACAGGAGCCAAAGAGACAGGGACAGGTTTTTATTCCCCTCATGCCATCTCTCTGCTGAACACCTAATTCTCAAGTGTTGCCTAATGTCTATGTGTATTTACCCACGTAGTATGGCTGTAGTATTATTTATCCTTACAATCTTTTTTACTCCTCCCTTTTATTGGGATGATGATGATGATGATGATGATGATGATGATGATGATGACTATCATTACTCTGTTGCTTTGCATGTACACTGAGAGCTTCTGCACAGGAGACCCCTTGTGTGTCAAATAAAGTATTCAATTCAATAAGGAGCATTTCAAGAGTGTAAAGACACCCTTGTTTCAGCAGCAACAGCTACCACCGCTATAAGTTGACAAGGGTTATCAGGATGTGAGCAGCAGCTACCCTAGAAGACAAGAGCATGGTAAAGCAACAGCAAGCTTACTTAAAAACTTGCTTAGTACTCAGCTTGGAGCTCAGCAGGAACTCTGCTTGAAGATAACCACTAAACCAAGTAACCTGGCAACAGTTGGGCCTCACATTAACATTTAAAAAGCCAGAAAAGATTACTGTAAGTAAACCAAAGGTCAAGGGTGTGTTTATCTGATCTAGTTGGCTAATTGTAATTGAGATGGTAAAATTAACCCTATCCAGAATAACTCTACTAACACAGGACAGTGGGAGGAAAGGGGCTTAAAGGCCTGCATTGGGGAAATCTTGAAATCTACATAAAAAATATGAAAAACTTTCCACGTACACTATTTGTATGATTGCAGTTGTTCTCAGAATGACTTGCTTTGGGGTTCACAAATTCACCAATTTGTATAGCACTTCAATGGGAGAATGCCTGATGGTAGCCAGAGGCAAAATCTCAGCCTTCTTGTTCCCGATCTTCACACACTTCTGACACTGAATTGTAGGGATTGGAGACCATATGTACAATTCCATTGAAGCACAAATTTGTTTATTTCAGTTCAATACAGAAGCAAAAGATAAATCTGGTGTGGATGCAAACATTCCCTCTAAATACGTATATATGGGATTGGACACAGGAGCAAGGTTTTCAATTAGAATTTCAGTGTTTTGCAACCCTGTCAACTTTAAGACATATGGATTTCAACTCCCAGAATTCCCTAGCTAGCGTGCATCCACACATCTCAAAGAGCTTGAGAAACACTGGATTAAATGCAGCACATCCTGTGGATAGTGAAGTCAGGGAAGTAGTTAGGATAGAATTATGAGGTAAAAGGGAAATGTTACTAAGGCAGTGGCACTTCTGACAAAACAAAAGGGGCAGTGTTCTAGGAAATTTCTTTCTAAAATGTTACTTTATCTTATCCTGTCCTTGTTTCCCAGAGCCAAGGTTCATCTCCCAGTATATTTCCCCAGCTTATCAGCATTTCTGGGCCCACTAAATGTTACAGTATAGGGTAGTTTTAAAAGGCCACAGTGACAGAACATCATGAAATTATGAGAAAGACATGCTATAGAGAAAGTGAAGGAAGAATGAGTGTCTCCTATTTGCATCTAACCACAGTATAAACATGCCCTGGTAAGATCTTGCCATATTTGCCTGCCATTGTCTTCATTTCATCCAAACTAGTTTTCCCCTTTAAAATGCCAATATCCAACAATTGTAGGATGTTCAAAATTGTATGGGTTGCCAGGTGGAAACAGAGACTTTTACTGACCCTTCCAGGCTGGTGCAGGCTTCTCTAGCCCAGACAGCCTCATTTCATGTTCTTCTGCTGCTGTCCCATCAAGGAGATGGGCATAGGGGCATGTGAAACATGCAAGAAAACTGCTTGCCAGGAGTTGAAATAGTGCAACAGATTGAACACTACAGTAACGAAATGTCATTACAAGCTGAAACAGCATTGACTCTGAAATGATGGGATCAGTCCCAGCCCTTGACCAGAACAGGGAGGAATCTGGAAGTTAGCATTTGTTGTTTATCTATAGAAAATGAGAGGAAAGAAGCAAGCTGCTTTCCTGACTCCAGTATATTATTTCATTTAATTCTGACCACGACAAGAGTAGAAGAAGGGGCCCATCTTTTTCGAGCCACAGCGACTGGCAAATGTTTCCCTGGGGCTGGTAATGTGTCCAATGAGGTGCAGCAAAGCTAGAAGAATCGACAACTGTAACCACTTTGCTTATCACAGCTTCCACAGCTGTAAAATCAGCGGAGCCCCATTAGGCAGGCGGGTCACAGAAAAAGGAAGGCAAAATATGGATAAGGTACGAGGACAGCCTGCTTAATGCCAGCTGCGCTTCCCAGCAAGCGAAGGGGCTGATCGCATTGGAATTCATCAGTGAAGAAAGCCCCATAAGTCAACTGGTTGCTGCTTAGAAGTACATTATAAGCGAGACCAGATTAGTACGTGTTTACAAAGCGCTACAATTAGGATAGGAAATTCTGGGGGCGAAAGACCACGCCCACGAAGGCGCTTTAATTATTCTTCCTCCACCCATTTTCTGCACTTGCCGCAGAAAAGAGTCAAGGTGACCCCCCCCCCCCATCCTGGCCGGTGAAGGCGCCTTCTTCCCCGCCTTTTCACACAGAGCATCTGGCTTCTGCGCTGCCCGCCGCCTATTGGTCATCCTTGGATAGCCCCGAGTGAGCCGATGTGAAGACTTGCCTCCTCATCTGCATTAGCCTGGAAAACGTGCCGCTTCGAGCGCCTCCATAGAAGGGACTACACTTCCCAGGAAGCTACTCGGCGAAGTACGCCGCGGCTTAGAGGCGCTGGGCATCCTGGGAAGCGTAGTTGCTGTTAGTTTCTTCCGAACGCTGCTGAGTGGAAGCGTTAACTGAGCCGCGAGGGGGAGAGCGCGCGGCGGTGGTTGGTGGTGGTGGCGGCGGCTGAGATGTTTCTTGCGCTGCGCCGATGGCCGCCTTTTTGATCCTGCCCTTGCTGCTGGGTTGCCTGTGGTGGAGCGGCTGCGGGGCTCTGTGGAGGTGGGGCTTGTGGGAGACTCAGGGGGAAGGTGAGAGAAGGGGGTCATAAGGGAAAGCAAGGCGAGCATCAACCTTCCAGAACCGACGTTGTGTTCCAAGAAATGCGACTCTGCTCTGAAAACAAAACACAAAAAAAACACGGAACATATTGAATTTTTTTTCTAGGCAAAATTGTAATGTGCAGTGAAAGACTGCACATTAAAGAGGGTTAATTCCTCTCTTTCTCTCTCTCTCTTTTAAAAAAAATTGCTTTCGGTACACCTGGCAAATTATTTCGTCCCGGTGTGGCGAATAAAACCCGAAGAATTTACATTTTTTTCATATCTCAGGACAAAAAGGCTCCCCTCACTGCTGACTAGTAATTTTTTTTTTTTTTGGCTTTAGGTCTACAGTGACCTTATTTTCAAGGGCAGTCCTTTATATTTCATTTTTATTCTATATATGCCTGTTTGTATTTATGGAATTTAATTATTTTCTTTGGTTTTGCTCTTGAATTTTCCTTTGTAAAAGAAAATTATATATTTTTTATCTTTATGAACTTCTTTCAGATTTGTCCTTTGTTCTTTTTCCAAGAAAATATTCCCACTATCTTTTATGTAAAATTTTAGACCATTATTAGCATTTTAATAAAGGGGATGGTAGTATTTTTAACATGGCACCCATGTCTCCTTTTGAAGTTTAGGAAACAAACCATGGTTTTCTTTGAACCAAAGCCACTTCTTTTGATGTGCAAAAACTAGCCTTTCAGGAACTTCAATCAAACAAAATTCTGAAATCCTTGAGTATTGCAAGTGTTAAAGAAACAAACTGGTGGAAAAAGAAGAGATGTAACATATTGTAAGGGTGTCTGATTGTATCATTTGCTGCTTTATGACATATCACATGTATAATTTGTTCCTGTACCCTATTTACAAACTTGACAGCCCTTTAATAAAGGCTTTCTGTGTTGCCTAAAGTAATTCCCACCTGCCATCAACACCCATATGAGCAGAAATTAACACCAAGATTAAGATTAGACCAACTATCAAGAAGTAAACAATACCCAAACAAGGAACTGCCAAGCAAGCTAACAGTAAACAGCCCAACCAAAGTACCACAAAACCACTTCCACCAACACTAACAGGGCAGTCACTAGAATATAAAATGAGAGCAAACCGAGAGCAACAAGGACCCCTCATTTCAACACTGAGCTACATATATTCTCCTCTGTTGATGCTTGTATTCCCTTCCTTTCCCCTTGTTTTTAGCTGCGAAGTCGTGTCTGACCCATCGCGACCCCATGGACAACATTCCTCCAGGCCTTCCTGTCCTCTACCATCTTCTGGAGTCCATTTAGGCTCACGCCTACTGCTTCAGTGACTCCATCCAGCCACCTCATTCTCTGTCGTCCCTTTCTTCTCTTGCCCTCAACCTTTCCCAGTCCTTTCCCCTAGAGTGGCATTATTCCCCTTGACTGATTGCAGACATGAGGTACTGTAGTTATTTTAGTTGTCAACGTGTGTGTCCTTTTTGGCTCCATGCTTCATTTCTGTATGAGATACATTTTTCTGAAGTGAAAAAATAATTATTAGAGGGGGGGTTGATGAATGCAGCTGAGGCCCAGTTATTCGTTCTATGGAAGCTCATGAACGAAATATTTTGACTTCTTTAAAATTTAAACTTATCTACTGGAGCACGGCAAAATTGAACTGAAGATGTGACTGCCTGAGTGGGACCATTCAACTACTTTTTCAAGTGATTTTTCATGGCACTTGTTTAGACCTGGAGTGGAGAAAGACCAATACTACAAATTACCATTTTCCAAAGTCTAAAAAGCAGAATCCAAAAGTAATTTGATCAAAGAACTGGCTTAGAAAGAATGAAATACCACTTTCTCCAATATTAACCTGATAAATTTGTCTCTGTTTTGTATTTAAGAAAATTAGGTAGCCAAATAACGAATAATCTGAATAATTCATAACTAACATATATATGAATGGCAATAGAATGCAAGATGCAAGTATTAGCAGTTATTGGAAAACATTTCTTTATTTTACTTCCAGGTATAAAACAAGCACTGAAATATACATGATATTTTCTACAAGAACTACTGTAAGTGTTTATTGTCAAAATCCATATAAAATATATATCATAAGCTGTTTCTACCTGGGTTACCTCATGGAAATATATATATTTTTGTAACTCGTTCAAAATATATTGTGTTATGTATTGAGTTAGTATCTGTAATTTTCTAAAATATTTTGCCATCTTTAGTTAAGGCTTTGTAAATTTCACTGAACAATAATTACAGTGTAATAAATATATTGTACATAATTTGTATTAAGACACCAATTTTATATTTGCACAAACTGGGTGTTTGTGAGATAACTGCTATAGTATTAGTAACAAAGACCAAACTTATTCATTTGCAGCTTACTGTACTAATATATGAGAGTATATTAATGATTTCACATGTTTATAAATATTTTTTCTGGAATATATCCATCACGTTATCAGTTTAAAGGCTAAACCTTCATTTCACAATTTAGAGACCAGAGTATAAACAGAATTTGTGACTTGTTTTAATGTTACATCATTACGATACTGTGGATAGTAAATGCTTTCATAATGCCAGATACTAAACTGTAGAATGAATTAATTATTTTCTGATATATTGTATATTTAATCTTGTATACAGTTTTATGCTATTAAATATGTGAAATGCACCCACTGTGGGTTCACTAATGGATAGGATCTTAGTAAACCTCTGTGTGAAAAGCTATGCAAATCAGCCATGTTTTATTAATGTGCAATTAAGCAACTACCTCCCTTTGATTTCAGTGAAACTTCAAATATGCAGAAAGTATTTTTAAAATACATCCCATCATTCTTCTGCAATAATTTTTCAGATAATACTGGAAATCTTACATCTTTGCCACATTGGTAAAGAAGAAAAGAGTGGGGTAGTGTACCCCATTCTCACCTCCTTGACCTCTCAGAAGCCTTTAATACCATTGACCATGGTATCCTTTTGGATTGGCTGTCACTATTGGATAAAATATCATCACTATGCTGATGACATTGAGCTTTATGTCTCTATCCCTGGTTATCCAAGGGATACTGTGACTGCCTGGTCACAGTGCCTGAAGGTTGTAGGGGCTCGGATAGGGGAAAACAGGCTTCAACTGAACCCTGATAATATGGAGTGGGCTGTGGATCGGTGGAGCCTCAGAATCTGGAGGTTTAACTTTTTTACTTCTGAATGGGGTGGCACTATCCCAGGTCTGCAACTTGGGGGTTCTCCTAGATTTGTGCCTCCTGCTCGAAGAGCAGGTGCCAGTTGTGACTAGGAGAGCCTCTGCGCAATTTTGTGGGTTGTGTGTGAGCTGCACCTGTTCCTGAACCATGGGGCACTGATCATCCCTCAGTTGGATTACTGCAATGTGCTCTACATGGGGTTACTCTTGAAAAATATTTGAAGCTACAGTGGTACAGAATGCAGAACACGGACAGTTCTGGATGTCTGTTGAGTAGCACATGCAACACTGCTGTTACACTGCTGCATTGGTTCCTGATTTGCTTCCGGGCCCAATTCAAGGTGTTGGTCATTAGCTTTAAAACCTTTGTGGCATAGGTCCAGTATATCAAAGGAGCTGTCTTGCCCCAGTGGAATTGGCTGCCCAATTGTGCTGGCAGAAAAGTCCAACTGAGACCCCATCAACCAAGGAATTGCAACAGGTGGGGTTCAAGGGAAGAGCCTTCTTTTTGGATGGCCCTTGTCCTTAGAACATATTGCCGCAGGAGATAAGATCTGCCTCCACCTTTCTGGTTATCAGGAAATGCCTTAAAACTTGGCTATACGGTTGGCATAGGGCACTAAAGGAGAATGTTTTGACTGCAGGTGGCTAGTGTAGTAACAAAGAAGCCGCCACCGCCACCACCTCTCCGCTCTAAAACCATCATTTTTTAGTTTTAAATGCATAAATCTCCATTATTGATATGATTGTTATATTTTTATATCAATTATATGTTTTACTGGGTATTTCTATGTTCTCTTTTTTTAATCTAGATATATTTAGAATATGAAGGAACCACATTTTCAAGATGGGAGGTTCCATCATTTTGTACAGTAGGTGATGCAACGTAAGTATTACAGAATATGTAAAAACTAACTACAAAGAAACAGGTTATAGAGAGAATACTGTTTGATCTTTGAAAATGTAATAAGTTGTTATAACTAACTGTTTGTTGAGGCATAGAGAGGACAACATATTGGTCCTTTACCAGTAGTAAGAAACCTCAGAGCTTTATAGAATGGAGGAATATTTTGTGCAGTAGTTCTTTTTTACTTTTGTATTAATTCCACCTAATAATTTACTAACTATAGTATAACAAAGATTATAAAAGTCATATGACAGCTATCATTTCTTTTTTAAACATATAATTCTAAACAAAGCAGCTCTAAGAAAACAATATAAGGGAGATATAAGTTACCCTACTTTTTATAATAAACAAATTAGATGATTATGTGCTTAAACTAATTGTGTGAATCAGTATGCAGATCATGGCATTGGAGCCTTTCTTCCATAAACTAGAAGCACGTTTTTGTTTATTTTCGAGATAAGTGAGAACATTCCCCAATATTTTTCATTAATTTTCCCACTATTTCCATATTAGCTGTGTTTTTAAATACTCAGAAATATTTAAAACAGTGGGTGATTATATTAGGCAAAAATGCCTAATATATCTAGTCTGTGTTTTTGCAGTTACAGAGGGCTGATGATTTTTTAAAATATACTTTACTGAATAAACAACATAATCCATTTAAACCATAGTATAAAAGAAACAATAGTTAGTTCTATATATGTATTTTATACTGTAATTCCACAAAATTGCAGAATGCTATAAAATAGCCTTACTTCCAGGACAGATGGAGGAACTCTGTAATTACATTAGTTACAATATTGGAATTTAGCAAAATATCAGGCAAATATCTTCTTATAAGTAATTATGTGCTAATCACTTAATTATGATTCCTCCCCATTGCTTTAGGAAAAAAACAACAACATTGTTTTGTTCAGTTCCTGGTACTCATAGGATTCAACCAATTACAGATCCGGTAAGTTCTCAATTATTTAAAAATACTATTAACACATATATGACTATATAACTGTATTGTGTTTTGTGATGAACCAGGCTCTGGAATGAAAGAAATCAGAAGAAGGTATAGAGCTATATTTATTGTAATGGCTAACAAAGTTCTGCTGTCCCCAAAACTAAATGTTTGGTGATTGAGATAGTCCTGAGTATCTTACTAAAAGATCTCTGCTTTATTCAGAGAAAGCAGGCAGTAGTAGGTTATGAATCTCACCATTTCAGTGCTACAGAATTGGCAGTCACAGATTCATGCTCCAAAAGAAGGGAAGGACAATTTTACATCTTTATTATTTGAGCTTGAAGTTCTTTTTACTGACACGACAAAACTAGTGATGGATGATAGGCATCTTTTTGGAAACAACAATGGTAATAGTTCTATCTGAAGAGTGAACTGCAACATTTCCACTCTTAACACAAGGAAACAGAAGTGGAAACATCCAGTGTTCCCACCTATGTTCCCTTATTCCAGTGAAAGAGGAGATAACCCAGGTCAAGCAACATTTTTGAATAAGTTGCAACAAAGCCAAGCAGCATTAAGTGGGATCATTTTGAAATGGCAGCAGATCAAGTTATGCACTCATGCAGAAAATGTCTGAGTAAGCAAGAAAACACATCATGGCTGATGCACTTGAAAAGGTAACCCCAACTTTCATCTTTTAAGAGCAGATAGAGAAAACTCAAATAGCAGAATACTGTTCTTCTCCCAGTCTTACCTACCCCACTTTCCCCCTTCCACTCAATAATCAGAAATGTAGACAGATTTCATGAATGGCATGATATAGAGTTGGATCTAAAGGTTGTCAATTACAAACAGCTTGCCAACATCCACTAACTTTTACAGGGTTGAGATGTTTGCTTTGGACAGTCAGGTGTTCAGTATGAATTAATCAAGTAGATTTTCACACCTGATTCAACTGGTAATCTCATACTGTATGTAACGTATTAAGAAATAAAATGAAAAATAAAAATAATGGCTCAGCTGCAGAAAGCAGAACTGCAGATGATGCATATCACCTCCAATATTTGGAGGATCATGGTGGAGATACAAGGTTTGGGGAGCAGGTACAGAAGAATATAAGTTCTCCGCCTAAAGATTATAGACAAATTCTATCTGGCATTGGAGTCAGGGTAGCAATTAATCAAATGGTAGATGACTGGTTAGCTGGGTTAGCTGGAGTTACATGGTCACTCAGGATGGGAAAATACATTGAAAGCATTGGGCTGGATTTGTGAATGTCAGCTGCATTACTTACAAGTAACAATTTTCTGTGAACTCTAGATTTCAAACAAAAAAAATCTACTGCCTTGTTCCACCATTTCAGTTGTAATAAATAAAAAGTAGTATTCAGTGGTGAGAAAAGTAAGAAAAGTAAGCTACACATAGGCAAGAAAAACCAAATGTTCAGGAATAGAATGGATGGTACTTGGCTCAACAGTAGCAACTGTGAAAGAAACGTAGGCGTTCTAGTAAATCCAGTCAGCATTGACAATAAAAGGGATTAGTTTTTGATCAAAACAACCCTGGAATTTAGGATTAGGTAAGATCTGCTGGTAGCCCAGAGATGAAGTGCAGCGTTCTCTAGAAACTCCCCACTATTTTTCACCAGTTATGACCATACATACAAATTTCTCCACTCTCCCAAGATGGAATCAGTAGTACTAGCTTTTGACTAGACTTTGTGATAACATAAAATCATGACTAAAAGCACTGTTAAAAACAAAATAAAAATAAGGTTAAAATTTACAAGTTAAAAGTAAGAATCAAATTAAAAATTCTAAAGATTTAGCATCTGAAGATGCTAAAAGATTAGCAAGGGGAAGGGAGTGCCCTCAAGCCACCAGCCATCCCTCTGATTATGACCATAAGAAGTTTAAGTTTAAGTTTATTGAATTTATATACCGCCCTTTTCCCATAGGACTCAGGGCGGTTTATAAAGTATTTAAAAACATCAATATAATACAAGAGTTAAAAACAGTTAAAATAATTAAATTTGATCCCTGAGGGGGGGAAAAATGAAGCAGAATTTAGAATATTTTCAGATGTTTTGCTGCCAACGTAACTCATCCCCATATTTATTATAAAACCTATTGTTCTCTGATTTGTTTTGGTTTTATATTCTAGCCTGTTAAGACTTTCTGAATTTTTCTTGTGATTGGTCACTTCTTCAGGTTTTGCAAGTATTATTTTGTATTTTATACCTTCATCCAAGCCAGTTATTTTTACAAATATGTAAAACTATATCGATAGCTGTGCATAAGAAACTTATTGAATAACTGTGATACTATGAAAAAAAGAAATAATTTGTATTTTTCCTTTTATAGCCATCTGATGAGGAACGCTACTTATCTATCAATGCAGATGTGAATTGTTTCGCATGGTACATTTATCAAGATGAAAACAGGTAAAAACCACCCACACAATTGCACTTCTTTCTATTTATATATCTTCAATTATGACTGCTGTTTTGAAGCTAGAGTTCTGCAACTGTATTTTTTACCCATCAGCAATTATGCTGACTTCAACAGACTGCTTAAAAATCAATCATTTCAAGATGACATACTTAATACTTTTTCTTTGCAGCCTAAATCAGATTTATAAATGTCATATAGTAGTACTTATGAGTGGGAATATAAATTTGGTATTTAGGACTAACTGAAAACATTGAAAGAAATCTCTCCTTAATGGTCCATGATATCAGGCTGGGTTGGGTTTCTGCTTTGGGCCCAAAGCCAGCTGGGTGATTTGGGCCAGTCACTTTCTCCCATTCCCAGAAAGAAGGCAATGGCAAACCAATTCTGAAAAATCTTACCAACAAAACTGAGGGACATCTCCAAGCAGTCTCCCAAAAATCAGGCATGATTGAATAGAGGAAAAAAACCATACTTATGAGTGAGATGAGTGAGAATATAAATTTGATATTTAGGACTAACTGAAACCATTGTAAGAAATCTTAACCATTCCCATAATGGTCCAATATAAAAACTACTTATTGTTATTTTTAATTACATTTTAGTTGAATGTTATTTCTGTCACTAGGAGAATTGAATTAGTGCTGCTAACTACCATTGAATATATATTTTACCTACATTTTTCATTTTCATGTATTTATTTCAAATATGTAGAAGTGCCTTTGTAGGCTTAACAAAAAATGTGACAAAGGAAAGATATTACCTTCTTTCACGCTCCTTTCTTTTCTAACTAGATCTCCAGTTTTCAGTTTTACCCTCTGGGCATCATTCCAACACAGCACCTGGCATTTTGTTAAACCAGGTGGTTTGACCTTGGATGTCTTCTCAGAACTTTTCTATGAGAAGCAGAAACTTCTCTAACCCTCCCTCCCTCTCTCCCTCCATTAGAAGCCATTTTTCTATAGAGAGCTGACAAGATATTCAAAATGAGAATTTCTGTCTTTTTTTTCTTGCAGAAAGCTAAATTTAATTTAATTTAATTTAATAACATTTATATACCGCCCTTCTCCCTGAGGACTCAGGGCGGTTCACAGGGCAGAATAAAATAGCCAATACAAACATTAAAAGGTGATTAAACAATTGCCCTAATTAAAAACAATAGAAGTACAGTTCTAAAAAACCCCGAGATAAAATTAAAAGACCAAAAATAAAACAACCCCACCGATCCCCATCAGGCTAGGCCAGCTTGTACAAACAAAAATGTCTTGAGATCGCGACGAAAGGAGCGAAGATCGGGCGCCATCCGGAGCTCTACCGGTAGCTGATTCCATAGCTCCGGAGCGCCCACAGAGAAGGATCTCCCCCTGGGGGCCACCAATCGACATTCTCTGATCGGTGGCACCCTGAGGAGGCCCTCTCTGTGGGAACGCACAGGGCGCAGGGAGCTTGATGCCGGCAGCAGATGTTCCCCAAGGTACTCCGGCCCCATGCCATGGAGGGCTTTAAACACCGTTACCAGTACCTTGAATCTCACCCGGAAGACAACTGGCAACCAATGCAGCTCACGGAGCAGAGGTGTAACGTGGGAGTATCGGGAGACTCCCAACACCACTCTCGCGGCTGCATTCTGTACCAGTTGGAGCTTCCGGGTGGTCCTCAAGGGCAGCCCCATGTAGAGAGCGTTGCAGTAGTCCAGACGAGAGGACACGAGCGCATGAGTGACCGTGCACAAATCATCCCGGCTAAGATAGGGCCGCAACTGGCGCACCAGGCGAACCTGGGCGAAGGCCCCCCTAGTCACAGCTCCTATGTGGTCTTCTAAGGTGAGCCGTGAATCTAGGAGGACTCCCAAGTTGCGAGCCCTATCTACGGGGGGTAATAGTTCACCCCCCATAGCCAGAGGTGGAATGTCCGAATAGACCCGGGATGAAGGTATGCAAAGCCACTCAGTCTTGTCGGGGTTGAGTTGAAGTCTGTTCCTCCCCATCCAGACCCGAACCGCCTCCAGGCAACGGGACATCACGTTGAGGGCATCACTGGGGTGGTTTGGGGTCGAAAAGAAAAGTTGGGTATCATCAGCGTACTGATGATACCCAACTCCAAAGCCACGAATGATCTCACCCAGCGGCTTCATGTAGATGTTCAACAGGAGAGGCGAGAGGACCGACCCCTGAGGAACTCCACAAATGAGAGACCTCGCGGTCGACCTCTGCCCCCCTGCCAACACCGACTGCGAACGTCCCAAGAGATAGGAGGAGAACCACTGTAAAACTGTGCCTCCCACTCCCAATCCCCTGAGACGCCGCAGCAAGATACCATGGTCGATGGTATCGAAAGCCGCCGAGAGGTCTAATAGGACTAGAACAGAGGAATGCCCTCTGTCCCGAGCCCTCCAGAGATCATTCACCAGCGCGACCAATGCCGTCTCCGTGCTGTGCCCGGGCCTGAAACCCGATTGGTAAGGGTCTAGATAATCCGCTTCATCCAGGACCAGAGGGAGCTGATGCGCCACCACACTCTCAACAACCTTCGCAAGAAAGCGGAGGTTGGAGACAGGACGAAAGTTGTTCAATACAGCTGGGTCCAGGGCAGGCTTCTTGAGGAGAGGCCTCACCACCGCCTCCTTCAAGACGGCGGGGAAGATACCCTCACTCAAAGAAGCCGATATAACTGCCTGGAACCAGCTGCGTGTCCTCTCCCGGGCTGCATAGACCAGCCAGGAAGGGCACGGGTCCAATAAACATGTGGTGCTCAGCCTCCCCATGATCCTGTCTTCTTCCTCCGGAGTCACAGAATCAAACTCCTCCCAGGTGATATCGACAAGACCACCCGTGTCCTGATCGTCAGACTCTGCCCAGTCAGAGTCCAGACCGGTCCGAATCCGAGCGATTTTGTCCGACAGATGTTGGTTAAACTCCTCGGCACGGCCCTGCAAGGGATCCTCCCTCACCTCCTGATTTAGGAGGGAGCGAGTCACCCTAAACAGGGCGGCCGGGCGATTATCTGCGGACGCGATAAGGGTGGCGAAGTGGTTAGACCTCGCCTCCCTTATCGCAGCGAGATAAGACCTAATGTAGGCTCTTAGTCGCAATCGGTCGGATTCGGATCGGCTGGACCTCCAACCGCTCTCTAGGCCCCGTCTCCAACGCTTTATCTCCCGAAGCTCCGCAGAGAACCATGGAGCTCGACGGGATCTGCACCGGGTCAGGGGCCGCAGGGGTACAACTCGGTCAAGAGCCTCAGTGGCCGTCCTTTCCCAGGCTTCCACTAAGGCATCTGCCGAGCTGTGAGCAAGGGAGGCAGGTGGGGACCCCAGAGCTGCCTGGAACCTCTGGGGATCCATTAAGCGTCTGGGGCGGTACCATTTAATTGGTTCCAAACACCCACGGCGGGGGGTGGCAAAACGGAAGACCAGCCGCAGGAGATGATGATCGGTCCATGACAGGGGCATAATAATTGGAGAGCCCCCACCAAGATCATCTAACCACCGTCCAGATAAGAAAACTAGGTCAAGGGTGTGGCCTCCCTCATGAGTCGGTCCCGAAATTACCTGCGTCAGGTCCATGGCCGTCATGGAAGCCATGAACTCCCGGGCCAACTCAGATGATCCTCCCAGTGATGGTAGGTTGAAGTCCCCCAAAACTATAAGTTTCGGGAACTCAACCACCAGCCCAGAGAGGACATCGAGCAGCTCAGGCAGGGCTGCTGCTGCGTGACTAGGCGAAAGGTACACCAGCAGCAAGCCCAACTGCGCACCAGGGCCGCATCTCAAAAAGAGAGACTCACACCCGACTATCTGAGGAACAGTGGCCTCCCGCGGACACAAGGTCTCCCTCATAACAACAGCCACACCCCCACCCCTACCCTGAGCCCGAGGCCGGTGCAGCACCCGGAAACCTGGTGGGCAAAGATCAACCAGAGGAATCCCGCCCTCTGGGCCCAACCAAGTCTCCGTGATGCAAGCCAGGTCCGCCTGCTCACCCTCGACCAGATCACGAACGAGAGGAGCCTTATTAGAGACGGACCTGGCGTTCAAATACACCAGCCGGAGCTCAGGGGGCTGCACACCCTCACTCCCGGGACCTTGGGGTAGAGCCAGAGGGTCGGAGTGCCTCACCGCTTGTAAGTAGCGGAGAGGCCTTCCCTGAGATCGATACGGCCCTCTGCTCCTCCATCTGCTGCCATTCCCTGATGTCGTGGGAATAGGTAGCCCCACGACCAGCCCTGGAGCCCCGGAGGTGACCGACCCCCGCTCCTCCCCCCTGCGATCTCCATCGGCCCTAGCCAGAACAGCGGTAGTTGGATAGCCCCCCTTATCCAAACAACCAAAAGAACCCTCCCGCCTCCCTAACCCCCTAAAAAATTTTGAAAGAAAAATAATCAGGGGCCTCTTATTAGGTCTACGTCGAAGGCCCTTACCCGTGCCCAGCCAACTCTCAGGGTCCCAATAAATGGGCCCTTCCTCGAGGTTATAATCGGCTGGCAAGGCGGGTCGGCCCCAGGAGGGGGGAGCACCCCTGAGGGCGCACAAGTCCGTGGACGAATATTTAAAGGAAGGCATAAATAGCAGTCCGAATCGCAGGCAGTCCATAGATGATAGTCCATGAGGAGGATCTATTCGGAGAGGGAGTCCCAGGCCTCCGTCCAGCCGCTGCCACTCAGCTGGATAAGCCCTCCGGGCAGGCCTACCACCGTCCTCTCACTACGGCTACAGAGCCAATTCTCGGGGGGGGGATGGAAGTCTGGAGCAACCCCACTGGGTATGGCCTGCCCCATCCTCTCACAATGGCCAATACCCAGAATTCTCTGTCCTTTGGGGTATAAGGGGCAATGCGCAGTCGATTGTAAAAGCAAAAACAAGCCATCATAGTCAATTCTGATAACAGCCAAGTCCCCCATTGTCTCGTCATTCCTAGAGGTTGTAACTGACCACCAGTCCATAGGCCCTCAGTTCGATAATTATTGGGGCCTTCCAGACTGTGGTCAACAAAGATTGGCTCCCCCAGGTCCATTAAATTCCCCGCCCATCTTCCAAAGTCCTTCAAAATGGCCCAAGTCCACAAGGCCCCACTGGGCTCCACCGGGATCAACCGGCTAGCCCAGGAACCTTCAGGGCCATCAGAAGCAGTGGGGGTGCCAACCCATCTGGGATATGCAAAACCAACCGGGGGGCCGGCAAACCGGGCATAACGCCATCGCTGAGTCATCGAAGCCGCTGCCGCTGAGCCGCTATGGACACAGCCACCGCCATCACCGTAGCCACCGTAGCCATCAGAACGCCGCCAAGGCCGCAAACAATCCGGGGAGAGCCACCGCCACCGCCGATGAGAAACGGGCCAAAAAGGCCCAGGGGGCAGAGGGACAAACGGTTCGGTAAAAGCAGGCCAGACCACAATAGTCGATGGTAAAGTGGCCCGAAAACGGCCCGGGAACAACGCCGCCGCCGCCGCCGCCGCCGTCGTCGCCATTAGGCTGATGCAGGCAGAAAGCAGGCAGAAAGCAGAGGCAGGCCGGTCGAAAGGAAAACGGTAGAAAAGGCAGGCCACGCAGATGGCAAACAGCTCCGTCGCCGCCGCCGCAGCACCGCCGCCGCCAGCCGCCGGGAACTCCAAACGCCGCCGAAGAAGCCAAGACCGCCCGACATAGCCGGAAACTCCCGACGACCAGCTGAGCAGCTGAGCAGAGAGCAAACCGGCAGCCCAGCGAAACGCCGGTCAAGCTGGTAAAAAGACCTAGACAATTGCAAAATTCATCGCTGCCACCCTTCCCCCAGCCCAGGGCATAAAGAAAAAAGCCCTGAGGGGCTCCTAAGACGCCTATCTTCTCGGACCTGCAGAGCTCAACCTCACACGGCCGCCCGCACGTCCGCCATCTGGATTCAATGAATTGAAATGAGATTGCAGACTTGTCCCTCTTCTTGGTCATCTTACCATGGGATATACTAATTAGCTTTCTTCCTCTTTCTTGCTCATCTCCTCTTGCAATGAACATCACTAACAGGGTGCTGGTGTATGGGATACATGTAGAGACACCCAATAGAGCAGGGGTGTCAAACTCAATTTCATTGAGGGCCGCATCAGCATTGCGGTTGCCCTCAGGGGGCTGGGTGGGTGTGGCCTGGGTGGGCGTGGCCAAAGTGCATATGGCCTACTGGGTGGACGTGGCCAGCTCTACATCGTTTGCCTCAAGGGTGCCTATGGGGGCCTGGGCAGGAGTGGGACAGATCTGAGGGTCTCTGGCAGAAGGAGGGTCTCTGGGCCAGGGCCAAGGCAGTGGGGGCCGTTTCCTCACTGTTTCCAGGATGGCTTCGCGGGCCGCATGAAACCACTTCACGGGCCGGATCTGGCCCCCGGGCCTTGTGTTTGACATGTCTGCAATAGAGGATTTCTCTCTGTCTTTGCTTTATTGCCGCTTAGCTCAGACATGTCAAACTCGTGACATCACGTGACATCGCTCAACGTATTGGGACAGTTTGGCCTTTGCCGGCAATGGGGTGGGCGCAGCTTCGACATGACGCATCTGGCCCACAGGTCAGCAGTTTGACACCCCTGACTTAGCTACTCATAGCTCTGGTTAGTTTAGTTACCATTGCAACATCTCAGCTGGTGGACTCGCTTGTTAGGAGTTTACTGCCCAACAGGATTGTTATTTGGTCTCTTCTCTCTCTGTTTGCTATAGTTTCTCTGCTGTTGGCAGGAGAATTGGTACCTCTGCTGGTAATTCCATTTATCATTGGTTAAACAAGCCAATGTCTCTTGATATCTTGTCCCAATGTTATTTGGCACTCAGCCACTGTTCCTCTTCATGGAGTCTTCAGTTGCTTCAGTTCCTCTGGAACCAACCAATTTTCTACTGGGTCTTTAGTTTCTTTCCAAAGTCTTGGTGCTTTGGGAGTCCCCTTCAATGAATTCTGGAATCATCTGTTTGTTCTTTTTCCATAATAAATTTTCAGCGACCAACCTCCCGGGTAGATTACTGCAATGCTCTCTACATGGGGCTGCCCTTGAAGACCACCTGGAGGCTTCAGCTGGTGCAGAATGCGGCTGCGTGGGTTGTGATGGGAGCATCCCGATACTCCCATATTACACCCCTCCTGCATGAGCTGCATTGGCTACCGGTTGCCCTCTGGATGAGATTCAAGGTGCTGGTTCTTACCTATAAAGCCCTACATGGCTTAGGCCCGGGATATTTGCAGGACCGTCTGCTACCAGGAACGTTTTCCCATCGCCCTGTGCACTCACACAGAGAGGGCCTCCTCAGGGTGCCGTCGGCCAGACAATGTCAAACTGACTGGTCCATGGGCCAGATGCATCATGCCAAAATTGCGCCCACCCCATTGCTGGCAATGGAAAAAAAAGTCGTGATATGTCGCAACACGTCACGTGATGTTGCAAGTTTGACACTGCTATTCTAGAGCGTCAGCATCTTTCTTTTAATCTTGATGACCAGAACTGGTCACAATATTCCAAGTGTGGTCTCACAAATAGAGTATAAAGTGATGCTATCACTTCCTGTGATCTTAATGCTATCCCAGGAAACCAGTCCCTCTCTCTGCAGAGGTGAACTCCATCAACAACACATTATTAATCCAATTTTTAAATTATAAAATGGAATATGAAAACATAAATTATTGTAGAACAAATCTCAAAATATTACAAAAACAACTTTAATAGTAAGAAATTCAATAAACATATACAGTAAATTAAATGCATTTTCAAATGTGGACTTTAAACTCTTCTTAGATATTTGCATTAGATATTTATTAAATAAAATTTATATATGGACACACACACATAGATCCATAATTAGAATCTTCCTACCACTTAAGAAACAATTTAGTAATGTATAATTTCTTAAATATTTAATTATGTTTGCTTTTAGAAAGAAATTCAACAATATCTTGTTTGTATGCTTTATGTTATTTATAAAAATCTGTTGGATGGTAAAAAGCATGTGTAGATTAAAAACAACACATGCTTTTATATGCACTTCAGTATAAAGATTTGTCTTGCATCCCTCATTAATGAACATAGCACATGCAGGCCAAGTCAGTTGGCATTCATTTATTAGTCTATGCCACGGGTATCAAACTTGCGATAACACGTTACGTGTCGTGACATATTCTGACTTTTTTCCCATTGCCAGCAATGGGGTGGGTGCAGTTTTGGAGTGATGCATCTGGTCCGTGGGCCAGCAGTTTGACACCCCTGGTCTATGCTATCAAATTTTTTGCAGATGGCAAAAGCATCAAAATATTTACAACTATTTTCAGTTCAAATTTTTATTTATTTTCTGAATATTGCGATATATTTGTTTTCAATGCTTTTGAGTTTTTAAAATATATTTTATTAAAACTTTTAACTATAGTAATAAAAATTAATATAAACTAAACTTAGAAAAAGAGCAAAGAATAGAAAAAACTGCAGGGAAAAAAGGAAAAGAAAGAAAATAAAGAAAAAGAACAAAAATACATAAAGAAATTACTTCCAATCTTCATCACAACAAATACAAATAAATGTAATAACTCTCCACTCTTGTAAGATTAAACAGATATTTCTTCATCTGTAAGCAAATTTATAAAACATCAAGTTTTCATACCTGGTATCAGCAAAAAGTCCAAAAGTGTTGCCAGAACATTGCAAAAAAAATTTTATTTTAACCTTGATCAAGTAAATCAGCTTTATATTCTTTCATGTTACTTCTAATAGAATTAATTTATAGTTCAAGACCTGGATCTGGACAAGACTATGGTTTCTTATGATGTGACTTCACTCTTCACCTACATTCCAATAACTGAAGCTGTCACAGTAGTGAAAAAATGACTGTGTTCAACTGTGTTCCGCATTGTGGCCAATCTCTACATGGGGAGGTAGGAACTAAAACCTAAACAACTTCACAGGATTTCCACCCATCACTGGAATGGATGATACTTGGAAGCTTTAACCAAACACATCAACTCTGTAGACAGATAAATTGAATTCACTCAGGAAGATGTTAAGAAAAATAGTCTGGCCTTCCTGGACAGTGCAGTACACATTAAGGAAGAAAGAAGCCTTCACTGAAGTTTACAGAAAACCCCCACACAGAGATCAGTATTTACATTTTGATTCTCACCACTCACTGGAACATAAAATGGGAGTGATCAGAACCCTATACCACCAGGCTGAAGGTTTGTCTACCAGTAAAGATGGAAAACAAAAAAAATTAAAACAGATCAAGGAAGCCCTCAGAATTTTTGGCTATACAAACTGGGTCTTCATCTAATCTCCCCCCCCCCCAAAAAAGACCGTTTTTTCAAAAGGCCTTTTGAAACAGCATTTTTGGGATGACCTCCAAGGGAGGTATGGTGAATGGAATATGGCTCTGTGAAAACAGAGCCAACAACCATAGGAAAGACCAAGGAACTGGTGAGTAGACTGGTTACTTGGAATCTTTCCGGATACGGTAAGGATGGGGAATCACCATAATCACCATGTGCTCTCGATGGCTGCTACTTATCAGTCAATTGATGCTATCTGTCTTCCTTTATTATAGCATTATCATTATTTATTTATTTATTTATTTATTTTATTGGATTTCTATACCGCCCTTCTCCCTAGGGACTCAGGGCGGTTCACAGGGCATATATAAATAGGTATACAAAAATTAAAAGAAAATTAAACCATGCCCAATTAAAATACAGCAAAAGTAAGATAATAAAGCCAATTAAAAAACCCATATTCCCCTTCAGGCCAGACCAGCTAACTCGAACAAGTGGGTCTTCAACCCGCGACGGAAGGATCGGAGGTCCGATGCCATCCGGAGCTCAACCGGCAGTTGGTTCCATAGTGCCGGGGCACCCACAGAGAAGGCCCTCCCCCTCCCACTGTGGTGGACCCCTTTAAAGGATAATAAACCTGCAAACCTCACTTTCTAATCCACTTTCTTGGATGAGAAGTGAAACCTCTTCAAGGAAAAAGCAAAGTCCAGTTGCCTTTTGAAAAAGCACCTTTGAGACAACCATGACCTGGAGGACTGAGAAACTCCATAGAAATTCCCATGGAGGTCCTGATTTTGAGGGGAGGATTGCATCATTGCCATACGTGATACAATCTTCCTTCTTTATTATGGCATTATCATTATGGTTTGTCACATGACCAGCTAGATGTTTAGATTGGATTTGGCATTTTTGTCCACGTATTGAGTACTTGCCAAGGACCTGGGATAGGCAGATGATATTGTTTAAAAATATTTAAGGTATCATTGTAGTATGTAAGCTATTCCAAGAAAAGCTGTCTTTTGCAATTGACTGATAGATTTTGTCAATACCAATGGTATTCAAGTGGTGCTCCAGAAGTTTTGAGATTGCACCTATGCATCTTAGCACTACTGGTACTATCTTTGCTTTCTTTGCACAGTTCTGCTTTTTTTTATTTGTAGGTCTTTGTATTTTGTATTTATTTTCTCCACTTCTTTCTCTTTTGTTCTGCTGTTCCTCTATCCAGACTTTCCCACTATCCTGACTTTGTTGTCTTTCTTATCAATAATGGTTTAATCTGGGGTGTTTTGTGGCAAGTTCTTGTCTGTTTGAATTCTAAAGTCCCAGAACACTTTAGCTTCTTCATTTTTTTATTACTTAGTCTATTTTGTGGTCCCACTAGTTCTTAGTTGCAGGCAGATCTTCCAGCACCATTTTGCTATTTTATCATGCTGTTGTTTGTAGTCAACATCAAGATCTTTGTGAGCTTGTGTGTAGTCCGCAACAAGATCTGTATGATCTTCTTGCAGCAATTAACTAAGTGAGCCACTGTTTCTTTAGCTTCCTTGCAGAGGGACTATTTACTGTCTGTTGCTGTCTTCTCAATTCTGGTTTTGTATGCCATTGTTCTTAAGGCTTGATCTTGTGCAGCTCTCTGTCTCTTTCTTCTGTACTCCTGCTCTTAGCCCTTGTCAGGTCTTGATACTATCTGCTTTACTGGTTATTTTTTTAATATATTGGCCATGTAATGCCTTATCTTCCCGTGCCAACTTTCTGTTCTTCGTTTGGTACTTCTTGTAGGCCATTTTGGTCTCTCCAGCATTCAGTAAGCCTTCCTGGTATACTAGCTTCAGTGCATCTCCAGATATTCTTCCAAAGCTGTTTTTTCTTCTTCAATCCACACCCACCTATTTTCTTTGGAAAGTAGAATCTCAACATTGCTGTGAGGGTGTAGGGTATGATTCATTGTTATTATTTACCAGTTTATTGTTATTATATTTTTCTACCTTTTTAATATGCATTTGGTTCACTCAAGATGACATAATAAGATGACGTATAAATGACAGATGTTGTAATAATGCCAAGATGGTTTCAAGTCTATGCTCCCCAGATGTGGAGTTTCTGACCATCAAATGCAGACTCTTCTATCTGTCTAGAGAATTCTCTGTTACCATTATCACAGCTGTGTATATCCCCGCCCCAATGCAGTGGGAGACTTTAACCAAGTGGATTTGAAAGCTATCCTGCCACATTTCCATCAATATGTGGACTTTGCAACCAGAGGGGAATACACTAGATCAGACATGTCAAACACAAGGCCCGGGGGCCGGATCCGGCCCGCAAAGGCCCGCAAAGTGGTTTCATGTGGCCTGTGAAGCCATCCTGGAAACAGTGAGGGAACGGCCCCCACTGCCTTGGCCCTGGCCCAGAGACCCTCCTTCTGCCAGAGACCCTCAGATCTGTCCCACTCCTGCCCGGGCCCCCATAGGCACCCTTGATGCAAACGATGTAGAGCTGGCCACGCCTACCCAGTAGGCCATATGCACTCTAGCCACGCCCACCCAGTAGGCCACGCCCACTCTGGCCATACCCACCCGGCCCCTTGAGGGCAACCGCAATGCTGATGTGGCCCTCAATGAAATTGAGTTTGACACCCCTGCACTAGATCTTGCTTATTCCAACATCAAGAAGGCTTTCAAAGCTATCCCCCGCCCTCACCTGGGCTCCTCTGACCATCTCTCAATGCTGCTTATTTCAGCATATAAACCTTTATTAGTCAGAGTGAAACCTATAGTAAATGGTTTGGACAGAGGGTTTGGACAGAGGGAGCTATAGAAGCATTACAAGATTGCTTTGAGTGCACAGATTGGGGCATGTTTAAAGATGCAACTACTGATAACCAACATACAAATGTTGAGGAGTATGCCACCACGGTGTCTGCATATATCCAAAAGTGCATAGATGATGTCTGTGTCCTGAGAAGCATTGTTGTGAGGGCAAATGATAAACTGTGGCTGACTTATGAGGTCCACAAGATGCTGAAAGCACGGAATGTGGCTTTTAAATCTGGCGACATGCTGGCACTTAGAACAGCCAGAGCAAATCTGAAAAGTGCCATATAAGGTACAAAGCAAGCCCATTGCCAGAAAATTCAGAACTTTTTCCAAGACCCTACAAACACCAGGCGAATGTGGAAAGGTATCCAGGCCATTACGGATTACAAAGTGAATCCATCGAGATGCAAAGACACAGACTTCCTAAACAAACTGAATGCATTTTTTGGTAGACTTGAGACATCAAGTAGCACTCTTGCTAGGAAAGCTGGTGCCCCATCCTAATGAGCAAGTGCTAAGCTTTGATGTCACTTCTGTCTGGAAAACACTGAAGAAAGTTAACATTCGGAAAGCAGCAGGCCCAGATAACATCCCTGGATGTTATCTTAGTGTGCAGATGAGCTGGCTTGTGTTCTCACAGATATTTTCAATCTCTCATTGCAGCAGGCAGTGGTCCCATCGTGTTTAAGATGGCCATCATCTTGCCAGTGCCCCAAAAGTCCACAATTGCAGGCCTCAATGATTACCATCCAGGGGTTGATGAACTGGTGTAAGGAAAACAGCCTATTTTTAAATACTGGAAAAGCCTAAGAGATCATTGTCGATTTCAGAAAAGGCAGGCAAAGCCTCACTTTTCTGTGTTGCCATGCGTCTGAAGTGCAGTCACATGATGGGGGGGACAACCATAAGAATTTCTGATCTGGATCATAAATCACCTTTTTCAGCTATGTCGTAACTTTGAACAATCGCTATGTGACTGTAAGTCAAGGACTACCTGTAATGGTTATGGTTGGGGCAGAAATGGAACGAAATGGGAGCATATGTATCAAATTCTCCTTCATAATGGTTTTTATTTATGTTCTATTTTTCATTCTACCTTTTGTATCTTTATTTCTCTCTCTTTTGTACTCTTAGGTTTACTCAATAAAGAAAAGAAAATGGTAACATATGTTACCTTGCTTAGCATATATATTCTGCATACTTCCACAACAGAGACTTTTTGTATGCCTTTTTCTGGTGCAGCTGGCAGATACTAGGAGATTTTTTTAAGTAAATATTCATTCATGATCTGATTGACTCTGTTGTAAGAGATATATCATTTTCTTTGCTTAGAAATATGTAGAGGCAGAATAGTCTAATATCCCATACGAACAATATCTCAGTCCAGATTTCCAAATGATTTCTCCCAGGGATTTTAGATACTATAGATATTGAATTGCAGGGAGACAAATATCCCAAACACTATAGACAAGGAGTAGAACAAAAATCTCAATTTCCTTTTTGAAAATTCCTTCCATAAATGAATGGAATAATTGTAACACTCTTGAGAAGCATACCATTACTTGCTGAGAATATCAGGAAAATATCAGGCTTGCGTTCAACAGCCATCTTTTTGGGGAAGTTATGCAGCAGGGTATCTTCAGACTATATAAATTTAAAAGGATGCCCATAACAATCCAACAAATGATCTGTGTTGCATGCAGCCAAGAATATCCTAATCAATGTATCCACCAGAGGAGATAGAAGCATCTTTATTTGTAAATCATAAAATAAAGGAGTCATAATAAATTCCTGAGTTGAAATACATCATTTTACTAATAGAATTAAGTTGGGAAACTTGAACAAACTGATACAAGTTATATCTGCAAATAATTTGTTTCAAGCTCCAAATCTATGAATACAAGTGTTCAGAACAAGGGCTTTGTTATCTATTTTCCTGAATTGAAAATGATACTGTCTATTTTCAGTAGGAAGTTTTCATTTTTGTAAACTGTGTATTTTTTTTCAAGGTTATGGGATACTGGTCCAACTCAGGTAAATATGTTCATTATAAATTAGTCAATAAATGTAAAGAGAATATTAATCACTCTCTGTTTCTGGATAATATTAGCATGTGTTTTGGCATGACCTTGTTAATTCTCATTGCCTATCATCATTTGTACTTTCAGAGTTGGTAAAGGACTACATGCATATACCTCATAAATCTTTTACTGAAGTAAAAGACTTCTCCCATTCCAGCTTAAGCCCCTGTTTAAATTATTTAAATATGTGGTTGATAGTGTTAAAGTTGTGTGATCCTTGGTTGTTTTGTTGCAGATGTTTTATTGCCCAGCTAGGTAATATCATCAATGGTACAAGGGAGTGGGATTTGTTCTTTGTTTATATACCAGAGGCTTGCCATCAGGGTTGGTGAGAGTGTTGTTGATGGTTCCTTGATTAGGCTGTTGTCTTCTGTTAGCTTGTTTGTCTGAGTTGATAGTTTCTTGATTGGGATATTGTTTACTTCTTGATTATTGCGCTACTATTAATCTTGATATTAATCTTTGATTATCTGGGTGTTGATTGTTGGTGATGAAGTGTTTTGTATTGTGAAATCCATGAACACTGTGAACGTTAGTATATAAGCAGAGCAACCCCACTCCCTTTCTCATTAACTCTGGGAAAATTAATCTATTTTCTAATAGTAATAACATTATTTCAACTTGTTAACTAAACAAATACAATTACATGTTTTAATAATTATGTATCTTTTACAGAAATTTTTAAAAAGCATTTTTCATGAAAATGAGAAGCTCTTCTTCTGTAATACATTTTTTTTATTTTTTGTCAGACTATAAAAGTATGGTTATTTGATCCAGAAAATGCAGACGAGAAGGAAAAGCTAAACATTGCCAGTTCACCCCCAATAGTAGGTATTTTATTTTGCCTTATAATTTACATGGTATACATATAATGCTATCAGATTTTCAGAAGCAAGGTCAAATTGCTTATTTTGTCTGTTTCATTAATATGGCACTATCTGGCAATTAAACACATTAAAAAATCTTTTTTCCTTAATTGTTGCACAAAAATATTTTCAAGGGATGGCAGCTGAAGAGAAAACAGATAACTTCAGTCCCATTGAATGGTAATTCAATTGATTTTTTTGAAAAACACGCCGTGAACTAGATTTTATAAATTTAAGGGAGAGAAACAAAATCAAAGGGAGAATTCAAGTAAAAGAGAAAAGAAGGAAAAAAGATGAGAAAAGTTATCAATGAAAGACGGTTTTATGTGTTCTTGTTTTTTTCCAGCATAGCACCATGGTGGATGCCTGTTGGTAGGCTCACCTTATTGTTGTGTATGGTGTACAGAGGTCTCTAGTTGTCCCAGTCAGATCAATGGATGGCCAGCAATGATAGTGTCAGTTATTTGGGCTGGCAGGACAAACGAGAATAGCAGCAACGCAGTTAACTAGTGAAGTGGCAGTGTACCAATTGGCTGGAAAGGCCCAGTGGAGCCTCCATCAGCATCCCCCCTGGTGGGAGCTAAGTAAAACTACGTTGGCTGGTAGCCTTTTATTGTGGGGGTTCCTTGGAGAGTGGTTGGAAGTCAGCAGAGCTTGGTGATGCTACCAATCATCTGTCTGTTCAGCTGATGAGTGACATGGAATGGGCTTCAGAGGGTGAGTGGAATAAGTGGCAGTGGACTAGTAGCTTGGACTCCTATCCTCCACCTTGAGTTTGCTGTTACAGAGAAAATGGAGACATTGGGCTGGCACAGAACAAGGAACTGGCAGTGGTTACAGGATCCTGGCCATTGGAGCCTTCAGTGGTCAGGCTGTTTGCTGTACTGGGTGCATGGAAAGGCAGCATACCTGGGGAGAAGGGCAGGTGCCTTGTATTTGGCAGCTGCTACTCAAGCAGCCATAAGATATAGCAGCCATTTTGATGGGCTCTGTTGCCTATCTTGGACAATGCTGGACTGAAACTTCCTGTGATTAATGTGGTAGTGGAGATTCCAAGTCAGAGATGCAGGATGGTTATCTTCGTGGCTGGCAAGCACCTGGATTAAGGACATTTGCATGATCTGGGCTCCTTTACATATTCTGGGGGCTGAGTGTAACTGGATCTTTTCTGCTTACCTCATATGAGAGACAGGAGTTGACCTGGAGTGCGGCCACCTAGCCATTTGGAATATGTAGCTTCTCCTCTGCCCAGGGGAGAGTTGGGACAAGGGGAGGGCTCAGTTGGCCTTTGTACAGATTTTACTTGCTCATCAATTGCAACCTTTTCTAGATAGGGAGCTTTCCTCACAGTCATTCAAGCCTTGTCAGTTCAGCTTTGGGTTACTGCAATACACTTTACATTAGGCTGTTCTTGAAGATCATTCCGAAGCTATAAATAATCCGAAACACACTGGTGTGTACATTACATTTCTATTGTACAAGCTGCAGTGCTTCCCAGTTTTCTTCTGGGTAGAATTCAAGGTGCTAGTTATCATCTTGAAAACCCCTACATGGCATGGGACCAGGTTATTTATAACAAGGGTCCTTAACCCCCAAGCCGTGGCCATGGTCTATTTGCTACTTGGCCATGGGCTGGCATGCACACACATGGGTGCACAGCTCAACTTGCAGTTGAGCTGCGTGTGCATGCACGTGAGTGCCCTTCTGCTACTCATATAACCCAGTTCCCCTCTCCCGCCTAGCCAGGCCTCCAAGCCCCAAAGTTTGGGGAACCCTAATCTACAGGACTACCTCTCCCTGAATTGATGTACATCTAATCAGAGTTTTCCAGAAAGTCTACTCTCCATGTTAAGCTTGCAACTTATTAATTTGTAAATCTTATATCATTAAATGAGTTTCTTATCTTCCCAGCCACTCCATACTCTCTTGCATTTTGGAGTTTTTGTGACATACTGCCATAGTTGGAATACTTGTTATATACTGCCCAAAGCCACTTTCTATGAGATAGGAGGCTATGTAAATTTCATTAATAAATAAATATCATAAACTCACTTTTTTCCTCTTCAAGAAATAGCCTTTTTTTCTTTTCCACACCATCCACGTAAGCTATTTTTGAAAGAACTCAAAAACCCAATTTCTATTTATATTTGGCTTGTTCTTGAGCTTGTAATTTGTTCTTTTTCTATAGCCTTCAGTTTAAATATTGTACAATATTTAAATATTGTAGAAAAATAATTTTATTAAGAAATAATCTTTAAAAAAATTCTCTTCCATAAAGGATCATTCTCTGAACCATTTTGAGCCATTATATTAGAATTCTTTTTCACTTTCTAGACTGTGACACTGCATTTTATGGTTTTATGATAAGTCTTATGGTTGGTCAACTCACAATAAAAATATACATATTTCATACTAATAATTATTATTTTTGTATTGTTAATTTATCTTTGCTAAGAAGTAGAACTTCATGCAAATGAAATTCTATTTAATAAAAAAGATTTTTTTAAAATTTTCTCTTAAATATAACTGTTTTTATTTCATAGTATTCTAAGACCCTTAGCAGGCAGTTCTGGAATTTGGGACAGGAACCTTCCATTAGAACATTATTTAAAGGAACGGAATATCTCAACATCTTATTTGATAATGGGTACTGTTCTTTCAATTACATTTTATAGAGTAATGCAATGCTTTTGAAATGACAAAGGGGTAGCAAACATGTAGCCCTCCAGATGATGCTAACTGACGATCAGCAACAGCCTTGGTTTGCCTGAAAAATAGTGAGGGTTGTTGCTCAATAACAATATTACAATTAAATAGTATCTGAAAATTCATATTTCCTTCCCATTTAGCAAGGTTCATGATTGATGGTTAGATGAATTGTGATACGACAATGCTCACAAAAAGAAGTTATAATATTGTTGTTTTCTTTGTCTTCTGATAAATATGCCCTTTTTTCAATTACCGGTAGCCAGCTATGTCTACATAGCTACAGTTATAGAACTGATACACTAACACTTCAGTTTAATAGACATCCATTTAACAGGTTCTACATACAATATGCAAACTTTGCATCTGGACTTTAAACCCAAAACATTAAATAAGTGCACTATATCAAAAGCAGTCTAGATATATTTACATTGTTGCATAGTGATAAAAATTGTGAAAATACTGTGACAAATTTGAATTTAAGTGACATTTGGTTGTCAAGGAGTGTATTTCCTCAAATATATATATTTGTTGATAATTTTGACAAGAGCTCCTCTGAAATCCTATTTGTACATGTGAGATTAGATTGGTGATGATTCTAATCTAAAATGAATTAATGCTCAGTAACTATTTGATAAGCACAAGGACTGTGCTACTGAGAATATAAGCACAATGTACTTCATAGCTAAAGCTTTAACATTGACAGAATATGTTTACATAGATCTGCTTGTAGGTATTGAAATATAAATATATATTGAAATGTTAAATTAAATTGCTATTTAATCAATTTATTATTTTCAATGAATTTTTCAGCAAAATTTGCTTTTTAGAACTTAATTTCAGCATTTAATTGGGAAGTAATTGAAGCTTATAGGTAAACATTATTAAGAAGAATTAGGGAATAAATCATTTTGATGAAAAGCATATTCAAATACTTTGTTTATAAAAATATAATAGCTAATTGTATTATATTTTTGTTTGTTTTCAGAGTATGGATGTTTCAACTGCCTAGCCAAACAAATGATAACATGGCAATCATCAGGGACAAAACAGTGACTTTTCAGGATTGTTTTGTTCATGATACTCCTTTTACTATTGCCCAGCCTATATATATATTAGGCCCCAAAACAGGAGTTTCTGTCACTCTTCCAGCTGGTAGTGATGCCATAATAGAATGGTGTGCCTGTTATACAAGAACAGCTGTCCTAGTGACAGTTGATGGTATCTTCCACACTAGCAATGGATTTTTAAAAGTAGCAGAAATAAAATTTCCTCCAGACCTCATACCATCTGGCATGATTCACCAAGTCAAAGAAGTAGCTATTCTTTTTCCAAATGTCTTCATTCTGATTGGAAACATGCTTTATGAGGCAAGAATAGGCGAGGTTATCAACTTTGGAGAGTTTTATTTTCCACATGTAAAATTTATTGGAATACGAAGCAAAACTTGGTGTTCTGATGAATATCCTTTGACTGTGAGTATTTATAAAATGTTGGTTTACATGTAATTATAAAGGAAACTGTACTCATCCTTAAAATAAATACACAAGTGCTTCATGTAATGTGCAACTAATCTCTGACATCAGATCCAGGTGAAATGTTTGACAGCTGTTATAGACTACATGAATTACATGAAGTGATAGATTGTGTCAGAATGAGTAAATTGGAGTTTAGTTTATATGACATAGTTATTTATTTATTTATTTATTTATTTATTTATTTATTTATTTAATTTTATTTATATACCGCCCTTCTCCCGAAGGACTCAGGGCGGTGAACAGGGCAAGAATAAAAAATACAAAGTTACAAAAGTTAAAAAAGAATTAAATATATGCCCACTAAAAACAGTAAATACAAATATTAAAATAACAATAAAAAACCCCACCAATCCCCCATCAGGCCAGGCCGGCTTGTTCAAATAAGAATGTCTTTAGATCGCGACGGAAGGAGCGAAGATCGGGCGCCGTCCGGAGCTCAACCGGTAACTGATTCCATAGCTCCGGGGCGCCCACAGAGAAGGATCTCCCCCTGGGGGCCACCAATCGACATTCTCTGATCGGTGGCACCCTGAGGAGGCCCTCTCTGTGGGAACGCACAGGACGAAGGGAAGTTGATGCCGGCAGCAGGTGTTCCCTAAGGTACTCCGGACCCCTGCCATGTAGGGCCTTAAACACCATTACTAGTACCTTGAATCTCACCCGGAAGACAACTGGCAACCAATGCAGCTCACGGAGCAGAGGTGTGACATGGGAGTATCGGGAGACTCCCAACACAACTCTCGCGGCTGCATTCTGTACCAGTTGGAGCCTCCGGGTGGTCCTCAAGGGCAGCCCCATGTAGAGATGGAGTTGCTTTCTTTCTTAGGGAAATACTTTCCTTTAAGGATCAAATTGGCAGTTTGTCGATTTTTCTCAATGTCTAAATACTAGTGGCTTAGTCCGTGTACTTGGTAATAATTTCATCTGCCTTATCGGATACTGGGGAAAAAAAGCACATGGCTGCTGATGTTTATGTTACAATAATGCTTATATTAGAATACAGGTAGTCCTCAACTTACAACAGTTCATTTAGTGACCAAAGTTACAACAGCACAGAAAAAAATGACTTACGATCATTTTTCACACTTATGACCATTGCAGCATCCCCACGGTCCTGTGATCAAAATTCAGATGCTTGGCAACTGACTCATATTTATGATGGTTGCAGTGTCCTGGGGTCATTTGACCACATTTTGCAACCTTCTGACAAGAAAAGTCAATGGAGAAGCCACGTTCGTTTAACAACTGCATTACTAATTTAACAATTGCAGTGATTCACTTAACAACTGTGGCAAGAAAGGTAATAAAATTCACTTAACAAATGTCTCACTTAGTAAAAGAAATGTTGGGCTCAGTTGTGGTTGTAAGTTGACGGCTACCTGTATTCCAGTGTACTCTTCATGGTTCTGACATTGAAGACAATCCAAAAATTTTAATGGATTTAAAATCGATCAGTCATGTGAAAGCCACTCTGTATATATTTGATCTTGAGAGCAATAAATGTTTGGTGCTGGTATTAAAATTTGATTATGCTGAGGAGGTTCTTTTTATTTGAATTCTTGTCAGCAGCAACTAGAACTTCACAATGAAGCCCCTACCTTGTTGTATCAACTATGGGTGCTCTTTAGAATGTAGAATAACAGAGTTGGAAGGGACCACGGAGGTCATTTAGTCCAACCCCCTGCTTGAGCAGGAGACCCTCTACTATTTCAGACAAATGGATGTCCAGACTCATTTTAAGAGCCTCCAGTGATCGGTCACTTACAACTTCTGTAGGCATGCCATTCCACTGGTTGATTTTTCTTACTTCTCTTTAGTTTTAGGTAACTTCTCTTCTTGGGACATGGTGGCTCAGTGGGTTAGGACACTGAGCTTGTCGACCTGCAGTTTGGCAGGTCGAATCCTGAGTGCCGCGTAACAGAGTGAGCACCTGTTACTCGTCCCAGCATCTGCCAACCTAGCAGTTCGAAAGCACGTAAAAATGCAAGTAGAAAAATAGGGACCACTACGGTGGGAAGGTAACAGCGTTCCGTGTGCCTTTGGCGTCTAGTCATGCCGGCCACATGACCACAGAGACGTCCTCGGACAAGCGCTGGCTCTTCGGCTTTGAAACAGAGATGAGCACCGGCCCCTAGAGTTGGAAACTATTAGCACGCATGTGAGGGGGAACCTTTACCTTTACCTTCTTGATTAATTTTCATCCATTGTTTCTTGTCTTGCCTTAGGTGCTTTGGAAAATAATTTGACACCCTCATCTTTGTGACAGCCCTTCAAATATTGGAATACTGCTATCATGTCTCTCCCTATTCTTTTTTTGTTAGACTATACATTCAAAACTCCTGCAACCATTCTTCATATGTTTTAGCCTCCACACCTCTAATCGTTCTTGTTGCTCTTCTCTGCACTCTTTATTACTGTCCTCTATCTAGATTTTTTCCCCTTTTCAGATTTAAAATATGTTTTGAAATATATAAGGCTGTCCTAGAGGAACCATTGTTTGAAGGAGGCAGAGTCCCTGATTTGGGTGCCCTCCCTTCCCTGCCCCACCTACTGACTCATTTAGCTGCCTGCTGTGGCAATAAAACCCTCCTGGTATTGTTTTTAGCTATAAATACTTCATTCTTGCAAAGTGAATTATTGGGCCAGGAAATGAATATGGAAGAAGTGATGCTTATGTGACAGCCAGCAAGCAAGCTAGGTAGAAAGGCAGCAGGGTGCAGATTACCTAGCTCTACAATCTTTTAACATGTATTACTTTAGATCTGATCTTTAAATACTATAAGTAAATATCTGGAAAAGACCTGGACATATTTAAGCAACAGAGAAACATCTGTGTTTTGAGACATTTCTCTCTTCAGGATGCCAGAAGTTGGGATTATAACATTGATATTATATTTTTCTTTTGACCTTTATATGATATCTAATTGGCATTTTCAGTTAAAAAGTATTTTGAGCTACACTAGAATCATGTGATTATGCAGTAACTGTACTATAGTGCAGTGGTCCCTAGACTTTCTGGCACCAGGGACCAGTTTTGTGGAAGACAATTTTTCCACGGACTGGGGGGGGGGGAATTCCCATTCAACCTAGATCCCATGCACGTGCAGATGAAGCTTTGCTTGCCAATTGCTTGCACAGTCCAGTTTCTAACAGGCCACGGACAGGTATTGATCAGCAGTCTGGGGATTGGGGAATGCTGCTATAGTGGTGTGTTAGACCAGGACTGAGACACTCAGGTTCAAATGTCCACAAAAAAAAATCATTCATTGAGTTTGGGTCAGTTACTTTATTTCAGCCCACCTTACCTCGTAGGCTTGTTTTTACCTAGTATAAGATTAGATCAGACATGTCAAACACAAGGCCCGGGGGCCGGATCCGGCCCACGAAGTGGTTTCATGCAGCCCGCAAAGCCATCCTGGAAACAGTGAGGGAATGACCCCCACTGCCTTGGCCCTGGCCCAGAGACCCTGCTTCTGCCAGAGACCCTCAGATCTGTCCCACTCCTGCCCAGGCCCCCATAGGCACCCTTGATGCGAACGATGTAGAGCTGGCCACGCCCACCCCATAGGCCATATGCACTCTAGCCACGCCCACCCAGTAGGCCACGCCCACCCTGGCCATACCCACCCGGCCCCTTGAGGGCAACCGCAATGCTGATGCGGCCCTCAATGAAATTGAGTTTGACACCCCTGGATTAGATGGTTCCATGTTTGATACCTTTAACAGAAAACTGGGAAATAGATACAACTGAATACATATGACTGCATACAATAGTCATATGAATACAATAGTCTGGCTGTGTCATTTTGGGAACAATTATACATTATTTCTTTTCATCAGATAGCAGCAACAACTAGAAACGGATGTTTCAGCAGAGGGTGGGGAACCTACAACTTTGTATGTGTGATGAATAGGTCTGTTTGAAACAGCTTTGGTTTGCCACAGTGAAGTCTTTCATGTTGTGAAGGCGCCATATGAGTTCATTATCTATGGCAGAGTTCTCCAACCTTTCCGGGCTCACAGCCCAGAGGGGAGAGCAGCTTCCAAATTACTGCACGCACGCATGCATATATGCCAATGGGGCCATGCACACTGGTGCAGTACTAGCGAACGTGTTTATGCATGTGGCATGCTCTGGCACCGTATACATGGGTGAATGGCCGTCCACTCCTGCGGCGGCTAGCACACGTTCGCACATGCATGAATGGGCTACACAACCCCCCATGCTAGCGTCCCCATTTGCGCCCATGTGCATGCGCTAACAAGGCCGCGGGCACTATGAGTGGGGAAAAATGCATGCCCATGTGTGTGTGCCCTGGCCAGCGATTTCCATGGCCCTCTGGCCAAGAGCCCACAGCCCAGTACTGGACCATGGCGCACAGATTAGGGACCCCTGCTCTATGGAAAGGAATTAGAAGCTGCAACAAGACACCATCTCAACAGACCATAGATTGATTAAGGATTTATCTCCACTGTGGATTAATGTGGTATTCATCTTAAACATGAGTCTCATATGCATCTTCTTAACATGCATAGGCAGTAAAAAAGATGTCCCCAATTTATATAATCTCTGTAGTAATGGCATATCCAGACAATTAACATATGAGACGCTACTTTAATTAGTTTATGTTAAGTTAGCATCATGCAGACAATTCTAAATAAGCAGAAAAAACCCTACTACAGTATGTATTCAGAAATTTAAAAGAGAGGCATTTAGACAAAAAATACAAGGAATTCAGATATTTAAGTCCCAACAATGTTACAAACATGCAGGTAGATTGTCAGATGGCCAGTCTGAAAATCTAAATAACAGAATAATTTCACCATTAGGAAATTTCTTCTTAGTTCTAGGTTACCTCTCTTCTTGATTAGTTTCCCTCCATTGTTTCTTGTCCTGCCTTCTGGTGGTTTGGAGAGTAGATTGGCTCTTTTTCTGGCAGCCCCTCAAATATTGGAACACTGTTATCCTGTCTTCCCAAGTTTTTCTTTTCATTAGACTAGACATACCCATTTCCTGCAACTGTTCTTCATATGTTCTAGCCTCCAGATGTCTAATTATCTTTGTTATTCTTCTCTGCAGTCTTTCTAGAATCTCAACATCTTTTTTATATTAGGATGACCAAAACTAGATGCAAAATTCCAAGCGTGGTCTTACCAAGTTATTATACAGCGGTACTAATAGTTCATATAATCTCAATTCTACCCCTCCTACCATAGTTTAGGATTTCACTGGCAGCAAAATTGTCTGGCTTGATGCCCATAGTCCAAGTGTTTTATCTTTTCAAAGTCCAATCTCATTTGATCCAAACTGGCTTACACTCTCATACCTTTACTTATACAATAGTCTGGCAATCATCTGATTTCTGATATGGGATCTAGCATTGGCTTCTTTGAGTCTCTTGCATTCTCCCCAGCATCTTTTCACATAGGAACTTCAAGAATGTTACATCAACCCTTTATGATATAAGTCAACTGTCTTATGCCGCTTTCAGCCTTATCTTTCATGTATATATTAGCTTTCAGGTCTTCAAGGGAAAGCTCGCTATATCAGGCATACTTCTATATAGAACCACAGAAAAGATTTAATGGAAAGGAAATGCATGAGAGTGAGGAGAGAGAGTTACATATTAGTCCTTCGGGAAAGGGCAGTATACAAATCTAATTAAATAAATTAAATAAATATTCTAATGACTAAAGTAAATGAGATTAGGCTGAATGTGCAGCATTCCTACATTTATTACATCATAATGTACTAAATTGAAACAAATGTACAGGATATTGAACAGATTTCTCTGGCAAGGGCAACCTGTGAGATTTTCATTTTGCAAGTTATAATTACCAATCAGGAAAAGTAGATTTAGTTTTCTATTTGTTCAGGCACTTATTCTAGCTTTGGTCAATAGCTAGAATATAGTAATATTTAGTCCTTCTTGAGAATTATTATTTAGTGAATGATTTGAGAATTATTTTTAGTCCCTAGTGAAAGTGCTTACTGTAGGTATACTACCCAGAGTGTAGTAGTATAGATTTGAGTGGTCTGATCAGTACTTTGAATAATAATAAAATAATATATTGAAATCTTGATAAGTATTTGGAAAGGAATCTGTTTTAGTACCTGTATTTAATGCAAAAAAAATATACAGTTTACTGTAGATGGCCATGGTTCATCCATGATAGGCTGGAGTTCAAATTTACTTACCGGTATATGAAAAGTTATTAACTGAAGCTATTGAAATTTAGTTCAAAACAATTCATATTTGTAAAAGTGATGTTCTACTAAAATCTCGGTTTCATTACCTTCTGAATATACAGCTGGCCAGACTTGTGAATGTACTGGTGCCAGAATTTTTAAAAAAGGAAAATTACAATTATGCTAATATAAAATTGCTTTTCTTCTCATTGTCTGCTTGGTTCACATTTATGGTTCTCCATCTGTATAAGAGTTTATATGCTATTACATATTGGTTGTTTTTATTAAAATGTTCTCATTGCTTGATGCACCTGTTCTAGTATGAAATAATTAATCTATATAATAACACAGATTGTTATATAACAACGTAAATTGAAGATAAAAGAGAACAAGATACATAGTTACATAGAACCAAAATGCAGATATATAGAACTAAAGATACATAGAACAAAAATCTAAACAAATGTGTTATAATGAAGATAATGTGACTACATTGTCTCGATTAGGGAAATGCCTTTTCTTATTAGAACAGTAATTCATTGTCATGGATGTTTGAGTTAGGTGAGGTTGTACTCTATACTCTTTATCAGTTCCAAATATCAATGTACTATAATTTCATGTTTGTCAAATTACAAATACGTTATGGCTGCTGGAAGTATATTGTAGCAATTGTATGTAAGCACAAAATGTTTTTCTCTGGTTTTGACTGTCCTTGTATAAGTTGCAAATATATTAATTCATGATACTAACTTAATTTTAATGAATATTTTATAAACATTGTAATCTTTGATTTTATTGTTATTTTGTAGAGTTTGGAATATTATTTTCATAATTTTGTTTTCTTTCAGGAGAGAAAATTAAGCGAAATAATTATATGGTCAGAAGAAGAAATTTTTCTTGGATATTCTGAGAATGAATTTCATCCATTAATAGCTGTAAGACTGTTAAGAGAAAAATTAAAATTACAAAGAACTGTTAATCTATTAATAGTATCTGCTTGCTATGACTCACTTACTGCTTCAATTGCAATATTGCTAGAATGCACTGGCTGTATAAGCAAAAAGATATTATACATGGCTGCCTATAACGAAGATACAGTTGAATGGACCCTAAGAGACTTTATCCTAGATTTGCCCACTGTTGGTGCCATACATATGGAAGTCATACTTTCAGCATTAACATCCATGGTGTTGTGGGATGATGACACAATTTTCTATACTTACAAAGAGCATAGACACTATGGTTATCTTCATGCATCTGGTACAAAAACCAAATTTTCAGCAGTGTCTGAAGGATCTGCAATTCATCAAATTATTATTGGTTAAGTATTCTATGTTTTAATAAAAATATAAAATGGAACTGATCACCCTTCAAACAGCAAAGTCTCAAACCTTTTAGAGAGGTAATGATTACTGTAATAACAAAATTTTAAATTGTGTGAAAAGTGCAGTGCAGTTTTGAAGTACTTAGTGCAGAGATTGTTTGAAGTACGGTACTTAGTCAATAAGAGAGTTGTATGGCCCTAATGAAAAGAGAGCTGAGAAGGTGATTGTGAGAGAGTGGGGGCTGCTGCAGCTGTATGGTGAATAAGGGGACCAAAAGGGGAACCTTTGGTTGGCTTGGCCTGGCCTGGAAGAATGAAGAGAACTGAATTGAAATCTGGCTGGGTGATGAAGAATGTAAGCCCCTATTTAACCGTTGGCTTCCAGAATTCCAGATGTTTCAGCAACTGTGACAGAAGGGAAGGAGAGTGGGGGTGATCTTCTATGGAACATTAGTCTCCTAGAATTCACTGGGGATACTAAATCTGGTCTTTCAATTAGCAGAGTAAAGTGATGTAATTTAGGTAAAGTGAGACAGGTTAAAGACAGATTTATTCTGGAATGGTATCAGACTTTTGTCAGAGTAGAGAGACACTATGAGTTTAGCTTCAGACAGCAATTTTTTTGTGACTATCTGGCATTCAAATGAGAACTATATTCTGATAGTATCTCTGAATAAAATAGTTATTATCTTTATATTAAAAATAAATCTGTGAAGTACTTAAAGCTAAAAAAACAAAATGATCCTATTTTCAGCTGAGAAAATTATTGTGTATAGTGGCCAATTGGACTTTTGTCAACTTAGCACGCCTCCAAGACTTATAATCAAAATAATTAAATATGTTACCATGAGTTTTTTAAAAAAAGAAAGTGGAAACTGAAATAAGTAAGAATAATGAGATTTATTTGGAGTAACTGTAGATAGACTAAACGACATTATGTTTATCAAAACCATGAATATTTACTGAACAGTAAGTTCCTACACAGTAATGCTTATTCTACTTTGAATATATTTGAAATTACAGTATCAAGACATTAATATTTTATATGAAATAATTTTATTTCTCTAGAAATGTACTTAATATGGTATTCTTTTTCTTTTCCAGATTACAATGGAAATGTCATAATAAAGCTGAAAAATAATGCTCTGTTTTTCTTCAAATTTGAAGTGATAGATGTTATAAAACTTGCTCCTTGGGAAAGTAATCTTAAAAAGTTTATATTTTATTTTAATCCTTCTGGAGATGTATATTTGCTGACAATCAATGGCACAAATATAAACAGCCAGGTATATCCTTTGAAATTAGAAGTGCTTAGTGTTGCATCAAAATTGAACGACATTTGCCCATATATATCATTTGAGCACAATTCGAGTCTCAGTATTCATTATGTAGACATGGGAGACAAAGTGACATTTTGGGGTCAGATAGTATTTTTAGAAAATATGGGTTTATCAGTAGATGTTGAAATTCACAGGCCAGAACTGTTGAAAACTAAAGACCTTATCCATTATGAAATAGCTCGTGGAATCTGCACTAAAAATAAGGTGAGTCAGCTTTCTTTCTATACACAGTATCATTATTTTCTACTTTTTCTTACTGTTCTTATATGAACCAGACTAACTAAAGGGGCATTTATGTTTCCTATATTTTTTCCTGAAATTCCCATTTTCCATTTAAATTTAATATTTTGTTTAACTTTATTAGAAAATTTTGCACAGATCACAGTATGCAATCAGAAATACAGTAAACTAGAAAGAAAGCCAGACATTAGAATTTAGAAAAAATACAAATAAGGAACTCTGTAAAGGTTTATATTTAAAAACAATAACAATTAATTTCTATAATTCCATAATCCACATAATAGCTTTCTTTGATTTTCTCTTCTTCCAATAATTTTCTTTTACCAAGTATTTTGATAGATAACAATTGAATATAAATATTTTTCTAATATTTAACCACATCAATATAAAGCTTATTTTGTAATTGATCATCTTAATTACCTCATCATAGATCCTGTTTTCAAAGTTCTTATTTAGATTGTTTTCCCTGTAATGTTCAAAACATTCTTCCAGTTAAGATTTTCTCAGAGTTAATTACACTTAAGTATTCAAGTCTTTTTCATCATACAAGCCATTCCAACAATTTTACATTTCTCATATCTTAAAAATGCAACAAAAAAAAGAAAAAATGAAGGAAATAGTATACAACGTGAGAAACATGTCCCTCTTAAGTTAAGATACATTTATATCCAGAATTTTTCTATTTTTTAAACCTTATTCAAACAAATGTTTAATCTGTAAATATTCCATCTAATAAATCCAATCATCTAAATTTTTGTGTCTATTCAGAATATTGTTATCAATTGAGATTTTCTCAAGATCAATTACACTTAAGTATATAAAACATTTCCCTCATACAAACTATCCAAACAGTTTTATAATTATTATATGATAAAAAAATACTATGTTACTTGAGGGGCCTATCCCTCTTAAACTAAAATACATTTATATCCAGACTTTTTCTATTTTTTAAACCATATTCAAACAGGTGTTTAATCTTTAGCTATTCTATCTGATAAATCCCATCATCTACTTTTTAAATTCTAGCTTTAGCCTTTTTCCCTCAAAAAACATCTTTCTTAATCTGTATGCTTCGCTGGACCAAAAAGTCTTCCCATAGTCCTGTAGAATGTAGATGTTGTAAGTACAAGAGACAAATCCAATAAGATGTTTTTGTGGGAGGGATTCACCCCTTCGTATTCATTGAAAATCTTTTTCTTTTTTAATTTCTCCTATCATTTTTTGTCTCTCAAGTTCTTATAGTTCTCATAACAGCTCTATCATACATTTTGTCACATATGTTTTCCGCTTCCGGTTTTGCACAGTAACGCAGCAGCCGAGGGATTGCGGGGCTTTGCACCCTGCAGCCTATTTTTTCCTGTTAGGGGACCCTAAATGGGCCTAAAGTTGCCCTGGAGAGGCGACAAGGAGGGGAGCCCCGCTGAATGCAGAGAGAAGGCAGTCAATCCAGTTGTTCGGGAAAAGCCCTGTAGAAACCAGCAGAAGAAATAGCCTTTACTACAGAGTCTAACCCAAGCTACAAGCAGGCAAAGCCAAAAACCACTAATTTAAGCTTGATTGTAAACAACATGTTTGGAACTGGGAAAGAATATTGATTCTCTCTCTTCTACTTCATAATTGATTTCCTGGGGTAAAAAACCCAAGAAGCAAAAATTCCCCAAAAATGAGAAGGAGGGAAACTCTTGCCCCATTCTTCCACAGAAGGAAGCAGCAAATTAAACTTTTATGGGGACAGAAATATATTGAAATGAAATGAATATAAGACTTAAATCTGGATAAGTTTGAAATTGGTGGAATTTGTTAAAGATTTTCTTTTCAAAAGATTATTGATGAAAACAGAAGAAAGTAATTGCTTGTTTTGAAAACTGAAAAATGAACTGGTGCTGACATCTAGTGGTGGATGAAAATATACAACTGTAGTTGCTTTAATACAGTTATTGACAAAAAGCCCAGAAAAAGATAACCTGTTTTTGTGACTTTCAATGTCTTAACTAAACAGAGAACAGCTGCAACAAAGAAAAGAAAACATTTTGGGCTATCCACAAGACAAGAACTATAAACCTTAGGAAAAAAAATGGCCTTCCTGGATTATAAATACCTATTGAACTGTGACTCTAAAGCTGTTTGCAGAGAAAGGGAAACTTTGATTTTTGGCTATCATGGAACATCAGAGATCTGCAGAAAGAACATATCAAGAAAAAAACAAATACTTTCCAGGAGGAAATATATGCTATGTTGCAACTAATTCAAACTACAATGATTTTAAACCATGAGGAAATTAAAAAAAAACTTTGAAAATAAAAATGAACCTATCTTCAATTTAACCTTACAACAAAAAACTCAGAAAATAAAAATAGAGGGCAATCAGATAAAGCAGACAACTGAAAATAAACCAGAGGAAAGAGATTTAAAGATGGAACCCAACAACGGAAGGAATTATGACTTAACCCAGGTGGAGAAAAACTTGCAGGATATATCAGACATGGAAAAGATAACCTACACTTCAAGATTGCAAAATAAGTCCATAAAATATTTTCCATCTATAGCTAATCATACCTCAATACAAAAGTCAGTGGTCAAAAGCCCACCGATTAAAACAATAAAATATTTTAACAATATTTGCAGATCATTCTATGAGACCAACAATGCATTTTTTAAAAAAAAAATAAAACTCAAGTGCAGCCTTTGAATCCTGTACTTAGTGATGCATTCAGACAATACGTGTTACAGAACGCTATTTGCACGCTTGCACAAGAATCTGTCCTAGCCTTTTCAAGATCAGAAAGGTCTGTTCTGCTATGACTCATTTCAAAAATCAATATTTAATTTTAAAATAATAGTCAGATAAGATACAATTCTATATCTGTTGGAGAAGACATACTGAGTTGAAGCACATATAAATTATATATTTGATATAGCTCATGTAACATCTATATTTTATTAATCAAATTTTATATTTTGCTTGCCTTAAACCAACAAGAATAGTGAGATGAGTGGCATATAAATTAAATAAGTAAGTAAGTAAATAAAATAAAATAAAATAAAATAAAGAATTCATATATGCTTTATGCAATTTTCTCCTAATATATGTTGATTAAAAATTCAGAAGAAGGTATTATAGTCTAGTTTACTTATCCATTTATCCATTGTTCCTCACAGACTGTAACATTTTATCATGAAAGGGATTATTCGGAACTGTCTGATTATCGAACTCAGATGTAAGTTAGAATTTATTAATATAAATATAAAATAATATAAAGAATAATTCAGAATTCAGAATCAATACACTATTCACATTCAAGGGTGTCGGTGCATATTGCAGTATTATAGTGTTATATTTTAGGCTCATAGAATCCAGACCAGCGTTAAGCTTATTCTTGTTGATTATTGGGATACCAAAAGGAGGGACAGGAAAAAGCAAGAAAGTTAAAAGCTTACAGCTAGCTTGTGGAGAATTCCATTAATGATTTACTAAACATTATGGGCTTTTGATTATTGCTGATGCTGGAAAAAATCTATAGGGGATAAAAAGTACAGATGGACCCAGTTTCCTGCAAAGATTGCCTATCTACTTGTTAAGTCTACTTTATTTTATTATTTTATATTTTTATCTCTTTTTGTGCAAGAAACAGGCCTGCATATCTCAAAAAATTTAGAGATACTACTCTTGTGTACAGATTTCAATGGGCCAACTCATTCTGAATTCAGAGTTTTACGACACATTTTCAGCTACCAGAGCATGTGGTAGATACTGGTAGATACTGGATGTAAGAGCTGTCAATCTGTAATGACGGGAGATTATAATTTTATGAAGATGCAAATTGGCTTGCCTTATTTTGAGAAGATTTTAAAAACTTTGCCAACCAATTTACTAAGTAAATAAATTATATACTGCAAATTTGCTAAATAAATAAATGAATTCTAAGTACAACAAAGTGAAGGCAGCTCCTAACAAATATTTCAAGCCTTACTACTCAAGGATTTTGAGTAACATGTTTCCCCAAGTCCACCAACAGGACAACATGTTCCCCCTTGCCCTCCTGGATATATTTTATTCCCAAGGGTAAATAGAGCCTTATCTTCAACCAGAGGTATTCCCAGACAAAATAAGAATTTCTGAAGTTTGCCATGAGCTGCTCGATTTAATTCCAATCTTTATAGGTCTCACGTTAGTTACTAATCATAAATTTTTAGAACTTGTTTTAATTTTGGCTCCAGCTTGAATAGATTTGCACACTGATGTACATAAAGACGATATCCATTTGTAATTCATTACTTAGAGATACTGTTACTCACTTTGTATTGATTATTATTCAGCACTGCTTTATATTTAGGGAGGATATTTGGAAGTAAAATGGAGATCTGAATATTGCATATATTTTTCCTACACATCTAGTTATGTTACTTGTTTGCTCTTTAAGGCAGCAAGAAGAATGAAATAAATATCAAATTTAGGTGCTTAAGTCAACAACCACATATTGAATCCCAGCAGAAGAGCCAGAAATGATAAACTGGACAATTTGGCATTATTGGAACTTGGAGAAAAAGAAAATGCAAATGTGCTGGGGTGGGGCTGAGCCTACTGAAGGACCTGGGTCTCTGCTTCACTCTACTTCAGTGTAGCTACAACTGAGGACTGTCACTGTGCAGGCTGGCCAGAAAGGCAGATATGGAGGGGTGTGTGTGTAAATAACTAGGTGGGGGAATTGAAGAGGAGGCAAAGGAGATAGTTCCTTACCTTACCGAAGCTTGGGACTGGGAGTAACAAAGCTGGGATTAGCATAGATTGGGGTGTATTGTCACCTGATGACCACTTGATTCACCAGATTCACTTAATGACAGTAACAAGAGATTGCCAGAATTACTATCACTAAGTGATATAGTCATGTGATGTCAAGCTTTATGACTACATTGTTTAGTGACAGAAATTCTGGTCTCAGTTACTATTGTCACTGTAATCCAGTATGCATATTTAATAACAATAAAATAATTTTTAAAAAGTGAGTGAGACATAAAAGAAGGTATATAGAAATTAAAGAAAATGTATTTAGAATCAGGATCTCCAATAAAATAGTGTCATCAGATAGGAGCCAAGGCGATGGTCATGTTTAGTCTTGTTGTGGGGAAAAAGTATTTTATGATACATTAAGGACTAGCAGGCACATTGTTACTTAAGCTTTTGTGGATTATGTTCATCAAATAAGTGAATTTAAGATCTGAGAAAAGAAACTAATGTATGTTAAAGATATAAAATCCTCGAACTGTGGGATAAATAAAAACAGCTGTTTATTGTTAAAACAAAGCAATAAAACAATAAAAACAACCGTTCGTAAAAACAACTAGCTTAGTAATGTACATACACATACCTCTTATTGGTAGGGGCGGGGAAAGGGAGAAACAGTAAAATGAAAGGTGAAAGTTAGCTAGAGTGACAAAAGTTCAACAAGTAGCTCAGAGAGAAAGGCATTATAGTCCTTTGTTTAATCCATAAGAAATTGTGTTAAATTTATAATGAATTCTACCCCTATTATTTCACCATGAAATTGATTTTTATCATTTCTTTATTTTTTTTAAGATAGCCACCCTGAGGTCAGAGAAATAACTGAAATGTTTCTCTCCTGGTTTTTTGAAATTGTCAGTTTTGATACTAAGATTTTATCGGTTTATTATCTTGTGTAGAAATTAGCTAGTTAAATTTAAAAGGTTGTGGAGTATTGTTAGGTATCAACTGAGAATATTTTCTCTCACATATTTGTATCAAATATATAATAGAATAATTATAATATTTGATTTCTTTTTTTCAAATGTGTTCTTTTATATGCAGAGCATTATCTCAGGGCATCATGTCATTTGAATTTCAGCCTTCAGAATCTGGAAAAACATGTGTAACAAAAAGCAAGGTATGTTAACCAACAAAATTACAGTTGAATTTAAAATCCCATGTAACGTAATAGGAAGAGGCTGGAGGAATTCAATACTATTTGTTACAGTATTTTACTGACTTTCTGTTTTATTATTTTTGTGCAAGCATTTGTGCATAAATAATTATCCTTGTGCATAAAGCTTCAGTTAATTAACTTCTATAGCTGGGCTAATGTTTTAGAAATGACAAAAAACCCACCACACGTTCAATAATTATGACTTTCATATTTTTGCTTCCAATTAATAGTTACCTAGGTTTATGCTAGAAGGAAAGCAAAATAAACAGCATATGAATTTGTTAAATAAATAAAAATAAAGTATGTGCACAACCCTCATAATTTTTCTCCACTCATCCTTTCCCCCCTTTGTTTTTGAAAACTTCGTGTTAGCAGTTTGTGGGGATTTTTCTTCCAAAAAATGTTATTATTCTAGAAAATGATTTTTTGTGATGGGTGTCTTTTATCTTTTTCTCAGAGATTATATATATCAGAATATTTTTATCTTTTTATACATGGGTCCTAAAAAATTAAAGCCTTATATCTGATTTTATTACTCGGATTTCACCAGCCTGTTGACAAATATGTCAGCACTAGAGTGGGAAAACATTGAATTCCCACTAGAAGCCTCATACTCTCTTGTTACAAATCAGAATCCATTTTAGGCTGAATATTGTCGATGTTTTTGATGTTCTACCAATTCAGTTTATCTGTCTTCATAAACTTGAGCTACTCTTAAAAGTCAGCACTACCATCAGGCACACACTTAACAATAGTCCTCATCTAGATAGAAAGCTTTCCAGTTTCCTTGTTGATGTTCTAAGCCCCATCTGTCAGTACAACCGTCAAATAAATAGACATTCTTTGTGGCTGTTTCTAGATCATCGGAGGCCATCACATTAAACCTTCAATGCTAAACAATATTTTAGGAGCTTATTATTTCCATCTTTAGGTATCTCTTCAAAGAGATTTTTTTTTCAAGAAGATTTTTATATCCCCTTGTTTTGGTGCTTATCTTCAACTGGATTATGTGTTTGTGTGTGAACAAGCTATGTTATAGAAATACTGGCTCCTATCTCAGCGGAGTAATACAATAAACTTGCATTTGTGATAATCATTGAGAATGATGAAGATAACAGTTCATTCTTCTCAGTTTTATATATTTTATTTCCCTTAAAATAAGAATTATTAATGTCTGCAATAAAAATTAGTAGTGGCTTCCATCCCTCCTTTATGCAATTGTAGTAGCCTGTGCTAAGTAGCTATATAGATACAGCCTCCAATATTTGTCTGCCAGAATTGAATAAACATCACTACAAGGTGACCAACTCCTTCTTTGAAAGGTCTATGTTTAGTTCTTTGGCTTTTTATCATGTCTCCTGCAAATTACAGTTGAATTTACTGCTAAGCTTGTAAGCCGCCCTGAGTCTTCGGAGAAGGGCGGGATATAAATGGAATTAAAATAAATAAAAATAAAATAAAAATGAGCTTGCTATTCAGCCTTTATGTAGGAATGATCAGAGCCAGACCTGTAATTGTAACTGTTCGGATGGCCACCTATGCAGTCATGCTATCCATTTTCCTTTTCCTCTATAGGTGTTAGGGTATTTGCAATTCTGCTTCACGTTTAGTTTTATTATCATTTGAAAGATTGAATTGCACAAGAAGTGGGAAGCAGTACCTTTGGTGGTGTGTTTGAAAAATAGAACTTTTTCTTAGCTATAGAAGTATTCTGAATGAAAAACTCTGGGCATATGCACATCTCAAATCCAAATGTCATTTGAATTATAGAGGTAAGCAACTGGTCATATTGTCTCTTAGCTCTAATAAATAGTGTCATAAATGTTGATAGCTACATCCTCATTATTTCATAACAATAATAAAATGTGGAAGTGGCTTCAATATCTCACAAAACCAAAGAGGCAGTGAAATATGATAATTAAAATATTAATTATATTAGCCATGTAATCAAGAAACTCAATCTTGGGCTATCATTCCCTACCAACCCAACTTAATTCTTAATATTGTGAGGATAAAATATGGAGAGATTCTCTTTGAACACCATTTTTTGCTCTCAAATTACTGCTTACACATATTAAACCCCATAGTTATAAAGAATAGATTGGCCACTTTTTGAAATAAAAACAAGACATAGCGTGACTTAAAAAGGAAAACAGACAACATTTGGGCATAAGGCAACTACTTTGAGAGAGTTTTTTTAAATATGTGGATGTTTTAACTGTGTTTTTTCCTAGCTTTCTCACATACGTGTTGGTTGTCCTTCATGGAAAAAAATAATTGTAAGCAAGTAAGTTGTTTGTTTTTCTACTCTAAAAATAAACTAAGCACACAAATATAGCGAGGATTTTTCAAGATTGCTGGAAAAATAAAAGGCAATCTGAAGAAAAAATAACTTTTGAGATAAATGACAGAATTTGAAACATTTACAGCATACAGAAACAAGACTACTAATTAGAATATATATATATATATATATATATATATATATATATATATATATATATATATATATATATATATATATATATCCCCTTCATGGATAGAGGGGATATATATATATATATATCCCCTCTATCCATGAGGAACTAGAGATCAAATTGCTAACATACGCTGGATCATGGAGAAAGCTAGAGAGTTCCAGAAAAACATCTACTTCTGCTTCATTGACTATGCTAAAGCCTTTGACTGTGTGGATCATAACAAACTGTGGCAAGTCCTTAAAGAGATGGGCATACCAGACCATCTTATTTGTCTCTTGAGAAACCTATATGCAGGCCAAGAAGCAACAGTGAGAACTGGACACGGAACCACTGATTGGTTCAAAATTGGGAAAGGAGTCCGGCAAGGCTGTATACTGTCGCCTTGCCTATTTAACTTATATGCAGAGCACATCATGAGAAAGGCAGGGCTAGATGAATCAAAAGTTGGAATTAAGATTGCCGGAAGAAACATCAACAACCTAAGATATGCAGATGATACCACTCTAATGGCAGAAAGTGAAGAGGAACTAAAGAGCCTCTTGTTGCGAGTGAAGAAGGAGAGTGCAAATGTTGGGTTGAAACTAAACATTAAGAAAACCAAGATCATGGCATCTGGCCCTCTCAATTCCTGGCAAATAGATGGGGAAGAAATGGAGGTAGTGACAGATTTTATTTTCCTGGGCTCCAAGATCACTGCAGATGGGGACTGTAGCCAAGAAATTAAAAGACGCTTGCTCCTTGGGAGGAAAGCCATGGCAAATCTAGACAGCACACTAAAAAGCAGAGACATCACCCTGTCAGCAAAAGTGCGTATAGTCAAGGCTATGGTCTTCCCAGTTGCAATGTATGGCAGTGAAAGCTGGACCATAAGAAAGGTTGAGCGCCAAAGAATTGAAGCCTTTGAACTATGGTGCTGGAGAAGACTCCTGCGAGTCCCTTGGACTGCAAGGCGATCAAACCGGTCAGTCCTAGAGGAGATCAACCCTGACTGCTCTTTAGAAGGCCAGATCCTGAAGCTAAAACTCAAATACTTTGGCCACCTAATGAGAAGGAAGGACTCACTGGAGAAGAGCCTAATGCTGGGAAAGATTGAGGGCAGTAGAAGAAGGGGACGACAGAGAATGAGGTGGCTGGATGGAGTCACTGAAGCAGTAGGCGTGAGCTTAAATGGACTCCAGAAGATGGTAGAGGACAGGAAGGCCTGGAGGAACGTTGTCCATAGGGTCGCGATGGGTCGGACACGACTTCGCAACTAACAACAACAGTATATATATATATATATATATATATATATATATATATATATATATATATATATATATATATATATATATATATATATATATATATATATATATATATTTGTTTTCTGAGGTTTTCGCGGGTGCCTGTATGTGGATCCTTGGTTTTTCGGGTTTTCCCCCGCGTAGAACTAGAGGTGTAGGCGCAACGTTTCGACGGAATCCCATCCGTCATCATCAGGCTTTAGCTTCCTTCTTCTGGGAGAAGCATGTGGCTGTTTGTTCCTCTTTTTTAAACTGCCAGAGGGGGTGTGTTCTGTGGAGGTGTGCTCTGATTGGGTAGGGGACCAAGTGTGTTCTGATTGGGTGGGAGTGTGTTTTGAATGGTGGGTGTGTTCTGATTGGGTGGGGGGGTGTTCTGAGTGGATGGGCTGGTCTCAGCTGCCAGCTCCAGACCTGAGCTGGTGAGTTGTGCTGCTTTTGTTCGGCTTCGTGTTTGTGGTGGTGCCATGTTTTTATAGTGGGTGTCAGTTTGCTTATTGTGTGGTTTGGAGGGGTTTAAAGTGGCTGATGTTGCAGCTGTAGTTAGGTTTCTGTTTTGTGGTTGTGTGTCTTTATCGTTGTGGGTTCGGATTTGCTTTTTGAATGGTTGTGTGGTGGTGATGTCATGTGATGTTATCATGAGTTTGGGTCTGGTATCATTCTTGGTGGTTGGGCCTCGTCTGTCAATCAAGGCGGGTTTCCAAATGGCTGGTAGACGAGAGGTATCATCTCGTTTATTCATGCTGTGGGGGCGTTTTTCTATCTCAATGGCTTCTCTGATTATTCTGTTGTTAAAATGTTCAATTTTGGCGATAGTTTTGGTTTTTTTAAAATCAATTTCATGTCCCGTGGCTTCAAAGTGTTGGACCAGGGATGAAGTTTGTTCTCCCTTTCTGAGTGAGTTTTTGTGCTCTTCAATGCGTGCACTTATTCTTCTGTTGGTCTGTCCGATGTATGTGGTGGTGCAGGTGGTGCATGGGATTTCGTATACTCCTTGGTTTTCTAACCCAATTATGTCCTTGGGGTTTCTTAGGATGGTGGATATTTTTCTGTCTGTGTAGAATGCTGTTTTGATGTTGTGTTTTTGGAGGACCTTGCTGATTCTGTCTGTGGTCCCTTTTAAGTATGGGAGGAGGGCTTTGCCATTTTCTTGTTCTCTGTCTTGGGTTTTTGTGGGTGTCTCTCTACGGATTAAGTTAGTAATCGTGTTTCTTTGGAATCCATTGGCTGTTAGTACATTAGTGAGAGTGTGTAGTTCGGTTTTTAGGTGTTGTTCGTCAGCTAGGTGTTTTGTTCTGGAGATGAGTGTCTTGGCTACGGAGTTGATCTGTGCTGGGTGGTGGTGTGAGAGTGCGTTCAGATAGCGGTTTGTGTGTGTTTTTTTATGGTAGATAGTGTGTCCTAGGGAGCCATTGGATTTCTTGTAGACTAAGACATCAAGGAAGGGAAGTTGATTGTTAGCTTCTGTTTCCATGGTGAATTGTATTTTGGGGTGTAGGCTATTGAGGTGTATGAGGAAGTCATCCAGTTTTTCTTTGCCGTGTGGCCAGATTACGAAGGTGTCATCTACGTATCTGAGCCAGAGTTTGGGTTTGTGGTTGGATTTTTCTAGAGCGAGGGTTTCAAAGTGTTCCATGTAGAGGTTTGCAATGACAGGTGAGAGGGGTGATCCCATGGGTGCTCCTTCCATTTGTTTGTATCTTTGTCCATTGTAGATGAAGTATGTGTTAGATAGGCAGTGGTTGGTCAGATCTAGGATGTGTTTTGGGGGGTTGTATTTATTTAGGATAGCTGTCAAGGCTTCTTTGATTGGCACTTGGGTGAAGAGGGATACAACATCGAAGCTCACAAGTAGGTCACAGGGCTGTAAGTTTAGTTTACTTACGATCTCTATGAATTGGAATGAGTTTTGTACGTGTGAGGTGATGGAATTTGCATAAGGCTGTAGTTGTTTGGCAAGAAATTTGGCTAGATTTTGTAGAGGTGAGCCTATGGAGCTGACTATGGGTCTGAGTGGAGTTCCTTCTTTGTGTATCTTGGGCAGACCATAGAGCTTAGGACATCTGGATGATTTTTCTCTGGGAATGATTGTTTTCTGAACGCACTCTCACACCACCACCCAGCACAGATCAACTCCGTAGCCAAGACACTCATCTCCAGAACAAAACACCTAGCTGACGAACAACACCTAAAAACCGAACTACACACTCTCACTAATGTACTAACAGCCAATGGATTCCAAAGAAACACGATTACTAACTTAATCCGAAGAGAGACACCCACAAAAACCCAAGACAGAGAACAAGAAAATGGCAAAGCCCTCCTCCCATACTTAAAAGGGACCACAGACAGAATCAGCAAGGTCCTCCAAAAACACAACATCAAAACAGCATTCTACACAGACAGAAAAATATCCACCATCCTAAGAAACCCCAAGGACATAATTGGGTTAGAAAACCAAGGAGTATACGAAATCCCATGCACCACCTGCACCACCACATACATCGGACAGACCAACAGAAGAATAAGTGCACGCATTGAAGAGCACAAAAACTCACTCAGAAAGGGAGAACAAACTTCATCCCTGGTCCAACACTTTGAAGCCACGGGACATGAAATTGATTTTAAAAAAACCAAAACTATCGCCAAAATTGAACATTTTAACAACAGAATAATCAGAGAAGCCATTGAGATAGAAAAACGCCCCCACAGCATGAATAAACGAGATGATACCTCTCGTCTACCAGCCATTTGGAAACCCGCCTTGATTGACAGACGAGGCCCAACCACCAAGAATGATACCAGACCCAAACTCATGATAACATCACATGACATCACCACCACACAACCATTCAAAAAGCAAATCCGAACCCACAACGATAAAGACACACAACCACAAAACAGAAACCTAACTACAGCTGCAACATCAGCCACTTTAAACCCCTCCAAACCACACAATAAGCAAACTGACACCCACTATAAAAACATGGCACCACCACAAACACGAAGCCGAACAAAAGCAGCACAACTCACCAGCTCAGGTCTGGAGCTGGCAGCTGAGACCAGCCCATCCACTCAGAACACCCCCCCACCCAATCAGAACACACCCACCATTCAAAACACACTCCCACCCAATCAGAACACACTTGGTCCCCTACCCAATCAGAGCACACCTCCACAGAACACACCCCCTCTGGCAGTTTAAAAAAGAGGAACAAACAGCCACATGCTTCTCCCAGAAGAAGGAAGCTAAAGCCTGATGATGACGGATGGGATTCCGTCGAAACGTTGCGCCTACACCTCTAGTTCTACGCGGGGGAAAACCCGAAAAACCAAGGATCCACATACAGGCACCCGCGAAAACCTCAGAAAACAAATATCTTACCTCTACGGGGAGGAAATCTACCAGCTAACCAAGACCTACGAAAAACTCGAAGTACGAAGAGCTTCCATTCTGTGTGACCTCACATTCCTACGCAACTGCCGAGATCAAAATTTAATCCCCACATCCTTCCAATTGAAATTCCACTCCAACTCTGCAGCCATCAAACGCATCCTGATAAGAACAGAACTGGCCCTAATCAGAAACGAACTCCACACAAAAAGATTCCTCCTGGACCGAATCAACAGAGACCTCCTCACACTTCACCTCAAACTCAGCAACAAGATCCACCCCACACTTTGGGACAAATTCAAACAAATCGCCGTCTGGAGAGCTGAAACAGAGACTGCCTACAAAACAGACACACACACCAATAAACTCCGAAGACTAAAGGAACGCCAGAAACAAACCCCTCCTCTCCCACAGCAACACATGAAACAAACTGTGCACAACATCTCAGATAGGATTCTCACCAAAGCCGAAACCAACGTCCTGTCTAAAGGATTTAATTTTGCAGTCGCTCCCAAACACATTCCCACGGAAACCATTATATGCGGAGTCGAATCCAGCCTGACCAAAATTAACCCTGATGACGCCAACAAAATCAGACTCGAAGTTACCAACATCCTCTGCACCAGCAAACCACCCAAAAGCAACTTACCCAAAGAGGAACAGACAGCACTACTTAACCTAAAAAATGACACCAGCATAATCATTCTGCCAGCAGACAAAGGCAACGCCACGGTGGTAATGAACTCATCTGACTACCATACCAAATTATCCAACCTACTCCGAGACTCCACATACAAACTCCTCAAGACAGATCCCACCACCTACCTGGAAAAAACCACAAAATCAAAAATAAAAGCCACCCCCATCAGTGAAGAGATCCAGAAAACAATCATTCCCAGAGAAAAATCATCCAGATGTCCTAAGCTCTATGGTCTGCCCAAGATACACAAAGAAGGAACTCCACTCAGACCCATAGTCAGCTCCATAGGCTCACCTCTACAAAATCTAGCCAAATTTCTTGCCAAACAACTACAGCCTTATGCAAATTCCATCACCTCACACGTACAAAACTCATTCCAATTCATAGAGATCGTAAGTAAACTAAACTTACAGCCCTGTGACCTACTTGTGAGCTTCGATGTTGTATCCCTCTTCACCCAAGTGCCAATCAAAGAAGCCTTGACAGCTATCCTAAATAAATACAACCCCCCAAAACACATCCTAGATCTGACCAACCACTGCCTATCTAACACATACTTCATCTACAATGGACAAAGATACAAACAAATGGAAGGAGCACCCATGGGATCACCCCTCTCACCTGTCATTGCAAACCTCTACATGGAACACTTTGAAACCCTCGCTCTAGAAAAATCCAACCACAAACCCAAACTCTGGCTCAGATACGTAGATGACACCTTCGTAATCTGGCCACACGGCAAAGAAAAACTGGATGACTTCCTCATACACCTCAATAGCCTACACCCCAAAATACAATTCACCATGGAAACAGAAGCTAACAATCAACTTCCCTTCCTTGATGTCTTAGTCTACAAGAAATCCAATGGCTCCCTAGGACACACTATCTACCATAAAAAAACACACACAAACCGCTATCTGAACGCACTCTCACACCACCACCCAGCACAGATCAACTCCGTAGCCAAGACACTCATCTCCAGAACAAAACACCTAGCTGACGAACAACACCTAAAAACCGAACTACACACTCTCACTAATGTACTAACAGCCAATGGATTCCAAAGAAACACGATTACTAACTTAATCCGAAGAGAGACACCCACAAAAACCCAAGACAGAGAACAAGAAAATGGCAAAGCCCTCCTCCCATACTTAAAAGGGACCACAGACAGAATCAGCAAGGTCCTCCAAAAACACAACATCAAAACAGCATTCTACACAGACAGAAAAATATCCACCATCCTAAGAAACCCCAAGGACATAATTGGGTTAGAAAACCAAGGAGTATACGAAATCCCATGCACCACCTGCACCACCACATACATCGGACAGACCAACAGAAGAATAAGTGCACGCATTGAAGAGCACAAAAACTCACTCAGAAAGGGAGAACAAACTTCATCCCTGGTCCAACACTTTGAAGCCACGGGACATGAAATTGATTTTAAAAAAACCAAAACTATCGCCAAAATTGAACATTTTAACAACAGAATAATCAGAGAAGCCATTGAGATAGAAAAACGCCCCCACAGCATGAATAAACGAGATGATACCTCTCGTCTACCAGCCATTTGGAAACCCGCCTTGATTGACAGACGAGGCCCAACCACCAAGAATGATACCAGACCCAAACTCATGATAACATCACATGACATCACCACCACACAACCATTCAAAAAGCAAATCCGAACCCACAACGATAAAGACACACAACCACAAAACAGAAACCTAACTACAGCTGCAACATCAGCCACTTTAAACCCCTCCAAACCACACAATAAGCAAACTGACACCCACTATAAAAACATGGCACCACCACAAACACGAAGCCGAACAAAAGCAGCACAACTCACCAGCTCAGGTCTGGAGCTGGCAGCTGAGACCAGCCCATCCACTCAGAACACCCCCCCACCCAATCAGAACACACCCACCATTCAAAACACACTCCCACCCAATCAGAACACACTTGGTCCCCTACCCAATCAGAGCACACCTCCACAGAACACACCCCCTCTGGCAGTTTAAAAAAGAGGAACAAACAGCCACATGCTTCTCCCAGAAGAAGGAAGCTAAAGCCTGATGATGACGGATGGGATTCCGTCGAAACGTTGCGCCTACACCTCTAGTTCTACGCGGGGGAAAACCCGAAAAACCAAGGATCCACATACAGGCACCCGCGAAAACCTCAGAAAACAAATATCTTACCTCTACGGGGAGGAAATCTACCAGCTAACCAAGACCTACGAAAAACTCGAAGTACGAAGAGCTTCCATTCTGTGTGACCTCACATTCCTACGCAACTGCCGAGATCAAAATTTAATCCCCACATCCTTCCAATTGAAATTCCACTCCAACTCTGCAGCCATCAAACGCATCCTGATAAGAACAGAACTGGCCCTAATCAGAAACGAACTCCACACAAAAAGATTCCTCCTGGACCGAATCAACAGAGACCTCCTCACACTTCACCTCAAACTCAGCAACAAGATCCACCCCACACTTTGGGACAAATTCAAACAAATCGCCGTCTGGAGAGCTGAAACAGAGACTGCCTACAAAACAGACACACACACCAATAAACTCCGAAGACTAAAGGAACGCCAGAAACAAACCCCTCCTCTCCCACAGCAACACATGAAACAAACTGTGCACAACATCTCAGATAGGATTCTCACCAAAGCCGAAACCAACGTCCTGTCTAAAGGATTTAATTTTGCAGTCGCTCCCAAACACATTCCCACGGAAACCATTATATGCGGAGTCGAATCCAGCCTGACCAAAATTAACCCTGATGACGCCAACAAAATCAGACTCGAAGTTACCAACATCCTCTGCACCAGCAAACCACCCAAAAGCAACTTACCCAAAGAGGAACAGACAGCACTACTTAACCTAAAAAATGACACCAGCATAATCATTCTGCCAGCAGACAAAGGCAACGCCACGGTGGTAATGAACTCATCTGACTACCATACCAAATTATCCAACCTACTCCGAGACTCCACATACAAACTCCTCAAGACAGATCCCACCACCTACCTGGAAAAAACCACAAAATCAAAAATAAAAGCCACCCCCATCAGTGAAGAGATCCAGAAAACAATCATTCCCAGAGAAAAATCATCCAGATGTCCTAAGCTCTATGGTCTGCCCAAGATACACAAAGAAGGAACTCCACTCAGACCCATAGTCAGCTCCATAGGCTCACCTCTACAAAATCTAGCCAAATTTCTTGCCAAACAACTACAGCCTTATGCAAATTCCATCACCTCACACGTACAAAACTCATTCCAATTCATAGAGATCGTAAGTAAACTAAACTTACAGCCCTGTGACCTACTTGTGAGCTTCGATGTTGTATCCCTCTTCACCCAAGTGCCAATCAAAGAAGCCTTGACAGCTATCCTAAATAAATACAACCCCCCAAAACACATCCTAGATCTGACCAACCACTGCCTATCTAACACATACTTCATCTACAATGGACAAAGATACAAACAAATGGAAGGAGCACCCATGGGATCACCCCTCTCACCTGTCATTGCAAACCTCTACATGGAACACTTTGAAACCCTCGCTCTAGAAAAATCCAACCACAAACCCAAACTCTGGCTCAGATACGTAGATGACACCTTCGTAATCTGGCCACACGGCAAAGAAAAACTGGATGACTTCCTCATACACCTCAATAGCCTACACCCCAAAATACAATTCACCATGGAAACAGAAGCTAACAATCAACTTCCCTTCCTTGATGTCTTAGTCTACAAGAAATCCAATGGCTCCCTAGGACACACTATCTACCATAAAAAAACACACACAAACCGCTATCTGAACGCACTCTCACACCACCACCCAGCACAGATCAACTCCGTAGCCAAGACACTCATCTCCAGAACAAAACACCTAGCTGACGAACAACACCTAAAAACCGAACTACACACTCTCACTAATGTACTAACAGCCAATGGATTCCAAAGAAACACGATTACTAACTTAATCCGAAGAGAGACACCCACAAAAACCCAAGACAGAGAACAAGAAAATGGCAAAGCCCTCCTCCCATACTTAAAAGGGACCACAGACAGAATCAGCAAGGTCCTCCAAAAACACAACATCAAAACAGCATTCTACACAGACAGAAAAATATCCACCATCCTAAGAAACCCCAAGGACATAATTGGGTTAGAAAACCAAGGAGTATACGAAATCCCATGCACCACCTGCACCACCACATACATCGGACAGACCAACAGAAGAATAAGTGCACGCATTGAAGAGCACAAAAACTCACTCAGAAAGGGAGAACAAACTTCATCCCTGGTCCAACACTTTGAAGCCACGGGACATGAAATTGATTTTAAAAAAACCAAAACTATCGCCAAAATTGAACATTTTAACAACAGAATAATCAGAGAAGCCATTGAGATAGAAAAACGCCCCCACAGCATGAATAAACGAGATGATACCTCTCGTCTACCAGCCATTTGGAAACCCGCCTTGATTGACAGACGAGGCCCAACCACCAAGAATGATACCAGACCCAAACTCATGATAACATCACATGACATCACCACCACACAACCATTCAAAAAGCAAATCCGAACCCACAACGATAAAGACACACAACCACAAAACAGAAACCTAACTACAGCTGCAACATCAGCCACTTTAAACCCCTCCAAACCACACAATAAGCAAACTGACACCCACTATAAAAACATGGCACCACCACAAACACGAAGCCGAACAAAAGCAGCACAACTCACCAGCTCAGGTCTGGAGCTGGCAGCTGAGACCAGCCCATCCACTCAGAACACCCCCCCACCCAATCAGAACACACCCACCATTCAAAACACACTCCCACCCAATCAGAACACACTTGGTCCCCTACCCAATCAGAGCACACCTCCACAGAACACACCCCCTCTGGCAGTTTAAAAAAGAGGAACAAACAGCCACATGCTTCTCCCAGAAGAAGGAAGCTAAAGCCTGATGATGACGGATGGGATTCCGTCGAAACGTTGCGCCTACACCTCTAGTTCTACGCGGGGGAAAACCCGAAAAACCAAGGATCCATATATATATATATATATATATATATATATATATATATATATATATATATATATATATATATATATATATATATATATATATATATAAATATAAATAAAGATATGACACAGAGGCAAAACAAGTAAATGAGTTATGATAAAGTGAATGCAAACTTTTATAAAAACAAATTACAGTTAAAAAAAGAGTAAAATTTATTCCACGCTAAACTTTAAGAGAAAAATGGTATAAAACTAGTTTTCCTTGTTGTGTGACATGTAATATACAAGGAAGCCATTCTTGCTTCAATTTAGTTAAAGATCATCGACAAATATGACCACTGCTGTTTCCTTATTGAAAGGAGTCCAGATAATCCATTTCATCTAGGACTTCTGAAACTGCCAGGCCACCACGTTTTCCACAATCTTCCCCGAAAAGGGAAAGTTCGAAACTGGATGAAAGTTGTCCAGGAAAGTGGGATCCAATGATGTTTTTTTAAGGAGGGGGCAAATCATGGCTTCCTTAAAAGCCTCCGGAAATGTTCCCTCCTCTAGTGACATATTAATCACTGCCTGGACCCACCTGCTAGTCACGATGCTGGAGGCTTTCACCAGCCAGGAGGGACAAGGATCTAACTGATAGGTGATAGCACTGACAGCATCAAGAACTCTGTCCACTTCATCAGGTCAACAGGGTCAAACCATTCCCAGATAATTGGCAAGGCTTCTTTCCGGGCATCCCACATGGATGGTCTCCACACATGGGATCCAATTGAGAATGAAACTGTGCTACTTTGTCCATCAGGTACTGAACAAACTCCTCTGGACAGCCCTGCAGGTGATCACCTGAACCCCCTGATCGAGGAGGGATCCAGCAACCTGGAACAGGGTTACCAGGCAACACTTTCAGGGCTCAATAAGAGTGATCTTGTCCAAAGCTGCCCTTATATTCCAGGCTACCACCATGGCTTCGGCAGGACTGTGTGGCAACACCTCCAGGATATCCCCCAGTTCCCTCTGGAACCAATCAGAGTCCATCAATCACCGGGGGTGGAACAACCAAATGGGTCCGGCCTCCCTGTGGAGGAGGTGGTGTATGAAAGTCTCAAGGATACTAGGGCAGGGGTAGGCAACCTCAGCTGTTTTATGACTCATGGACTTCAACTCCCAGAATTCCTGAGTCAGCTATGCTGACTCAGGAATTCTGGGAGTTGAAGTCCATGAGTCATAAAACAGCCGAGGTTGCCTACCCCTGTACTAGGGTATGATTTGATCATGAAAAAGAGGGATAATCTTAAATCCCCCACCAGCTCTTGTTATTCTGACAAGAAAATCAAATCTGGCACATGATCACTATCCTCAGTCAGCCCTGAAATAATCTGGGATAGGCCATGGCTGTCATGGTGGCCATGAATTTCTGAGCTGCTTCTGAGGCCACACCCAGGATGGTAGGTTGTAGTTCACAGAACCATTAGTCTGGGAAACTCCACCACCAGCCCTCCAAGAGCTTAGGCAGGGAGGTTGCTACACAGCAGGGAGGCCAGTATGCTAGTAACAATCCCAACTGATCCCAAGAGCCCAGCTTCAGAAAAAGGGTCTTGCAATCAGAAACTTGCAGAGCAAGCCCCCTGAAAGCCAAAAGAGACTTTCTCATAACCACTACTACCCGACTTCCCCTGCCCTGGGCTCTTGGCTAGTGCCAAATCTGAAATCCAGATGGACAAATTTCCAAGAGGAGATTCCCCTCTCCTTCCAGGGTCAGCCAGGTCTTGGTGATGCATGCCAAGTCGGCTCGCTCCTCTTCAATGAGATCTTGAATAATTTCTTGTTATTAACTGGCCTGGGATTTAGCAGCTACAGTTGAACTTCAGGGCTTCCAAGGGTACGCTATCCAAGAACTGGGGAAGAGCTCATGGAGCCAGAACACATCACCAATATTACACATCAGGGCATCTGTAATGGCCAACCCTCTGGCTCCTGTAGCATCCCATGCCCATCACTACTGTGATACATTATCCTGCCCTACATCCCCCAAGATGATCATTCCCTCTTCTCACCAATCCCTTCCTCAAAGAGCCAAGGGCTCTGCCATCCCCCTCCAATCACTCACATCCATACTCTCAAGCATTTGGACTGGAATGTCCTTGCAGCAGTGATTCTATCACCCAATGGCTAAACTGTTATAATATACTTTATTTGGTGTGCCTTTAAAAGAAGAATCTGAAACCTCAACTGATTCAAAATGTAGCGGTCTGACTGCTGACAGGAGGAGGTGTTTTAAGGAGTGTGACATCTGTACTTAGATTGCTACATTGATTACCAATAAGTCTCTGGGCCCATTTCAAGAGGTTGTTGACATTCTTTAGTGCCAAGTACTGGTAGGATTATTTCCCTTGACCAGAATTAGCCTGTCTCAATATTCATAGATTCATCCTCAGGAAGCAGATCCAAATGAGGAGGGAAGAAGGCTGGAGTTGTGACTTCTTGATGTCAGCCTCTCACATTGTGGAAATTGTTGTTTGTTTATTATTTATTTATTAAATTTCTACACTGCCTATCTCACTTAACTGACTCTGGACTGTTTACAACAACGTAATAAAACAAACATTTGACTGAAACTACAGCGTAAAAAAAAGTGAAAATCAGAGTTAAAAATTCAGAATTCTTTCATCAGTAAGGGGAGCTTCTAGCTTGTTTGCCCTCTGTAAGCTGTAAAAAAATCTTATTCTTACATGCTTTTAAAAGTAAATAGTGCACCTATCTGTGTAATTTATATTGCATTTTATTTCATTTTTGCATGTAAAATGCCTTGCCTTTATTAAAAGTTGGGGTGCATTGCATTCTTTTTCTTACTTTTCTATTTATTTTTCACTTTTTATTACTTTTCCATTTTTTTTACTTTCAATTCAAAATTTGTATTGCCTTTATTCTGTTGAAAGCTTGTTTAATAAAAATTATATATAAAAAGGGAAATCTACCCTGCTACCCTTCTCATAGCCTTTTAAAATATTGTAAATCCTTAGAGTTTTAGCAAAGTTTTACATTTGTTGGGAATTGTGTAAAATATTTTGTTAGGTACTTTAATTCTGTGTCTATGTCTGTCTGTCTGCCTCTGTCTGTCTGTCTGTCTATCTATCTATCTAGTAAGAATTTGATCAATAAATACACTTTTTCAGTTTTAACCAACTAGCCTCAAGAGGTAATTTGGGGACACTGAAACAGAAGGTTAAAAGTCATGATCAGGCAATGCTTTTTTAAAAAAAATATAAACACCTTTTTTTTATTTTGTCACAGGAAAACTACAATTTGTAAGAATTTTATCTTCACTATACCACGGTAAGAAGTGTATTAGCCTAAATACATATAGGCTAAACATTTAAAATGGTTACATTCTAATTCTGAATATTGAGTCTAGCAATGGACCATAAAAGCTTTTTTATTTATTATACTCTTCCTGCAAACAAAGTAGCAACAATTGATATAAAGAAAGCCAAACAGTGCATCACCAAAATAGCTCAGCCTGGAAAATAAGATCAGCAAGTTGAGATTAGATGCAAGCAATCTAGAGCAGATGAAAGAAAAGGAGCTAAAGAACAAGAAGACCAAGGAATGCTTATTCAAGAAATATCATCTTGAAACAAGAAAGATTAAGGAAGTCCTGGAAATAATAAAGCAGCAGCTGTAGTAGCAGCTATACGCATGAAGATCAGCAGATATGAAGCTTGAAATGCACACCACAGGCAGAATCTCCAATTTCAGTCGAATTCGAAATGTTTCTACAAATCCTCCACAGGAGAGCCTGCAATGAACCAGTCAACACTTGACAAAGAAGACAGCACAGTTTTGGTTACATGCAAGAAGAATGAAACTTGGACAAAAGAGATGGATAAAAATAAAAACTGATCTGAAAGAACTTGTAATAGCAGCAAAAATGGTGGAGAAAAGGTTAAGAAAGATCAAGAACTGGTCAGCACCGGATAAAGATGAATTGCATGGTTTTTGGTTGAAACGTGACTAGTCTGCACCCACTCATTGCCAAGCAATTTAACAGCATACTGCAAGAGGTAAAATTGACAGATGGTTAATATCTAGCAAAACCTACCTAATAATGAAAGATCAAACAAAGAGCCCAGCACCAGACAATTACAGGCTAATTATCTGCTTATCAACAGCTTTCAAATTGTAACTGATGTGGTAGCAGTCCAGTAGCATCTAGTTGAAAACAAACTCTTTCCACCTGAGCAGAAAGAAAATTGCCTAAACATTAGAAGAACAAAAGATCAGCTCCTAATTAACAATATGATTTTGGAAAACTACAAAAGAAGGAAGATCAACTTGAATGTGGCATGGACTAAGTACATGAAGGCATTCAACTCCCTGCTACATGAATCAGTAGAAACAAAAGCTTTCTGCAAAGAAGAAGGATACAATGGAAGACAGAGTTGCTGGTGAATGGTGATAGACTGGAAAAGGTTAATATCAAATTGACTCAGCTTCCATCCTGAGGTCAGTAAAATGAGGACCCAGATTGTTGGGGGCAATAGACTGACATTATAAACTGCCCAGAGAGTGCTGTAAAGCACTATGGGATGGTATATAAGTCTAAGTGCTATTGCTATTGCTATTAAGAGGAAATTTTCAAAGAGACTATCACCATTAGTGTTTGCTTATTGTTCTACAGATTCCTCTGTCAAGTTAGACCGTGGCTATCAAACAACAAAAACACCTGCCAGGCTATCCGACCTCATTTACATGAGCATGCATTTATACTCTATGGAAAAAAACATTATCTAAAGTAAAATTGCAGCTCAGCACTGCCTGTACATACAGCCAAAACATTGCAATGTAATTTGGATTGGACAAATGTGCCACCCTCACCATCAACAGGGAAAAAATAGTGAAAACTAAAGAAATCTAGATGTACTGTGGAGATAACATAAAGATTCTGGATGAAAACAATTATTACAAATATCTGAGCACCCTTCAAAACAAGAAGAAGATTAGAAGTGAACACATGAGTATAAGGGAGATCTTAAAGTTCAAACTCAGTGGAGAAAATACTATCAAGACAATTAACACTTGGGCAAATCCAGTCCTTAGATACCCAGCTGAAATAGTGGACTAGACTCAAATATAACTAAAAGCTATAGACAGAACAATTGTGGCAAAAGAAAGTAAAGATAGTACCAATAGTAATGCCAATGTGAAATGCCAAAACAGCTGGAGCACCATCAGCATGAACAAAATCACAGTCAATTGCAAAAGGTAGCTTTATTAGGAACAACTTGCAATCTGTGACAATACCTTAAACACCAGAAGGACTCTAAGTGGATAAAATATGTCAAATCCAGTCTAAGCATGGCTGATTGTGCAACTGAATACAATATTAATAGACATTTCATTCACACATATCCTGGAAATATCATTAATTATTGGTAATAGTAATTATGATTAGTTGTTTCATAACCATCTCCTACATTAATTCTCATATATATAAGAAATATATTGTTATGACTGGCCACCCATCAAAAACCTAGGGATCCTATATCAAGTGGCAAAAGGCCGAGTCATATATCTAATGCAGGTGGCATAGAGAATATTGAATTGGATGTTTAATATTGGAATATTACATTTATAGTTCAGAACCTCTTTCTCTCACATTAGGAAGTATCTCAGAGACAAAGGCCGTAAAGGAAACCTGGTAAGAATTACTGTTTTATTTTAGTGAAATGATGCAACTTGGTTTTTTTGTTTTTATTTTCTAACCATACTAAACTGTCTTTTCCATAGGAAGTAATGTTTGATAAAGAAAAGTATGGCTGCCCATTAAAGAGCGATTTTACTGAAGATTTTTATCCTGACGTTAAGATGTAAGTAAAACTAAAACTGTGAAGAATGAGAAAAAGATGCATTATAGACCCTTTCCCCAACTCTTCATGAGAAGAATTGAAGGTGTCAAAAGAAATCAAGATGGTGACTACAACTGTGTGCCCTTGTAGACCTACACCTTTTTTATGTGCACAAAGGAACAAGATTCCAATGACATAGTCACAACTGTCATCTTGACTTTTTTGACCCTTAAATACCCCTGAAAACAGTGGAGGGTTCTCTCTGGTCTGTGCAAAACTTTCAGTTTCATTTGGCAAAGGAGAAATGCTAGCCAAATTAGAAGATGTATTGGAAGGGAGGTAGAGAGAAGTTAGCAAATGATAAATACGCTTGGATCCTTACTATGGCTTTACACTCTTAGAAAAGCTACAGTACTGTACTGTGCTTCTTTATATACAGATATAAGAATCCCCAGACTCTCATACCAGTTGAGGCAAACTATATATTGTGGGAGATGAATGGGAGGACTGACTTTCACTACAGGGCAACTATGGAAAAGGTAAATTGATTGATTGTTTTTGTACTACTACTATTATTATTATCAACCTATATATTTAGAAAGCATCATGATACCTGGGTAGTCATCAATTGAGTAACAGAGTTTTCAATACATAGTTCGGGTTACCTTATCATAACATCCTTTTCTATTTCCCTCAACATTCAATACAACATATTTAAACTAACAAATTTCTAGGAATAGCATGGTCAAGGACGGGCCCAATTGTTGGGACCCCGAGAGGTGGTTGGGCATAGATAGGGGCCTCTGGTGGAGATATATTAAGAGGCCCCTAATATGTTTTCTAGCCGGCTGTTTTAAAGGGTTAGGGAGGGGGGGAATGGTAGGGTTGGGAGGGAATTGGGGTGTACTCCACCAACTGGTCGTCAGTCCAGGCCTGAAATGGTTCCCGGCGAGATGGGGTTGGGGTTGGGGTCTCCTGGTTTCCCTGGCATTGGGGTGGGGTTTCAAATCCCCACAACGATTGGGAACGGCAGCAGGTGGTTACACGGAGGGCCATATCAACACCTGGGATCGTGCCCCCGCTGTCTTCAAGTGGTGGCATGCTCCGACCCTCCAGTTGGTACCCATTTATCCGGGGGTGAGAGGGATCAGGCCCCTGAGCTCAGGCTGGTGTACTTTAATGCCAGATCTGTTGTGAACAAGGCTCCTCTCCGTGATTTGATCGAGGAGGAACACGCGGATCTGGCATGCATTACAGAAACCTGGTTGGGCTCAGAGGGAGGTATCCCTCTGACTGAGCTTTGCCCTCCAGGTTTCTGTGTGTTACATCGGCCATGGGCTCAGGGCAGGGGCGGTGGGGTGGCGGTAGTTATACGGGAGACCTTATGTCCACGGGAGACCACTATTGTACAGATAGGCGGGAGTGAATCCCTCCTCCTGAGGTGTGGCCCTGGGGCTCAGTTGGGCTTGTTGCTAACATACCTGGTGCCCAGCTGTGTAGCAATGGCCCTGCCCGAGCTTCTCAATGCCCTCTCAGGGTTGACGGTTGAGTTTCCCAGACTTATAGTTCTGGGCGGCTTTAACCTGCCTTCTCTGGGAGGGTCGTCTGAGTTGGCCCGGGAGTTCATGGCCTCCATGACAGCCATGGACCTGACCCAAGTAATTCAGGGTCTGACTCATGGGGGAGGACACACTCTCGACCTAGTTTTCTTATCTGGGCAGTGGTTTGATGATCTGGGAGGGGGCTCGCCAACTATTGTCCCCCTGTCATGGTCCGATCATCACCTCCTGCGGTTGGTCTTCCGCTATGCCACCCCCTGCTGCTGGGCTGTAGAACCAACCAGGTGGTTCCACCCCAGGTGCCTAATGGATCCGGAACGGTTCCAGACGGCGCTTGGGTCTATACCTATCCCCCTCACTCACAGCCCGGCCGACACCTTGGTGGATGCCTGGGAAAGGGCTGCCACCGAGGCGCTCGACCGTGTTGTACCCTTGCGACCCCTGACCTGGCGCAGATCCCGGTGGGCTCCATGGTTTTCTGTGGAGCTCCGGGAGATGAAGCGTCAGAGACGAGGTTTAGAGAGCTGTTGGAGATCCAGCCGGTCTGAGTCTGACCGATTGCGAGTAAGAAACTTTACGAGGTCTTATCTCACGGCGATGAGGACAGCGAAGTCTTAATTACTTCGCTGCCCTCATCATGTCCGCAGATAATCGCCTGGCCGCCCTGTTTAGGGTGACTCGCTTCCTCCTTAATCAGGAGGTGAGGGAGGAGCCCTTGCAGGGGCGGGCCGAGGAGTTTAGCTATCATCTGACGGAGAAAATCACTCAGATTCGAGCCGGTTTGGATTCTGACTGGGCAGAGACTGACGGGGGGGAATTGAGCGGTCTAGAGAATGTTACCTGGAGTGAATTCGATCCTGTGACCCCAGATGAGGTGGACAGGATGATGAGGAGACTGTGTTCCACCATGTGTTTATTGGACCCGTGCCCCTCCTGGCTGGTATATGCAGCCCGGGAGGAGACACGAGGCTGGTTCCAGGCAGTAATAACTGCTTCTTTGAGAGAGGGTACCTTCCCTGCCGCCTTGAAGGAGGCGGTGGTGAGGCCCCTTCTCAAGAAGCCTGCCCTGGACCCGGCTATTTTGAACAACTATTGATTTCTTGTAAAGGTGGTTGAGAGCGTGGTGGCACTTAAGCTCCCTCTGTTCCTGGAGGAAATTGATTATCTGGACCCATACCAATCGGGCTTCAGGACCGGGTACAGCACGGAGACAGCATTGGTTGCGCTGGTGAATGATCTCTGCTGGGCTCGGCACAGGGGTTGTTCCTCTGTCCTAGTCCTATTAGACCTCTCAGCGGCTTTTGATACCATCGACCATGGTATCCTACTGCGGCGTCTCAGGGGGTTGGGAGTAGGGGGCACTGTTTTACAGTGGTTCTCCTCCTACCTCCTGGGCCACTCGCAGTCGGTGTTGACGGGAGGGCAGAGGTCCGCCCCGAGGCCTCTCATTTGTGGAGTTCCTCAGGGGTCGGTCCTCTCTCCCCTCTTGTTCAACATCTATATGAAGCCACTGGGTGACCTCATTCATGGTTTCAGGGTGGGGTATCATCAGTATGCTGATGATACCCAGCTTTTTCTTTCCACCCCGAACCAACCCAGTGATGCCCTCGACGTGAGGTCCCATTGCCTGGAGGCGGTCCGGGTTTGGATGGGGAGAAACAGGCTTCGTCTCAATCCTGCCAAGACTGAGTGGCTGTGCATACCGGCATCTCGGGTCAACCAGACTATTCCATCTCTAACGATGGGAGGTGAGGTGTTACCCCCCATTGATAGGGCCCGCAACTTGGGCATCCTCCTGGATTCATGGCTCAATTTTGAAGATCATATAGGAGCCGTGGCCAGGGGGGCTTTTGCCCAGGTTCGCCTGGTGCGCCAGTTACAGCCCTATCTGGACCAAGATGCCCTACACACAGTCACCCATGTGCTTGTGACCTCCCGGCTAGACTACTGCAATGCTCTCTACATGGGGCTGCCCCTGAGGACCACTCGGAGGCTTCAGCTGGTGCAAAATGCAGCCGCGTGAGTTGTGATGGGAGTCTCCCGATACTCCCATGTAACACCTCTTCTCTGCAAGCTGCATTGGCTTCCAGTTGCCCTCTGGGTGAGATTCAAGGTGCTGGTGATGACGTTGTTGTTGTTGTTAGTTGCGAAGTCGTGTCCGACCCATCGCGACCCTATGGACAATGTTCCTCCAGGCTTTCCTGTCCTCTACCATCTTCTGGAGTCCATTTAAGCTCACGTCTACTGCTTCAGTAACTCCATCCAGCCACCTCATTCTCTGTCGTCCCCTTCTTCTATTGCCCTCAATCTTTCCCAGCATTAGACTCTTCTCCAGTGAGTCCTTCCTCCTCATTAGGTGGCCAAAGTATTTGAGTTTTAGCTTCAGGATCTGGCCTTCTAAAGAGCAGTCAGGGTTGATCTCCTCTAGGACTGACCGGTTTGATCGCCTTGCAGTCCAAGGGACTTGCAGGAGTCTTCTCCAGCACCAGAGTTCAAAGGCCTCAATTCTTTGGCGCTCAGCCTTTCTTATGGTCCAACTTTCACTGCCATACATTGCAACTGGGAAGACCATAGCCTTGACTATATGCACTTTTGTTGACAGGGTGATGTCTCTGCTTTTTAGTGTGCTGTCTAGATTTGCCATGGCTTTCCTCCCGAGGAGCAAGCGTCTTTTAATTTCTTGACTACAGTCCCCATCTGCAGTGATCTTGGAGCCCAGGAAAATAAAATCTGTCACTACCTCCATTTCTTCCCCATCTATTTGCCAGGAATTGAGAGGGCCGGATGCCATGATCTTGGTTTTCTTAATGTTTAGTTTCAACCCAACTTTTGCACTCTCCCTCTTCACCCGCAACAAGAGGCTCTTTAGTTCTTCTTCACTTTCTGCCATTAGAGTGGTATCATCTGCATATCTTAGGTTGTTGATGTTTCTTCCGGCAATCTTAATTCCAACTTTTGATTCATCTAGCCCTGCCTTTCTCATGAAGTGCTCTGCATATAAGTTAAATAGGGAAGGCGACAGTATACAGCCTTGCCGGACTCCTTTCCCAATTTTGAACCAATCACTGGTTCCGTGTCCAGTTCTCACTGTTGCTTCTTGGCCCGCATATAGGTTTCTCAAGAGACAAATAAGATGTTCTGGTACTCCCATCTCCTTAAGAACTTGCCACAGTTTGTTATGATCCACACAATCAAAGGCTTCAGCATAGTCAATGAAGCAGAAGTAGATGTTTTTCTGGAACTCTCTAGCTTTCTCCATGATCCAGCGTATGTTGGCAATTTGATCTCTAGTTCCTCTGCCTCTTCGAAATCCTGCCTGTACTTCTGGTAGTTCTTGATCCACATACTGCTGGAGTCTAGCTTGTAGGATTTTAAGCATAACTTTACTAGCATGAGAAATGAGTGCAATAGTTTGAACATTCTTTGGCACTGCCTTTCTTTGGAATTGGAATGTAAACTGATCTTTTCCAATCCTGTGGCCACTGTTGAGTTTTCCAAATTTGCTGGCAAATTGAGCGTAGCACTTTTACTGCATCGTCTTTTAAGATTTTGAATAGCTCAGCTGGAATATTGTAACCTCCACTAGCTTTGTTGTTGCTCAGCTTTTCTAAGGCCCACTTCACTTCACATTCTAGGATGTCTGGCTCAAGGTCAGTGACCACCTCATTGTGATTATCAGGGACGTTAAGCTCATTCTTGTATAGTTCTTCTGTGTAATTTTGCCATCTCTTCTTAATCTCTTCTGCCTCTGTTAGGTCCCTGCCATTTTGGTCCTTTATCATGCCCATTTTTGCATTAAACGTTCCCTTCATCTCTCCAATTTTCTTGAAAAGATCTCTGGTCCTACCTATTCTATTGTTTTCTTCTATTTCTTTGCACTGTTCATTTAAGAAGGCATTCTTATCTCTTCTAGCTATTCTCTGGAATTCTGCATTCAATTGGGCGTATCTTTCTTTTTCTCCCTTGCCTTTTGCTTCCCTTCTTTCCTCAGCTATTTGCAAAGCTTCCTCAGACAGCCATTTTGCTTTCTTGCATTTCTTTTTCTTTGGGATGGTTTTAGTTGCTACCTCTTGTACAATGCTGTGAACTTCTGTCCATAGTTCTTCAGGCACCCTGTCTATCAGATCTAATTCCTTAAATCTATTTGTCACCTCTACTGTATATTGAACAGGGATGTGATTTAATTCATACCTGACTGGCCTAGTGCTTTTCCCTGCTTTCTTCAGTTTAAGCCTAAACTTTGCAACAGGAAGCTCATGGTCTGATCCACAGTCAGCTCCTGGTCTTGTTTTTACTGACTGTATAGAGCTTCTCCATCTTTGGCTGCAGAGCATATAGTCAATCTGATTTCTGTGTTGACCGTCTGGTGATGTCCATGTGTAGAGCCGTCTCTTGGGTTGTTGGAAAAGAGTGTTTGCTATGACCATCGTATTCTCTTGACAAAATTCTATCAGCCTGTGCCCTGCTTCATTTTGTGCTCCAAGGCCAAACTTGCCTGTTATTCCGGTTATCTTTTGGCTTCCTACTTTAGCATTCCAATCCCCCATCATTTTTGGGTGTTAGTTCTATAAGGTGCTGTAGGGCTTCATAGAACCGGTCAATTTCATCCTCTTCAGCACCGGTGGTTGGGGCATAGACTTGGACTACTGTGATATTGAATGGTTTGCCTTGGATTCGAACTGAGATCATTCTGTCATTTTGAGGATTGTATCCCAGTATTGCTTTTCCTACTCTTTTATTGACTATGAAGGCTACTCCATTTCTTCTGAGGGATTCTTGCCCGCAGTAGTATACCTGATGGTCATCTGAATTAAATTCACCCATTCCTGTCCATTTTAGTTCGCTGATTCCTAAGATGTCGATGTTCAATCTTGTCATCTCTTGTTTGACCACGTCCAGCTTGCCTTGATTCATGGATCTTACATTCCAGGTTCCTATGGAGAAAAACTCTTTACAGCATTGGACTTTCCTTTCACCACCAGACATATCCACAGCTGAGCGTCCTTTCGGCTTTGGCCCAGTCGCTTCATTCTTTCTGGCGCTACTAGTACTAGCCCTCTGCTCTTCCTCAGTAGCATATTGGACGCCTTCCGACCTGAGGGGCTCATCTTCCAGCGTCATATCGTTTTGCCTTTTGGTACTGTCCATAGGGTTTTCATGGCAAAGATACTGGAGTGGGTTGCCATTTCCTTCTCCAGTGGATCACGTTTTGTCAGAACTCTCTGCTATGACCTGTCCGTCTTGGGTGGCCCTGCACGGCATAGCTCATAGCTTCATTGAATTACGCAAGCCCGTTTGCCACGACAAGGCAGTAATCCATGAAGGGGGGTGATGACCTATAAAGCCCTAAATGGCATGGGACCGGATTATCTAAGGGAGCACCTGCTGCCAGCATCAATTTCCAATCGTCCTGTGCGTCCCACAGGGAGGGCCTCCTCAGGGTACCGCCGGTCAAGGATTGCCGACAGGCGATCCCCAGGGGGAGGGCGTTCTCTGTGGGCGCGCCTGCCCTATGGAATCAACTGCCAACGGAACTCTGGACTGCCCCCGACCTTCGTTCATTTCGCCGGGACCTAAAAACCTGGCTTTTTGAGCTATCTAGTCTGGACTGAGGGGTTTAATGTTTTTAAATTGTGATTTTAATTTTTTGCGGCTAGACTTAATTTAATTTAATTTTAATTTTATATTGTATTGTTTTTAAATTTTGCCTTGTAAATCGCCCTGAGTCCTTTGGGAGTAGGGCGGTATATAAACCAAATTAATAAATAAATAATAAATAAATTAGAGAAGATTTTGTCAATACAATTTCAATAGGGTATATCTATATCCCATTATTAAATTTTATCTAGTTTTGATGTTAATTATAGTATCCAAGTTTAACCTTTAACATTCCAAGTAGTATTCACAACCCAAGGTTTCCTTATCTTATTAACCAAAGATTGTATCATCTAACATACACCAATAGTTAAATAGCTAGCTTCTACCTAATAAACATTGTATATTTCATATCCTAATACATCACAAGTTACCAGTCGGAGAGTCTATACTTGTCAATCTACTGCTACTTATACATAACCAAAATTTTAAAATCAAATATAGGATCCATAAATCAGATTTCCATTATATCAATATATAAATTTATAAATTTATAAGCTTAATAAATATTTAAACACATTTTAATTCTATCGCACGAATATTTTCTATTTCAGGTCCTAATAAGTCACTAATTACTAACAAAATGACATAATTCTCTAGGAATTGATTTTTTAAATCTAACTCTAGGTTTCTTTTTTTGCCAGCTGGGTTTCCAGACCCAGGGCTTTAAATTGCCAAGTAGGTCTTCATTTGCTCGCATGCATATTATTTGTTGAACCATTTATAGTCATTATATTGTTGCCATGTTAATTCCACTCTCTTTATTTGCTCTGACATCTCTGTTTGCAGTTCAATCTGGATTCTTCTTCCATCTGGGTTGATCTGTTTTGAGTAGAAAATCTTATCCAGTTTTATAGTTAGTAATTGACTGTCCAAGCTTTCCACAGGTTGTCTTTGTTGGTCTTCAGTGTCTTCTATGTTGGCATCACTATCTTGCATGTAGTGCAAGAAATTGAAATTGTAGGCTCCTTAGAGAGGGTCAGAAGTTGAGTATTAAGTATTTTCCTAGTTTGTTGTTGGTCTTTAAGATTGTTTGTCATAGTAATAGTTCCTTGTACTTTAAAAATTGTATGTTCTTTGAGTAAAGTCAGGTTTTGGATATTAGTTTTTTCAGTACTTTGTTGTTGTTGCTTATATTCCTCTGTCTCAATAGTAGTATCTTCCAATTTTATTATATTCTGAAGTGTAAGTTCTTTAGTTGCAGTCTGGGTTTCAATTTGTGACTTAAGGTTGGCATGTAAATTATTAAATCTGGAGATAGACATCTCAGTGACTCTATAGATTGTTTCAAGTATAAGGTTATAGTCAAGCGAGGTTTGTGGCTAATCCTTCTCCATTTTGTAGTATTTATAAATAGTCCTTAGTGGAGGCTATTTTTCAAACAAAAATCAGTAAGTGTCCACCTCCACAAGTCTAAGCCAGATTCATCTCCAGCTGTTTCAGGTTTTTATCTCAAAGCCAAGGTTAGTCCAAAATGTAAACACTTGCTGTAACAGGCTTAGCCACTAGATTTCCCCAGAGTACTTCAAATCCTTTTCAGACAGAATCTTTTTGTTTATTTCTTTGTTTATTTCTTTTCTTTTTTAGACTATTGGTAGAATAGTCCATTTCTGTGAATATAGGAACTTTGGGCCAAAAGTAAAAAGGCAGTAAGTCCAATTAATCAGTATCATTTAGTACAGGGCTTTTTCTTTTCTCTCCCAATGTAGACAAAGGCCGCTATTAAGGAGGGTGGGGAACAAAAAACAGAAATCCCTTCCCTCTCTCCTCACAAGGGGAAGCAAATTCAGAAAGCTTTTGACAGGCAAAGTAGATGATTAGGAAAAGAAGGCAATTCTCACCCAGTTTTCAAGTGCTTTGTTGTGCTTTTGGCTTCGGCAGGAAACAGCTAAACGATGGGCCATAGGAATGGCCGATCCTTTCTTTTTTGGTTCGGAGAGTAGCTCCAAGCCAACGGGAGGGCCGCCTCCCTTCTGCCACCGACTGGAGAGACCTCTCCCCCCACTCATCACCCCTCCAGGGTGACTTTCAACCCCTTTACAGGGGCTCCCCGATGAAGAAATCCAGGCGACACGAGGAGCAATACCCTCATGTCTCTGGCTGCACTGAAATCTGAAACTGGAAGCCTACTTTATTATTATTTTGTATCTGTTTGTATAATACAGATTGATAAGTTGAAATGAGGTATTTGGATCAGTTTCCTTTCTTAGAAAGAAAGGCAGAGAAAATACTAACACTTCTTCCATATCTAAAGCTCCAGTCACCTGGCTGGCTTAGAAAAAAATGAATGGAAAAATAGACACTAGGACAGGGGTCAGCATCCTGAAACATTGAAAGAGCCACTTGGAACCGGTTCCCTCACAAAAGGAAAAACTGGGAGCTGCAAAAAATGTGTGCGCATGCATGTACATGCATGCATGTGCAGAACAGGGTTTGACTGAAGAGTGGAGACAAGGCGAGATATACACCTACCCTGCATATTTGAATTGATTGGTTGAACCTTTTTAGTTGCACTTTTTTTTTTGGACTGCACATGGCAGAGGACTGGGAACCGCAGAAGATGGCTGAAAGAGCCGCATGTGGCTCCGGAGCTGCGGGTTGCAGACCTGTGCACTAGGCCTATCTTTTGCCTTTTTCTGTGCTATGCAAAGGAATTTAAAGGTATTTTTGAGAAAAGTGTGAAAAAACAGTCAGGGAGGGACTTGCAAAAACATTACCCAGTCCAGACATTGAAGCAAGTGTAAAAAAGAAATTCAAAATAATCTCCTCTTGGTTGTTTATTATAAAATGGAATAAAAAGAAACTTGGATAGGCTAACCCTAACCCTAACCCTAAGCAACAACACTGCCCAAACGGCCCACTTCTTCTGTGGCTGCTCACCATTGCTTGAGCTCATCGCCCCCAGCCTCCATTTCACTGTCACAGGCTTTCAGGAAAGGCCTCTGCAGCTGAGAATCGAGCTCTGGATTGACATGTGCGGTGCCCCAGTCTCCAGGGGGTCCTGTGTGCATCAATCTGGAGCTTGGTTTTTGGCTTCAGAGGCCTTTCCTGAAGGCCTCTGACTACAAAATGGAGGCTGGGGGTAACGCGGGCAAGCGGCTTCAGATGTGGGCCGGCGAGGCAAGGCAAGTGTTGAGGCATGGGAGGCCTGGCAAGTGAGGGGCATGTGGGCCAGCTCCACCACCCCCGCCCCAACGTAGCTTGATTTTTAGGTATGCGCCTCGCCCAAAACTAGGGCTTATTTTGGGGGTAGGGATTATTATTGTTGTTATTCAGGAGATGCATTTCCCATATTATAATGAGTATAATGAGTTTACAAGTTACTAAAGTTCAAATATTTACACAATTTTTTTTCTTGGCCAGCTTGAACTGGTTCTTATCAGAAGCCACATTCCACATGGAGAATGTTCTGTTGCTTCAAAGAACTAGAAACATTAATCAAAGACAGTTACTAAAAACATTGCTGAAAGAGGCCCCCCTCTCCTGATCCCATCAATTCTTCTCTCAGGCCTCTTCTTCAGCTCCTGGCTATTGGTGCCAAAGAATGCTGTCCCAAGCCTGCACTGCAGTAAGCTCCATGCTAGTTAGATTGAAGCCCAGTGCCAGCAGGCCTCAAACTATGTGCTATGTAAATGTTGCATGGTTTTCAAATGCCCGAAACACATTCATGTGATTGTGGGGATGTCCTGATAGTTGTCAGTTCAAGGTCCAGTTACAAGTCCATTTTTTCAGGGCCTTCATAATTTTGAATGGTTGTTGAACAAATGGTTGTTAAACAAGGACTACCTGTAACAAAAAATCAAATATCTTTAGAAAATAGAGTAATATTCTAAACATATATGGTTACCAGAATGTCAGAGTTTATCTATTCTGAGAATTCTTTTCTTAGTTAAGTTTTGTGTGCTTGTTTTTAACAGGTCCGTTGTTTAAATACTGCACAGAGTTGGAATCAGATGATTAAAATATACAATAAAACAATCAAAACAATTGAAGATGTAGATGAAATATGGGGACCTCATGTAAGCATCGGGCATATAAGTAAAAATATAAGTAAAATCAGTCTTTAAATATATATCTAATTTTATTTAGCTATTAATCTTTATTTAAAACAAAACAAGTGTCCTACACTTATAGATTAATTCTAACAGTTATTGATTTCTGAAATTATTTTGTTATTATAACTGTTTTTCTAGATGTCAGTCAAGTGATATAATTCAAGAGTGCAAACATTGGAGGAGATTTTGTTGTTAATCTGTATGCTGTTTTATGCTTTCAGAGCAATCAGGACAATAATCATTGCAGTCAGTGCTTTTTTTCTAAAAAAAAAGGTGCCAAAACTCTCATCTTGGCGGGTGCAGGAGGTGGGGGTGACGGTGCTGCTGCAGTCACGGGCATGAGGGGTGTTGGCGGTGGGCTGCCCCCCCGGGCCGGAGCCGGCACAGCTGGTGCTGTTGGAGCAGTGGGGCTGTGCGGTGTGGGTGGCGGCGGTGTGGGCCAGGCGCTGCAGGGCGGCCATGTAGGCACGCAGGGTGAGACGACGGTGGCGCAGGTCCAGCACCGGGTAGGCCACCAGCCTGGCTGACACGGGTGAGCACAAGGATGGAATGCACATGGACTCCGCAGAACCCACCTCCCACTCCTTGTCCTCTCTTACTTACCTAGTTGAGATGGTGTAGTTGGGCAGCAGGGAGGGGTGCAAAGTTCCTATTGTACAGTAAGAATGTGGATTTGATATTTGGTTTACGGTGCTTGGACCATTGTTTTTCAGGAATTTTAAAAGGTCAGTTAAAGTGGCTTGCTAGGTGTTTGCTTCCTTAGGAGAGGTGTGGGTCTTCTTGTAAGTATTGATTGTGGTTACGATATGAGTGATGTTACAGGGGAGTCATGGCTTTGCAGGAAACTCTATGATTGATAGTTAGATGCCAGATGTTGCCTCTTTAAGATCAGTGGGTGGAGATAAAGAGTGTGGCAAGCAAAGAGAGATATGGTGATAAATGTTGGGCAAATCATTACAGATTTTTTTAAAAACCTGCAGTTTAGACATGGTTACTAGGCTTATTTAGATGAAGATACTTTGGAATTATCTTTGTTTTGGAGCAGTTGGTGGGTGGTCTGGCTATGGAGAACATGGACAGTGAGTACTTTGCCATAATCAAATTACTTCCTGGTTCAGGTAAGGGTTGTTGCCATCTGGGAGCTCCATGATTGTAGAAGTACTGATTAGGATGATCACCTCAGAAACTTCATGGATCTTCTAGATGGTTTCCAGAAGATTTTCCCTGTTGCAAGTAGCCATTGCATTCAGGAAGTGTATGAAGAAAAGTTGTGGATTCTCTTAGGACCCCTATAATTAAAATAAGTAATTCTGAGGATATATTTATTTGTATCATGAAATAGTACCAACACAATCTAAATACATATTTCATAATCTAAAGTTATGTTATTAAATAAATGAACACATCCACTTTTTTTCAGAATTACAAGTCCTGTTTTAAAAAAAGACCAGATCAAATAAGGAAACTGGATAAAAGATATGAGATCTTAAATAATTCTGGTTTGAACTTTATAACTTGGCCTCAGTATAGCAGTATTTATATGTTCAAGCTGAAAATATTGGATCCAAATTTCAGGTTAGCTTTCAAATTTGATTTGAGTCTGATAGATATTATTCATTATTTGTAACCTGAAAGGAAGGTTATGCTTCCACAATGTTTCATATGGAATTACTTTATTTTATTAATAAACCTTTTACAGCAGGGGTGTCAAACTCAATTTCATTGAGGGCCACATCAGCATTACGGTTGCCCTCGGGGGGCCGGGAGGGCGTGGCCAGGTGGGCGTGGCCGGGTGGGCGTGGCCAGCTCAATGCTGCTCACTCAGCGCAGCTTACTCAATGAAAGAAAGTTGGCAGCAGTGCCCCTGAGGGGCAGGCAGGGTGGCAAAAACAGTTTTTAGCGCTCAGCTCTACTATACCAGCAAATCAAGCAATCACACCAGGGTTACCCTTGTAGGTAGGTGCACTTGAAGCAGGCAGAGTGCCACTCAACCTGGTTCCCAGAGGGCCAACTTCCCCCTTCATCCTCGAGCCCCCCGAAAAAGCCTAGTGGGGTGGGGCCGGATATTGGCTCATTTGCAGGCACCCCGATGAGCATTGCATAGCCGTAAGATAGGTAGTCCTCGTTTAGCAACAGTACAGTTACAACAGTGGTGACAAAGTAACTTTGCAGCCAATCCTTGCATTTAGAACTTTTTCAGGTTTGTGTGGCAAATGGCAGCTGAAGTAAGAACCTAAGTCAGTTGCAGTTTCACTGAGTGACTGCATTGCTTAACAACCAAGTGGCTGGTCCCAATTGTGGTCGGTAAATGAGAACTACCTGTATTTCTATGTCCTTTTTGGTGTGGTAGAGGGCTTCAAATTCAGGAAACCTTCCTAAAAAGGACCAGAGACTTACTTTCCCCAGGCTAGGAGTGCCTCTGAAGTACACACACTTGAACAGCAATTCAACACATAATCACACTTCTGTACCCATGCCAGCTTTTCAAAACCACACCGGCAGCAGGGGATCCCACTTCAGTTTCCATTTTACAGCTTTACCCTGTGCAGCAGAAACCCAGCACCTGCAAAATTACCCGTAACACAGCCTGGAATTAAAGGATTCTGCCCTCGGCAGTGATAGGTAGGCAGTTGAAGCAATCAGTGAAGGTCTTCCATAATTTTATGTTATACCGCTGTTTACCACAAATCTTGAGTGGGGCTTCTAGTTCCAACAAAATGGGCTGGCTCAGGAAGATCTCTCGTGACTTCAGGCATATGCCCAGAATCTCATTTTCTGTGAGCTGAACATTCTTGCCTGGATGTAATCCTTGCACTTCAAGCACCCAGCACAGGAGCCCATGCGTGAAAGAAGCCCGGCAGAGGAGCTGGAGCGGCTCCACTGCTGGGGGCGCCTCTTGGCCGGGCCTTGCAGGATCTGGGCTGGGCGCCTCTGCTCGCCCTCAGCAGCGCCCGGCAAAGTAGCTCGCATGCGAAACAAGCCCGGCAGAGGAGCCGGAGTGGCGAGCAGAGGCGCCCGGCTTGGATCCTGGAAGGCCCCAGCCAAGACGTGCCCCCAGCAGTGGAGCCGCTCCGGCTCCTCTGCCAGGCTTCTTTCACACAAGGGCTCCTCTGCCGTGCTTGTTTTGCGTGCGAGCTACCGTATTTTTCGGACCATAAGACGCACCTGACCATAAGACGCACCCAGTTTTTAGAGCAGGAAAACAAGAAAAAAATTATTCTGAACCAAATAGTACCAGTATACTAAAACAGGGCTTTTCAACCTTTTCATCCATTGTACCACTTTTAGGACAAGGCAGTGTCACCCAGCAACGTGTCAAAAACTTAACCCCCCCTGAAAAAGGAAAAAAAAAGATAAAGTACAGGTAGTCCTCGACTTACAATGATTCACTTAGTGACCGTTCAAAGTTATGACACTGAAAAAGTGATTTATGACCATTTTTCACACTTATGACCGTTGCAGCATCCCCAGGGTCATGTGATTTACATTCGGATGCTTGGCAATCGATTCATATTTATGATGGTCATATTGTTCCAGGGTCATGTGATCGCCTTTTGCAACCTTCTGAGAAGCAAAGTTAGTGGGGAAACCAGATTCACCTAACAATCATGTTACTAATTTAATTTCTCTCTCTCCTTCTCTTTCTCTCCCTCTCTCCCCCTCCCTCTTTCTTTCTCCTCTCCTTCTTTCTCTCTCTCCCTTTCCTTTCCCTATTTTTCTCTTTCCCTCTATTTCTCCCTCTTTCTCTCTCTCCCTGTTTCCCTCCCTTTTTCTCCTTCTCCCTCTCTATTTTTCTCTTTCCCTCTATTTCTCCCTCTTCCTCTATTTCCCTCCCTCTTTCTTTCTCCTTGTCTCTCTCTCCCTTTCTTTCTCTCCCTCTTTCTCTCTCCCTCTATTTCCCTCCCTTTCTCCTTCTCTCTCTCCCTCTTTCCCTCTATTTCTCCCTCTTCCTCTATTTCCCTCCCTCTTTCTTTCTCCTTGTCTCTCTCTCTTTCTTTCTCTCCCTCTTTCTCTCTCCCTCTATTTCCCTCCCTTTCTCCTTCTCTCTCTCCCTCTCTCCCTCTTTCCCTCTATTTCTCCCTCTTCCTCTATTTCCCTCCCTCTTTCTTTCTCCTTGTCTCTCTCTCCCTTTCTTTCTCTCCCTCTTTCTCTCTCTCCCTCTATTTCGCTCCCTTTCTTTCTGCTTCTCTCTCTCCCTTTCCCTCTCTATTTTTCTTTTTCCCTCTATTTCTCCCTCTTCCTCTATTTCCCTCCCTTTCTTTCTCCTTTTCTCTCTCCCTTTCTTTCTCTCCCTCTTTCCCTCTCCCTCTTTCCCTCTCTCCCTCTATTTCCCTCCCTTTCTTTCTTCTTCTCTCTCTCCCTCTTTCTCTCCCTCTCTATTTTTCTCTTTCCCTTTATTTCTCCCTCTTCCTCTGTTTCCCTCCCTCTTTCTTTCTCCTTGTCTCTCTCCCTTTCTTTCTCTCCCTCTTTCTCTCTCCCTCTATTTCCCTCCCTTTCTCCTTCTCTCTCTCCCTCTTTCTTTCCCTCTCTATTTTTCTCTTTCCCTCTATTTCTCCCTCTTCCTCTGTTTCCCTCCCTCTTTCTTTCTCCTTCTCTCTCTCTCCCTCTCTCTCTATTTTTCTCTCCCTCCCTCCCTCCCTCTCCCATTGTCCCTTCCTTCTTTCCTTCCTTCCTTCTTCCTTCCTTCCCTCCCTCTCTGTCCTTCCCTCTCCGCGTTAGAGCAGTACCTACGGAGGCAGCCCTGCGGCCCGGCTTTCTCTTGCAGAAGGCAGACTGAAACGGAGCAAGGAATGCGAATCGCCCGATCTCGCGCTTCAGCGATCTCCTCTTCTCGGTTTCAGTTTCTTTTGCTACAAGACAAAGCAGGCTGAAACGGAGCGAGGGAATCTCCCTTGCTTTGTTTCAGCCTGCTTTCTCTTGTAGCAAGTGAAGCTGAACCCGAGCAGAGGAGATCCTAGGAGCGCGAGATCGGCCGATTCGCATTCCTTGCTCCACTTCAGCCTGCCTTCTGCAAGAGAAAGCCGGGCCGCAGGGAGATTGCAGGAGCCAATTGCAATCTCCCTTGCTTTCACTTGCGGAGGTTGGGGCTGGCCTGGGCATCTCTCCCCCTCACCGGCTGGGTGTTGTTCGTCCTCCCCCCCCCCGCGTCCCACCTCACTCCCTCCTACCTCCTCCTCCTCCACTTTTTTTTTTGGAGCCGCAGGAGACTAATGAGATGCAAATGGTGCTGGGTTCCACCAGCCCACGTGCACTTGCCTCCTACTGAGCAAGTGCTCAGCCGGGCCGGCGCCAAGGTGGTGGGGGCCGGACCTTTGTAATTTCTGGGAGAGTTGTGCGGGCCGGATTCAATCATGTGGCGGGCCGTTTGTGGCCTGCGGGCCTTGTGTTTGACATGTCTGTTTTACAGGGTATCTACATGTTGTCATCAAACGGTTATCAAATTTGCTTTCCTTGTGCTTTTCCCACCTTTTCTCAAACTGTACTTAAACCGTCTTCATCTAGTCCTGGAAACTTAAACTCATTCACAATACAAAGCTATTTTCTAACTCAGGGCTTTTCAACCTTTTCACCCATTGTACCACTTTTAGGATATGGCAACATCCAAGTACCACTAGTCGCCTAGCAAAGTGTCAAAAACTTGATGACCAAAAAAGAAAAAGAAAAAAAGTGATGAAGTAGAGGTAGTCCTCGATTTACAACTGTTTGCTTAGTGACTGTTCGAAGTTACAATAGAACTGAAAAAAGTGCCCCCCAAGCTACAGCTGAGCAAGACACCTGCCTGACCGCCCGGCGGCGCTCTTCCTACTGTCCGAGGTTTTGATTTTTGTGAGCATATCTATTGAGGATTGGCACTGGGGTGGGGTGGGAGAGTTTGGTTTTTATTTCCCCCCCCATCTGCTGGGTGGTTACAGCAGGTTTTGGTCACTTCACATGACCCTAGGACACTGTGACCATCATAAATATGAATCAGTTGCCAAGCATCTGAATGTAAGTCTCAAGACCCTGGAGATGCTGCAACATTTTAGCTGATCGGTGCTTCTTCTGGGATCAGCAGAAGTGCCAGGATCAGTGCCGAGCTTCAGTTGGAGCCTGGCACTGATCCTGGTGCTTCCACTGAGCCCTGACAGCCCTGAAGAAGTGCTGATCCTGGTGCTTCTGCTGAGTCCTGAAAGCCCTGCAGCTCCAGCCATCTCTCACTCAGGCTTGTGCGGTGCTGCCACCGATTCAGCTCATTCCCCTCTCCTGCTACCAATTTTCTAGGATGGTCGCATACCACCTGCCAGGTGCCAATGTACCACAGGTGGTACCCGTACCACTGGTTGAAAATCCCTGCTCTAACTTTATTCCTTCTTTTCATCCTGCTCTTTATAATTCTTTTTCAAATATTTAAGCCATTTATTTCTTCCTTGTTTTCATATTTTTCCTGTGAAGAGGTGTGTTTTTCCCCTGTAGTCACTAAAGGCAAAGAAAAATACATTCTCCACACTAAACGAAGGAAGAAAAATCCTCTGACATTTACAGAATATCCCCTTAGAGCAGGAGTGTCAAACTGCTGGTCCATGGACCAGCTGCATCTGCAGAGACCGCGCACACCCCTGCTCCAGCAATATGAAAAAAGTGATATGTCATGACATGTCATGTGATGCGGCGAGTTTGACACCCGTGCCTTAGAGTCTAAAGAAAAAAAACCTACTCATTTGAGAGAACGTTCTTTTCTTCTCCTAGTCTTAATCCTGCACAACCCACTCACATTCGCAAAGAACACTGCTGGAAAAACTCTATTCTACATAACAAGCCTTTTGAGTATTTGGAGAAAGCTAGTGTCTCTTTGTTGTCTTGTCTTCTCCAACATACCCAATGTCTCCAATTTTTTCTTGTGGGTTATTCCTTCTTGGTCGTTCAGCAACTTGCTTGGTTTGCTCTGCCTATATCCTTACTAAAACATGTTAATGAGATTTGAACACAGGATTTTCAGTGCAGTCTGACCAATGCAGAACAGAGAGATCAGAGTGCTCAAATTTCAGCTTGTTGCACAAAACTCAATATTTTGTTATTCACATTTATATCAGATACAGCAAAGATTGTCATTGAGTTTTTAAATGAGAATTTTCATACTGCATGCAAGACACGCTTACATTTGCAGGCACTGCTTCCAGTGGTGGGATTCAAATATGTGAACAACTGGTTCTCTGTGTGGATGCTGCCTCCAGAAGAACATTCTGGGCCTGGGCAACAAAAAAGTAGCTACCGGTTCTGCCAAAGTGGTGCGAACTGGCTGAATCCCACCACTGACTACTTCCCACTATAATCTTCCTTGTTTTATATTCATGCCTTTGATTTTCCCTGCTCAGGCTATTCAGTTTATATGCAATTTGTTGATTTCTACTCATTATGCCAGTTTGTTAAGATACTCCTAAATTTTGATATTTATTTTAATTGATCTTGCAATTTAGTTCCTATTTTTCTTTTTTAAAAACTAAGTTTTATTAATTTTCTAAGTTTACATCCAAATATTTATGAAGCAATGTGGTGATTGGATAATCAAGAGTCCAATAACAAAAAAAAATGTACATAGGTCTGGGTAAATCAATAAAAATTCCCTCTCCAATTCCCTTAGTCACAATATCAAAATCAGATTAATACATTTCTGGTTATAGCAGAATCAATTTGAACAATTTTCTATACATTTTCATGCATACGTATTCATGTCCTGTTTTTAAGTTTTATCTAATTTCAATACAGTGCTCCAAATTAGCCTGTAGTATCTAAAAACCTTAATTTTCAGGTAACCCAATTTCCCCTATTTCATTATATAGTAATTAGCTTATCTGAAATACATACATTGTTCATTTAAGTGTATTCTTATTATATTTCAAAAATATATTCTATTTATCACCTTTGCAATTCATCAATAATTAACAATGCATGTTTTATTGTGTCATTCCAAGTTCTATAATATAATTCAAAGTTATGCTGTAATAGCTAATTTTCATTCCCTTAAAATCTAGATCCTAAATATAAAATCAGTTTATATCTTTTAACATTTCCCCTTGGCCCATTAAAAGAAAATTTAAGCTTTATTATTACAAATCCCAACATTTAAAAAAACAAACCCATTTTTTAAATCTAACTCTAGGTTTCTTCTTGTGCCAGGCAGCCTTCCATATCATTGCTTTTAATTTCTCAAATGTGTCTCCCTTTCTTCCTACACATGTTGTTTGAATCCAGGGAGACCATCCAGTTATCAATTTTTCAAAGAGAGTGACCCCTTTATAGTCATTAAATTTTCGTTCTAATAAATCAAATCTCCATGTTTGGCGTAGTATAGTTGTCATTAATTCATTCTGGTCTTGTTCTCCTTTCAGTTCCATCTGGCTTAAGTAAGAGGTCATGTCTGGTGTTGTAGTTATTGTTTGGTTGGTTAAAGTCTTAATGTACTGTGTTTGAAGGCCTTTGGCATCCTCCATCTTAGTGTTGCTTTCTTCAGCTTCTGTTGTTTGTTGAATTGTAGGTTTTATAGTTGAAATCAAAGTTTGGGTATCAAGGCTCTCAGTAGATTGTACTTGTTGTTCTTTAGAGTCCCCTATTTTGTTGATTTCCTCATCCTCTGTTAGTTTTTGGGTTGTCAGTTCATCAATTGAAGTCAGAGTCTCATTAGGTGAGTTTATGCTGTCAGATTTGTCTTTAAGTCTGGCTTTCATTTCTTCAGTCATTGCCAAAATTGTTTCAAGTATGAGTTTATAGTCAAGTGGTGGAATATATTCTTCCATTTCTTTAGTATTTACAGATAGGTCTTTAGAGGAGGCTATTTTAATAAGAGTCAGTAAATGTCCACCTCCACTATTCCTAGGAGTTGTTTTCAGTGCCAGGTGTTCCCAATTCTTATCTTTAAAGATAATGTCAAGGACAAATCTGTTACAACCAGATCTTAGAGTAAAAAAAAGGTTTACTTGTTATACCAGGTTTCACCACAAGATGTCCTCAATAGCATGTAAAATCCTTTTCCAGACTAATATGAGGCTTTTATCCAATTAATGCATTTTTTAGCAGTAAATAGGGTAGTAGGTCTCTGCAGAAATAAGCAATAAAAACTTTTTAGTGGCCCAAAAATTCCAGAAGTACAGATAAGGTTGCTTAGTTATTTAGCTTAGTTATTTGATTTCTTTTGAGGCTTTAAGGTTTTAATTCCCCAAGTAGGCAGTCACCGATCTTTCAAGAATGGGGGAGAAGATTTTCAGGAAAGTCCCACAGGAAAGTAATTAGGGAAGTAAGAAAGGTAAGGTCTCACCCAAATCCTCCAGATTGCTTTGTTGTGCTTGATAGTGATTTTGGCTTTCAGCAAGGAGTGGTTTAGTGATTGGCCATGTTGATGGCCGATCTCTTCTTCTTCGGGCCAGATGAGCTACTCTGGATCAAATGGAGGACTGCCGCCCTTCCGTGATCACAGGGAGAGCCTCCACACGGTGGTTGTCCCTCCAGGGCGACTTCTGACCCTTTTCAGGGTTCTCTGACGAAGAAAGACCGGACGGCGGGGAGAGGCTTCTTCCTGAACATCCACCGGCACCACGCACACAAACCCGAAGCTAATTTAGTTCCTATTTTGCAATTGCACTTTGTCTTGCCTGGATTTGATTTCAGCTTGTTCTCCCACCTCCAGCCCATTATCAAATTTTGGTGACCTTCAACATTATTAACATATACTAGCAAATAGTATGCTAATAAACAACCATATTTAGAGCTTTTTTATCTGCTCTCTATTTTTTAGACATAATCTTCTTGGTATATTGTGACAACTGTTCTTATACTTTGCATACAATTTTATATTTTATTCTGCAAGACTTAGCAATGTTTTAACTATACTTTATGGTCCAATCATACTTTGTAATGTATGTGAACTGTCTAGATCTCAACCTTGTGAACTTTAAGATATATGGGCTTCAATTCCCAAAATTACCCAGCCTGTAAGGGGAAATAATTAAATTCATTTTTAAGTCAGGATTTAATTATGGCTGCTCAATCCAATCTCTGCATTAATTTGCAGAGAAAACACTGCAAATTATTGCATAAACACTTGTTTTGAAATGGCTACATATCGGTATAGAGATAGTCCTCAATGTACAACCACAATTGAGGCCAAAATTTCTGTTGCTGAGTGAGACAGTTAAGTGAGTTGTGCCCTATTTTACAACCTTTCTTGCCACAGTTGTTAAATACTGAAGTTAAGATAGTAACAGTTGTTAAATGAATCTGGCTTCCCCATTGACTTTGCTTGTCAGAAAGTTGCAAAAGGTGGTCACATGACCCTGGGACACAGCAACCATCATAAATATGAGTCAGTTCCCAAACGTCCGAATGTTGATTATGTGACCATGGGGATGCTGCAACGGTCTTGAGTGTGAAAAACGGTCAGTGCCTTTTAACTTCAAACACTTCCTAAACATACTATCTGAAGTATGATAGTACTTCAGAGACTATCTGAAGTAAAGTATTTTCTCTCCATATGCAATTAGGCAACATATTTTCATTTAAAATTAACATTTTTTTAAAAAAAACATTTAAATACATAATTTGAACTGAAAATTGGTCAATAATATGGGAAGTACAGGAGTTAGCAAATAAATAAGATATAAAGTGAATCTCTTAAGAGAATTGACAAGAATTTATTCCTTATTGATGTTAATTTTGTAGAACCTTACTTTAACACTCTTTATCATCTGGGTTATACATAGTTTAGAAATGTTATAGCTCCATTTATTTTAATTTTTTACTATATTTTAACACAAGAATAATATAAGAATATTAATACATTTATTTTCTGTGTTTTAGTTTTTGTAATTTATCTACATATTTTGCTGTCCAGACTGTTGGCATCATTGAAAGGTAATTGCCTATGAGCTTTAGCTAATTTTATTACCAATTAAATAGAAAATGAAATAGCTTTGATCTCTTGTCACCAAACAGGTACAGATATAGGAAAGCTGAGGTCCTGCAATAAATTTTCTGTACATTCGAGAGCTACAACTTTTGGGATAGAATCTACGTCTGCAGTTTCAGCATGCATGCTTATATAAACCTCCTTACTGGTTATTTTTTCACCGCTGCAGTGGAAAACATGAGAAGAAATTAATAAGACTTCTTTGTATGCAAACATAAAACAACTTAAATAAGTTGTTTTATGCATTGACTAATGAATATGCCTTCTTAGGTGTATAGCAAAAGCTTACATAGTTTATAAGAATAGTCACCTCAAGTTGTAACTATCACCACTTACAAACAGAAATCACTAGTATTATATTAAGTTTGGTAAGATTAACTCATTTTGATATGCTGTATGTTGAAAAATTATATAATACACAGAATAGCTGAGTTAGTATCTAATGATTCAATACATAATAAACACATATATGATATATACTTTTTCAAGCAGGTGTGGGGAAATGTATTTCAGATAGTGACATTTAGCTACCTCCTTTAATGCCATATTACAGGTTCTAAGAATAAATTTCATTCTTCAGTTTTCACTTAAATGAGAAAAATATCAGAAACAAATAAACTGCCAGAACATAGACTATAGCAACTATATTAAACTTAAGTGCATGAAAAATAAGCAGTGTGTCCCTTTGATAACAGAAACAACCTGTTTTGCTCACACAATACGTGTAGTATTTAAGTGTAGTACATTTTTAATGGCTTAAAAAATCCAAATTCAAGCTCCAAGAGATCAAATTGAACTTCTTGATAAATTATAATTCATTTTCCTTTTATAGTCTTTCTTTGAAGACAGGCACAAAATGGCTGAAAAGGCTGAATTGTTCTCATTGATTTCATAACACTGGCTTTTCATATGTCAGGTTAATGATCATTTATTATTTTATGCAGAGAACAACTTTTTGCTTTTTGTAGAATCCAAGAGGCAGTGCAGGAAGATGACTGCCTATTTAATACTGGAAGATGGATATGTCAAGGAATATTTAATGTTATAGTTAATTCTGTTCAATCCTATAGTAGTATTTTCTGACCTGGTATGGTATGATGACAGAGTTAATATTAGGAGATATGCAGGTTTTGTGTTGTGTTGGGGTGTTGAGAAGGTGTTTTAGATCTGAATATCTCCAGAAAGGATTGTAATCCAGAACTTTTAAAAGGGACATGGGATTATGCTGGGATGGTATGAGTTGGAAATGATAAGTGATATTCTGCAATGTCTGTAAACCACTAAACTGGCCTTTTTTATCTGAATATTATAGCCTGGAGATAATCACTTTTTCATGTTGTATGTTTTTTATTATAGAACTTGGCTATAGATATTTTCTTAATATTCTGGGTGAAATCTAGCAGCATATATGTACAGTCAATAGTTTTCTGATATAATATTGCATAATACAAAAAGTAGCCTTAGTGTAGTTTAGACAGAAACTACAGAGATTTTTGCCAGAAACTGGAAGTAAATGCTGGTTTCCACAAAAAAGTCATAAATCATGGTAGTGTAACTGCAGGACGCTTCAAATGGCTATAAATTCAGGTCAGTTTCCAAGAGCCCAAAATATGATTGACCAGAGATGGGGGGAGCCACTCGAACTTTTAATCCAGGTTGTAAGTAGTCCTGGGAAGGTCCATCGTAACCTTAAAAAATTGCTAAGCAACCAGTTGTTTGTGAAGGACTACTTGTACTTTGAAGTTAGTTGGATTGTCATTGATTGAAAAGTTCTTGCAATTAAGTATGTTTAATATTTCATTTCCAGTTAAACTGAGATTTGCTACTTCTTTCTTCCCTGGGTTTAGCTGGTAACAGGTGAAGCAGAATCTAGCTGTGTCAGAGCATGCACAGTCTTATTGTGCTGAGATAACCCAGGAGTAAATACAGTAAACAGTGGTTTGTATTACACTATCTACAAATATACGCTAGAAACAAGATACATACACATGGTCATAATTCAGCAAACTCCAATATGCAGTAATTACAGCAGAAAACGGATGAGAAAGACTCCAGAAAGGCCTTCCCTTTTATACTCAAGCTCTTAAAGCAGGCATGTCAAACTCGTGATGTGATGTGACGTTGTGGCGACTTTTTCCCCATTGCCAGCAATGGGGTGGCACCGCGTGGTTTCAGCATGACACATCCGGCCCGTGGGCTGGCAGTTTGACATGCCTGTCTTAAAGGGATATAGACTGCTGCTGAGTCATTCATCTCACATTATACAAGTTGGCTAGCTTCTAAATCGTTACCTTGACAAGCGGTTCTTGTTGGAAAAAAATAGGTTCTCTCTCTGGAAATGGTAAATAATGCACAACTTTTGTGAATATACAGAAAAGTGGCTATCTCCTCTCACTTTAATATTTTAATTGCTCTGACTATAATAATAAACTATGTGATTTATATGCTAGTTTTGTTAAATTTAATTAGTTGAATATACAGTTTTTAAAAAATACAAATTATATTGTTTTTCAGACCAAGTTGGATGTATGTTACTGGTTGGACCACCTTGGTAGTGACTTTATTTTGGGGATTCCTCATCTTCAGCTACTTCAGATATGTGAAGACATTTCGGGCATTCCCTTTTGTTGATCCCCTGATGTCACTTAGGCCAGTTGTCACTGCAGAAAAACCAGATGATCAGAAGAAAGATTAATTTATCACATTGGATGAAATAATATTTCTATGTTAAACTGTGTTAAACTATGAAAAATGTTGTTCAATTTTTTACTTTTCCAGGAGTTAATACAATCTTAAAAATACCTTTCATTATTATTGTGGATTTTAAACTTTATTTTGAGATGATGTTTGCCTGCCATAGGTCATCTTTAACCCTTCAGACCACCCTTCAAAAATTTCAGTTTCAATTCCCAAATTGTTGGCTATGCATTTGGAAAGTACTTAGGTTGGACAAGGCAATCATAGTTCGTTTTTTCTAACTTGTTTTAGTATACCTTTCCATTCTTTAACAGAAGTACTAACATAAAGGGTAACTAGTATAAATTGAAAGATTACATTACTATATGCAGCAAATAATTGTCATTAAGTTATAACATCTATGCACCTTTTCCGTGTTGCCAAAAGGAAGTGCTCCAAGTCAATTTAAAATAAGAAAAGCAGTCCAATTTAATGCAATAGGGAATATTTAATCTCATTTTAATATATGTCAAATTGTCTGCACTTACAATATGTAAGTATCCATAAAAAAGTCAAAATAAAATTCAGTTAAGTGATTGAATATTTGCAGCTGTTTGTTTTCAACATTTTAAATAAAATATACCGTAAGTGCATAGCATTTATTGATTTACAGATATATTTTACTAGCAGTGTAATATATCTAAGCCAGAGCATGTGGTATTTGAATGGAAGGCCAGGAAAACCCAGAGCTATATGCTAGACTACGAAATTGAAAAAGTTTCCCTACAAAGCAATGGAAAACTATTTCTCTGCTGCTACCAAGGAAATGACATGAACATGTCTGTACAGTTATCACTATGTTAAATTAAAAGAAGCATACATATTTAGAATATTATATACAGTAGATCTGTTCTTTAAAAGATTCTAGAAGACCTGGCTCTTTGCCAAGCCCTGGGCTACGATGGGGTTATACCTCCTTGAGAAGGTGAACATGGTATAAATGCTAAATTCACCCTCCTGCACCCAGCATGATCCTCTATTTGTGGTTTTAATGTATTATTTTTCAGTTGTTAATCTTTGCAAGACATAGAGAGTATTGGGACTAAAAAGTTTCACTTAGCATTTGAATAAGTTTTTTTCTTTTTTTATGTGATATTAGTATTGCTTGTAGTCATTTCATATGAGCTAGAGTGCGATAGACTTAATAGTTTATTTTTGTTAGCATATGGTTGTTTATGATTGTTTTTTGCTTTTATACCTTGTATTTAGCTCTGGGAAGTCGGGGGGGGGAGGGGGGAAGGGGGGGAGGGTTAGGGAGGGTTAGGAAGGGGTGGGCGGAGGGAGGGGGGGAGGGATTGTTAAAGATAAAATGCATTGTAAAACTTTTCAATAAAAAAAAAGACATAGAAAGTATTGACAATTGGGCAACCCTAGAAATTTAAATTATAATCTGTCCTCTTTTTTTACTGTGGACACAATGGCACATAATTAAAATGAAAATTAGTTGCTTGCTCTCAAAAGTGCACACATACATAACACACATTTCAACATACTATATACCACTTATGTATAGACCTACACCCTTACATATAAGTAACATATAAATATTAATCACTGTCCATCTTGAATGCGTAACAGGAGAAAGCTTGAGAGTTCACAAGGTTAATATTATAGAACAAAGCTGTGATTGAATCTGGATGTTCTGCTTTGGATATCACGAAACCTCCTCCCACAAGGTAAAAAAGAAAACAGGTTGTGAGGCAGATGTGGTGTCCCAGGAAATCTTTCGGACCCTGCTCAAGCAACACTTATGTGCTATATCCTGGATGGGAGGGAGGGAACTGCCAATAATCTTTTCAGCCATCCTCACCACACTCTGCAGCACCTTCTTGTCTGAAGCAGTGATGCTTCCAAATCACACTGTGATGCTGTATGAAAGGATGCTCTTGATCGTCCCTCTGTAGAAAGTGGTCAGGACAGGGGAAGGAAGATGTGCTTTTCTCATGTGACACAAAAAATGCAGGCGCTGCTGTGCCTGCTTCAATTATAAATCAATGTGCCAAGTAATGGGCATTTACTTTGAGGTATGTGTACCATATTTTTCAAGATAACACAGAATAGTATTCTTCTAGTCCCAATAACAAGCTTGTGATGTGGGATGAGCTAGGAGAGAATGGGCTGGGAGAGAATGACTGACCTAGAGTCATTTTAGGAGCTTTCAAAATTGATGGTGGACATGGGTCCCTTGTGCCTATAGAAATATTAAAGAGAAATTACACATTTTGTAACCAAGAATCTCCAGAGCACATTATTAGTCCTTCAGTGGATGAAAGTTATAAGTATTTCATCATACCACAAAAAGGGCCTTCTCAGTGGTGACCCCTTCTTTGTGGAATATTCCATCTGATATACAGTTAGCCTCCACCCTGTTGCTTTCACTTAAGGCCCTAAAACATGATTTCATCAGCAAGCCAGGGACCACAAGTAGAGATGGAGTTAATAAAGTGTTTGATTTGATTGTGTTGTTGCTGCCATAAGGGATAGGGTGGGGATTTTTATGGGGTTTTATGATGCAGTGGATTTTAAATGTAGGCCACCTGGAGTTACCTATTTGTGAGTTGGATGGCTATATAAATTTGTTTAATAAAAAGTAATAAATAGGATTTCAGACACAAACATTCAACATTTCTACTTCAGAACTGAGAGTACCAGGTCAGATCATGCCTCAGGTCAGAACATGCCTTCAGATAATCAATGGTAAAAGGATCTATGTCATAAATCATGCAATTAAGGAGAGACATGCATGTTAAAGAAATTTGTAAAAGTCACTATAAAAGTAAAGATTTGTATATTTTGTATATTTTCTCTTTAATTTCTGGGTGATTATGAGCTTACCATCCAGTGTTCTTTGAAATACAGTGGAACCTTAGTACTTATTGTAATTGGTTCCAGGAGGCAAATGAGTACAAAAACAGATGAGTACATTTTTCCAGAAGAAATAATGTAGTGAATCACAAAGCAGCTGACACCGACAAGTTCTATCTTATGCATTGAGTACCAAACAACTGATAAGTATCAGGACAAAATTTCCATGTCAAAATGCGTTGAGTTTTAAAGTAGCTGAGTACACAAGGTACCACTGTACGGTACTATTTCTGTGATGAAAGATAGGCAATGATATTATTACAAAAGCCCACAACCTGTGTAGATTTTATTTAAACAAGCCTTACTCATTTACAGACTATCTTCACTATTCTAGGGACTTGCTGATGATCACACAAAATTTCATTTTGAATCAGGGGGCAAAGCCCAAATATGTCCAAACTCAAAAGCACACAAGGGTTTTGTTTTTTTTTTGTAGCAGCAGCAGCAGCAGGAGTACTGCATTAATTCCACTAGTTATTTTGATAATTGGGACTTTGCTCTTCCATGTATCTATGCTTGGGATAATTGTAGGCAGAAAGGGAAAAAGTATTGAGAAGGCAGTTGGTGGGAGTGCACATTGGCAGCAACTTTTTTTAGCAGCATCTTCTACCTTGACTGTTCTAGGTACTAGGACTTGAACAGTTTATTTATTTATATCCCACCTTTGTTATTTTCACAAATAACTCAAGGTGGCAAAAATATCTAACACAGGGGTATCAAACTCAATTTCACTGAGGGCCGCATCAGCATTGCAGTTGCCCTCAGGGGGCCAGGTGGATATGGCCTGGGTGGGCGTGGCCTACTGGGTGGGCGTGGCTAGTGCATATGACCTACTGGGTGGGCATGGCCAACTCTACATCATTCGCATCAAGGGTGCCTATGGGGGCCCGGGCAGGAGTGGGACAGATCTGAGGGTGTCTGGCAGAAGGAGGGTCTCTGGGCCAGGGCAGTGGGGGCCGTTCCCTCACTGTTTCCAGGATGGCTTCGCGGGCCGGATCCGCCCCCCCCCCTTGTGTTTGACATGTCTGATCTAACACATCTTCCTCCTATTTTCCCCACAACAACCTACAGCAAATGGGCATGAGGAGTCTGTGAATGAATAACAGTTGTTTACTAGATGGGTACTGATCAATTTCAGAATGATTGGTAGATTGACAAAGGCTTTTGATCTGAAATTAACAATAGCTATTGCAGCAGTGGCTCCTCTATCTTCATATATTGTGCTGCTGAAAGAAAAAATAGTTTTCGGCATTTAGGACTTTATTTTGCAGAAGAACTGTGAATTCACTTCAGGTTTTTGGACTCGGTATTCTTCATAATTCTAAACCATTGTACCCGATTTGGTCCTCGGAAGTCTCAGCCAATGGAAAAAAATGAAATCTGTTCCGGCAAAATATTCGTTTCTCAAAGAGTTGGCAACTCTAGTTATCAAGTCTCACGTTACCTAGTTATCGACATAACAAGTGGAGGCAAGCTTGAAATCTTGAACTAGTTATCAGTCGTGATCCTTACATATCTTGGCAATATGGGATTGCAAAGCAGCATCGTATGAGAACAGTTCAAGTTGCAGCGAACCCTTAAACGTTCCAAGCCTTTTCCTCTGACAAAGTGGAACGCGGCTAGTAGAATTCGTATTTCACCTATCGAGGAGCACTCCAAACGGGGCTTGGGCTCCAGCCGCAGTGTATGCTGGGAATTGTAGTTCGGCGTCCATTTGCCCCCGTGGAAGGTGCGGCTGGCTCGAGAGCTTCTCTTGCAACGCTGGGACCGAGGTTGAGGGGAACACGCAGCGAACCCTCGGGTATTGCCGCGATCTCTCGCCTGAAGACAGGCCGGTCGGGTCGGACCAGCCAAGTCCCAGAGGCGAGCGGAGAGGCGGAGTCGTGCCGGCCGGGCCCCGCTCGAGACTGGCTTCTCCATCTCTGCCTGGCTTGGCGCGAGGGCGATTCCCGGCAGTGCAGGCCCGGTTTCCCCTTCCCGGCACTGAGGCGGCTCCATGCGGCTGGCGGCCTCTTCCACCTCCTCACACTCCTCCGCAAGAGGCAGGGCGAGAAGGCGGCCTCCGCCCGCGAGCGCCCTGAGGCGGCCGCCGTCCTCGGCTTGAGAGGGACCCCCCCCCCGTTTGAAAGGAGAAAGGATGGCGAACCAGCTGGTAGTCCTCAACGTCTACGACATGGTGAGTGACCGGGCGACAGGCGAGGGCTCCTCCGCCTGAGCGGCGGCTAGGTAGACACTTCCCACCTTAAGGTCTACCCGGTCGCGTCTTCCTGGCCTTTTCCCCTTCCTTCCTTCTTTCCTTCCTTTCTTTTTAACCTTCCGCCGGGGACAGCTGGCTTTGTCTTAGCTGTCCGAAACAGCGACTCTTGCGTTTTCCTGTTTCCTTCCTTCCCACCCTCCATCCAAGCCTGGGCGAATTTCGGCTTAGCTCAGGGGTCTTCAAACTTGGCCCTTTTATGACTTGTGGACTTCAACTCCCAGAATTCCTCAGCCAGTGTGCCTGACTGAGGAATTCTGGGAGTTGAAGTCCACAAGTCATAAAAGGGCCAAGTTTGAAGATCCCTGGCTTAGCTTCTCGAGGTTCAAGTTAAGGACCGGAGAAAGCTTCTTCCGCTTTCAGAAGTTCTTGCCAATGCAGGACAGATATCCTCCCTGCTTCTCTCCCCTCCCTCCCCCCCCAACCCGCCGACCCACCCTCAATTTTCCGATGGTTACCTGACTGAAAGATGCTGTAATAGTTTGGAAACGAGTAATGGGTTCGGTGGGATTAACAGGAGCGCGAAAGTCCTAGCAACAGGTGTGTATGATTTCACTTCTCTCCTACCAGGTGCTGGATTCAATCAGATGCTCAACCAGTACGTGCAGTTTACTAAATTAATTTCTGTTTAAACCCACCCACCCCAATATATCTAAAGAATAATTGTTTTCATAATGAGTTATCTGGGACAATAGTCCTTAAATTGTTCACAGTGGGAAACCCTTAAAGATCACAACGTTACAGGCTTGGTTCTCTTCCCCCCCCCCACACACACTCCTTTTTTTGCCCTTGGAAAGAATCAAAAGATGGAGAGTAACAAAAAAGATTAAATGATATTTCGTGCTGGAAAATATCTTTTTGAGCAGGTCAGTTCTTGTCTAATAACATGACTTTAGTGTTTTTAAATTAGGGTTCTAGCTTCATATATATGCAGGGAAAATTTGTGAGATATTTTACTCTTGTCTACTTAAGGCTAAAGTTTTGCAATTTATTTGGTGGACCATAAGTAAGTCAGAGGTTACTTATCTCAATCTCATTTATTTTTTCTTAGTGTTGCACACTGTTTTCCAACAGGAAAAACCAATATAAAGCAATAAAAGGTGGAATGAACATAGATTTTGAGCTATGATAAATCTAGCTGCAATTGTGTGTAAAAGGGCTTGGAGTTTTTTTTTTAAATTCCATTTATATCCCGCCCTTCTCCGAAGACTCAGGGCGGCTTACAAGCTTAGCAGGTTTACAAGTTTGCTTCTATAACCATCATGCTCCTTAGCATAATATATCTTTATCACATCCTTAATGCATGTCTGCTCACCTGACCTGTTTGGTTGCATTTTGTTGTGGTAGGTAGTTAGTTATAGGGCTTGAAAAAAGTCAAGGTTTTAGCAAATATCAAAACCAATCTTAACAAGCATGAAGCCATTACAAATGGGTCAGAGTGTTGAGCTAGGAGTAGAAAATCTTCCGTTGTTAAAATGTCATGGGTATAATATAGGATGGGAATAAAAAAATAGGATGGGAATAAAACAGTATACATCACCTTGAATTCCTTGGAAAATAGGGAGTAATATAAATGTACAAAATATAGAACAAGATGAAAAAATATAGCATCTTGCATTTAGAAATAGTTCTAAATAAATCATGAAGAACAAAAATGTAAACATCCATTTATTTTGACATGTAAAATTTTAAAATGTTTGGTACTTTGATGCTTCTAAGGTACTTTTAATAAAAGTTACATCACCTTTTGAGTTACTAATGTGTTCTATTCATACAGAATTTACAGAAGATTTAAATGAATGTATATAGGTAGTCCTCAACTTACAATTACAATTGAGTCCAAAATTTCCATTGCTAAGCACAGTTAAGTGAGTTTTGCCCCATTTTTCAACCTTTCTTGCCATAGTTGTTAAGTGAATCACTGCAGTTAATAACACAGTTGTTAAGTGAATCTAACTTACCCATTGACTTTGTTTGTCAGAAGGTTGCAAAAGGTGATCACATGACCCAAGAACACTGCAACTCATAAGTACATCCAGTTGACAAATGTGTAAATTTTGATGACGTGACCATGGGGATTCTGCAACAGTTGTAAGTGTGGAAAACGGTCATAAATCATGGCTTTCAGTGCCATTGTAACTTTGAATGGTCACTATACAAATGGTCATAAGTCAAGGATTACCTATACTTGTATGCATTTTTTTTTCCTGCAAATGTTTGCAAAAACATTGTAGTCTACATAAGTGTTTCTTAACTTTGACAGCTTGAAGAAATTTCCCAGGCAGCATGAAAGTTGAAGTCCACACATCTGCAAGTTGTCAAGGTTAATAAACAGTGATATACAGTAGAACGAATTATTAAAATAAAAAATGGTGGGAAATAATAGCAACACATTTTCTTGACAAGGATGTACATCTGGTCTTTATACAATATTCTATGTCTTTGGCAATAGTCTAGCAGTGTTATCAAGAGATTGCAACATTGTGAGCGTGGGGACAGTTGGTATCTTTTAACTGCTTCATATAGCAAGTTAATAATGGAACAGCTGTAAATCCTAGACTTGTAGTACAGCATTTCAGCAAAAAACAAAAACAAATCCTGTTTATTTATTTGAGTTGGTTAACTTGCAAATTAATCCAACCTGATAAACAGAAGGAAACCAGACTTAACTGGACAAAAATATCAATGTCAGAGATGGGTTGTAATAAAATTAGGTTATATTCTAGTTTGCTATTGTCAGATCAAATTAGCATTTTATGGACTTGGTGGACTATTTCAAGATTTTCTTTGTTCTGCAAATTAAAGCAGCTATATTAGCTGCTGTGGACATGGCTTTCTAATGTAATGGTGGGTTTTGTGTGTGTGTGCAAAGCCAAATGTAATGTTATAATTGCAGATCAGGTTCAACAGTCATCTTTCTATATTTGATTGTCACAATGATAATTGTCAACCATCTGCAAGATATCTTTGATATAGAGAATAAAGTATTGGAATTAGATTCCCACTACTATGATGCTAACTATGGATATGGATTCTCCTTTTCCTCTTCTTAATTATAATTGTGGACATGGTTTCAGTATTTTATGTCAGAAACTGTTGTGACATAAATTACACAATTTTGAAAGCAGAGCAGAAAGAGTTTCTGTATACTAGTTAAAAGTGTAGAGTGTGAAACATAATAATGCCTACATATTTTTTCCAGTAATTTTCTGTCCCTTTAATACTTATGAGATTGTCAGGTTGACACCAGGATTTTTTTTCTCTTTGCTTTTTGCTGAATTAGGTGGTGAAGCAGTTTCAGATTTTCCTATTTATTCCACTTTCCAATACTGTTCTGCATCACAACGTATGAATACCAGTACCTGTTTGCTGAAACAGCCTTGTTGCTACAACTATGTAATCATGTACTTGTGATGAATATCAACCTTATGATCTACATACATTTTTAGAGTGAAAGTGCACAAATGTAGTTGCAGCTTGAATCTTATGGAAGCTCTTTCCATAGCATCTTTCTTGCAGAAGCACAACCACATAGTTCGTACTAGGTATGTGCATGGTGGTATGCAGTGTTTTATCTATAGCTATGCATCTAAAAGGAATTTAATTCCTCAAGGGTCTGTTGGAAGGAAGACAATAATTTTCATAGTTTACCAAAATTATTTAGCACATAATATTACATATTTGCTCATTCAAAACTCATGGGAGTTTGCACATAGAAATAAGAATGCTACTGTCCACAACATAATCTAATAATTCCTGGAGGATTCTTTGTAAATAATTTTTACTCATTTTTGTAAATAGTTTTTACTCATTTTTGTAATTATTATCCACAATAGTAGAGTGATTTAGAGCTGAAACAGTACATTCTTTAAAGTCCAATATATGTGTAGAGTGTAGTGAAGGTATGGTATAGTGTAGTGAGTGTGGTGTATGGTATGGTATGGTATGGTACAGTACAGTACAGTTGCTTGTGCGATTATTCTGGCCTGATGATTCTTTGATCTTGAAACCTGAGATACGCACATCATTATTATAGAGTGACTGATGATGGGAACTGACAGTCCAAGAACATGTTTACATTGCTTATTATTTATTTATAACATGGTACTTTAAGTGTAATAAAAACAAGTCCCTTTCTGAGGAGAAGGTAATCTCCCTTGAGTCAAGCTCAGCTCCCAGTTATTACACAGGCACATCCATGTTGTTTTCTTAGCAACAGTATAGAAGGGTTTTGCCACTGTATCCTTCCAGAATGTTTTTCTACTTCCCATTCTAGCCAAAAGCTCTGGAGGTATCTGAGAGGCTGTCATCCAAATACTAACCACTTGTGATCCTGCTTCAGTTTTTTTGCATCAGCCACAAAAAAAAAAGAACAGAGAACGGGGAGAGCATGAGGAAGAAAAAAGATATTTTTTCTGCACTATAAATATTCTTTATGGATAGTTCTTCAATTTCCTTACAAATGTAATTTATTATTTTAATTGTTCCTCAATATATAGTATTGTGCTTTTAAATATTTGACTTCTTACAATAATGGGAGATCTGAAAGGGACTGTTTCAAACACAAACTTCAGTGATGTTTCTTCATTGGAAACTAGAACAGGTAAAGTAAGCAGAAAAATATTTGTAGTTACCAAACTGATGTATAAGGATTCTCTTAGTATATATAGTGACAATTCTTTTTCTAAATGTATCTGTTTAAACCATATTTTACATGAGATATAGCTTACTATGTCAATCACCATGAGTGTTTAAGGAAAAAAGGCAATATAATACTCAGATGTCTATTTACAACAACATGTATTATCTACAATAGCCTATAAATACATTAATAACCAAAAATCAAATCATTTTCATAAAGAATGTATATTTAAAATATGTAAAAATATCCAAATCTTGTGTATTTCGTAGTAGCTAATGCAGTATAGATAAACGCTGTTCCCTGGTAAATGACTTTTGATTAGAAGTGAAGTATAGCTGGTATAATGTTAGTATGTCAGTGTACACCATAATGTTTTATACTTTAAACAAATGATTGAATAGATAGTATTTCTCAACCTCAGCAACCTTAAGATGTCTGGACTTAAACTCCCAGTGGGGAATCCTGGGGATTGATGTCTACATGTCTTAAAAGTTGCTGTGGTTGAGAAACACGAATAGATTGTGCCAGGATGAACTACTCATATTCTGCTATCATTGGGAAGAGAAAAATTCCTCAAGGCAAGCAGCTGACTCAGTGGCTTGCTTAATGAGGAAACACAAGCTGAATTCACCCATAATGAGGACCTGTAAGCCATAGGTTATACATGACAGCATTGGGTTCCCATAAACTCATTGAACTAAAATTGAAAAAAATAATTTAGCATGACATGGAAACTAGTAGATAGAACTAATTATAGGAACACAGATGGTTTCTGTTTGTTTATAACTTCTTTGTCAGGTAGTTCCAGGTGTAAAAAACCATTGTGCCTTGTATAGTATAGTGTATAGTGACATGGCAAACTACTTTTACCAATGAGTGATAGCTCATTAGTTCTCTCTGGCACACAGGAATGTCCAGGGATCTGACTAAACCATAAATCTGGTTTGCTATCTGAACAGATGTTGTTATTGGGTAAGTTGTTTTGTGACTGAAGGGAATGAAACTCCAGACAAATATGACTCCCTTTGAGACGCCGTGCTGGAAAAAGATCTGGAAGCGATTGGTGGCTGAACTGGCAGTTCGTGATGATGGAAGGTGAAGAATCATAGAAAAGAGTTCAGCAGCAGATTTCTGCAAAAGGATGGCCCAAAGGGCGGTGCAAAGATTTAGATGGAAGTTGAGTGTGTAAACAAAATTGCTCTGCAAATCAAAATAACCAAAAGGAGTAACAGAAGAAAACTGCTGGATAACACCTCTTCTAGTTATGTTGGATTTGGCCATAATAGTGGAATATAAGGAAATATGATGTGAGAGAAAAGCCAGTGAGAGATTATTTTCTCACACAGAAGTAAGAGGATAATCAAAACTTCATGAATTGTCAGCCATTACAAATGTAACTAAATGGCTATACCATTTTCTAACAAAGAGGAAATAAAGGATTTTGCTCAGATCAAGGTTGAAGATTACAAAGGTGTCACCGCAGCTTATGTCTTAAAGGTTTCCGGAATTTAAACAGTAAAGTAACATTGTACAAATTATTCTACAGTGGGGCTTGACAATATTTCCCCATTTGAATAAAATTTTGAAAAAGGATATTTAAAGAACTCTCTGGCTGTTTAGAAAAAACCAATCAAACAACAGATCATTCAGAGGTATGATAATCTTAAACTGTCCTACTAAAGGAAATAACTTTACATATTTTAAAACAATGCAGATTTCAAATTCAAGGAACAAAAAGCCCAGTTCTTTCAAGACTTAAGTCCTGGTACCTAGAACAAAAGAAAACAGCTTCAACTGATCACATCGTGAGGAATTCTGGGAACCTTTAAAAATTCAAAATCATGATTAAATTGGAAGCTAGATTCTTCCTTGCATATCATTCCAGCCATTCAGCAGAGATCCTGAAAAAACTTCGGCTAAAATTCCCAGGTATTCTAGTTCCTGAAGAATTAGGCCCAGCACCCACTGGCGTGGAAAAGTGCCATGGGCCAGATGGCCTCCATTTGCTAAGCCCAGCAGCACACAGGTTTCCTTCCCCCCTCCCATCTCAAGAAGTCTGGCCTTCTCCCACTCCCAGCATCCCAAGATGCCAGATCTTGTCCGTCTACCCCCACTGGCCTTCACTTAGCCCCATCATGCCTGAGTCTACTTTGCTTTTCCTTTCTCTGCAGCTGCCTGAAAGGCATACCTAGCCAATGTAAGGCTTGGCTAGAAAGCTAGTGAAGACAATTTTCCTCAGACCCAGAGAGAGACAATCTTTCTCAAAGCTGGCCAGGAACATGAAGCCAGCCAGCAAAGTGGTGGGTGGAGAGGGAGAAGGTGTGTGTGTCACTGGACCTAACTGGCAGAGGCCTTCCGGTATGTACTAAATTTCCAGATGCCAGTGGGCCTACCTAGTCAAGGCCGCCTGGCTCACAGTAGCAGTGGTGGTGAGTTGCAGCCATCTCACAGTGATAAGGGCAGGTGCACTGCAAAGTGCTCAAGTTTTGATCACATGACCACAGGGGCACTTCAACGAATGAACTTCGGCCAGGTGTCATAAGTGCCTTCGTTTAGCAGTGTCATAATTTTGAACTATACAGTGAAAGAAAGGTCATACAAATGTTTCCAATCATATAGATACAATTCTTATTCTCTATTTATTCCCCATTCAAAACCTATACGAATAAAAAGAGGTACATCCGAGAATTAATTTTAATTATGTGTATGTTTCCATTTATTAGTTGAATATACTCTTGATATTATATCTTTAATGTTCCCTTCTCCTTTTAAAATGGTTCCTGAGCACTAAGATGGCAATGTGCTAAGATGCCATTTATTTCTCTTTCCCTGACAGGTGTAGAATTAAAGTTTGTAGACTTTGCTTGAAGAGAGCTAGTAAGCTGAACATTTAATTAAATTGCTTTTGCAATTTCTTTTATATTTAGGAAGATAGAATGCCCCCAGTTTAAGAAGCAGGCTCTCCCTTCTACTGCAACACAACCAGATCTCAGCTTTGGCTTCTGGGGAGTTTTTTATTATCCTATTCCTGTTCCAAAATATTCCTATACAACTAGATCAAAATTTTTTCGGGAACCTGAACAAACTGACACTAAATTTTATATGGCAAGGGGAAAAAACGAGGATTAAAATGAAACACTTGCAGGATGCTAAAGAAAATGGGTTTTTTTGACTACCGGACTGGGAAACATTACCACGCAGCGGTGCTAACCTGGATTAGAGAATGGATAATTTTAAAGAATAAAAGATTATTAATTTTAGAAGGCCGTGATTTGCAATTAGGCTGGCACGCATTCCTATGGAATGAGAAACAAGGGCTATATCAACATTTTCAAAACCATCGGATTAGATAAGTGCTACTCAAAATTTGGAATAAAATTAGAAAACAAAATTACATTAAAGTACCAGTCTGGCTGTCCACCCTAGAGGCGATAGTTTACCCAAATTTGTTCAACTTGGAGAATAGCACTACGTATAAAGATATTATGAAATGATGTGGGAGAATTGAAATCCAGACAGGAACTAGAACAACAAGGAATAAAATTGGAATGGTGGGCTTACTTACAGATACAAACACGATATGGGAAAGATAAGAAAGAGGGGGGGATAAATATACAAGAAACTGCATTGGATAAAATCTTATTGGGGCCAGATGAGAAACAAATAAGGAAATTGTATAGATTATTATTGGAGTATAAAAAGTTTGACGAACAAGTCAAAGAAACAATGTTGATATGGGCTAAAAATTTGGGACATGGTATCGATCTTGATATATGGCAAACTCTTTGGGACAGAAATAAAAAGATAATGCTGGCCTCAGCTTACAAAGAAAATTTATATAAGATGTTTTACCGGTGGCATCTCCCTCCGGCACGATTAGCCAAAATGTACAAAACAATATCCCCTAGTTGTTGGAAATGTTCCGAAGAATTAGGCACTTATTTTCATGTTTGGTGGTCCTGTAATAAGATGGAAAAGTTTTGGCAAAGGATATGGACATGGCTAGAAGAAATACCAGGACAGAGAGTATATTATAGATCAGAATTTTTCCTGCTTGGCATAACAACAGAGAAACATACCAAAGAAGAGTTATATATAATGATACATATCATCACAGCAGCGAGAATGACATTCGCCCAGAAATGGAAAGATAGTGAAATACCTGATGAGAGTGAAGTGATAAATAAAATATGGGCATGCGCAGAAATGGACAAGTTAACTATGGAAATAAAAAATAAAGATCAGTCAGATTATTACAAAATTTGGAATAAGTTTTACCTATGGTGGGAACAGAAAGGAAGGTCTCAATAGAGAGATACAAGATGCTGATTTCACATATTACTAGAATAAGGTGGTCGATAAGATTGAATATTGTATAATTGTATATAAATGATATGTATATAAAATGTATATAAAACACAAAAATGATGTAAGACAAGAAGGAATGTCAGACCGTTAACATCTTGTCCAAAGTTTTAAATAATAAAATTTGTAATAAAAATAAATAAAAAAGAAAGGATTGGACAACCATTTTTCCAGTATGGTATAACAAGTCCTGCCTTGGGCAGGGGCTTGTACTAGAAGACCTCCAAGGTCCTTCCAGCCCTATGATTCTATGAATTCTTTGTTGGAAGAATTGCAGTTTATGGAACAACAAAAGAGAGAGAGATTTTTTTTCCCAAATCAATTGTGGTTCAAATAATACGGGGATAGTCTGAGATAACTTTAAAGCATTTATTTATAATAAGAATAACTATGCTTCTGGATCAAAAATATTTTGAATCACAAAATAGAAAACTTGAATTACAGTATATGACCTGAATATGATTTAAAACAAATGAAATGAACATATTGGAGATGAGGAGGGAAACACTGGGAATATTAGTTTATTTGAAACACAAGAAGGTAAAGTAACAATTGTAGTAAGAAATTTTTCACGAACATATTACACTAGCTATAATGAGACTAATTTTCAGTGCTTTGAATTCTATGAAACTATATATTCTACACATGTACCTATACTAGTCAGATTGATACTTATTCCAATATAATAAATCTTTCAGAAGTTTTAGATATAGAGCCAGAAGAGCTGGCTACATCCTCAACATTACAGCATATCTATGATGATGTTGATAAAATGAAATCTGGAAAGGTGTCTGGATGAGAGTGCGTAAAATAGTGAACAAGAAAGTAGCTTTTATACTTCTGATGTTATTTCAGGCATTTATGAAAATAAAGCTCTGCCAGCTTCCTATTATAAAGATCTTTATCACTATAATTTTGAGGGGTGATAAGGATCTCACCCAAGTTATTACCTCATATCTCTGTTAAATGTTGATGCTAAGATTGCAGCAGCTATATTGACAAAATATTAACTGCAATAATTCTGGGAATAGGATGAGATTTATGAATACCAAGCTAGAAAGTGTTTTGGGGGTGAAATGGGGAAGTGCAAAACCAACAAAAACAAGATGTCTGGATCTTTGTATCTTACCTATCTTTAATTTCAGCTCATTAACATAAGATGTTCTTGCTAATGTCAGTGACTTCAAACCTTTGTACAATTATTGAACATTCTAATCGAGCAGATTTATAAGATATATAATAAAATTACTAGAATTCATTTTATGTTAATAATCATTTTGAATTGACATTGCAAACAACTTGTTTAAACCTGTCCATGTGTAAACCCTGTAAGATATTGAACAGTAAATGTCTAATTCCATAGTTCCTTTACTGGTCTTAAATATGCCTAAGGCCTCTTGCCTTCATTGTTAACCCAAAATGTGAGTTGTATTGCTTATGCAGCTGCATTCTGATTTGTGCCAATTATATTCCACCTGAAATTTCAGAAGGACGGTCTGTTTCCTAGAGAAAAGTCATTGGATTGCACTCTCAGCAGCCTCTTGTGATTTCAGTCACCATGCTCATCACCTTACCTGCTGAGGTAACACATATGCAGAGCTTCACTGTGCTTTCTGTGGAAACACAGACTAGACAAAGAAAAACAGGGCACCAACAACAAGACATACAGATTTAACAAGTATTTCCAGTCTCTGCTTTTGAGAAATAAAAGATTGCAGAAAACTAAATTTAAACTTTTCTACCATTTGGGGGAAGTTTAGAATAAACTTCATTTGGAACCAGATGAATTCTGGAGGAAGCTCTTTGCTGAAAACTTAAGAAATTCCCAGAGATAGGTCATTGAATTTATAGGTTTCTGAGCACCCGTTACAGTTTTTTGTAAACTCATTGATAAGGGTCCTAAAACTATTGCCAATTATTCTTACTGGATATCCCAAAATCTAGTTGTATGCATGTACTTCATCATACCTGTATCACCTAGTTTGCCTAAAAAGTAAAAAGTTTTAGATCCTTACAGTTCTCAAATACCTAGGTGCTCCAAGCCTAAGCAGTTTAAAACCACTGGGTTCTGATACTGGTAGTGCGGTGCAGAAAAACGATGGATTAGCCTTCACTCATGCCCTCGGAGACGAGATCATAGGGTGCTTTATTTATTCTCTGCACAGCCATTTCTTTTTTTTTCCAATCAGTGGAGGAAATCAAGAATTGACCCATCTGTCCTCTGGACTGTTACTCCTCATGAGTAAATTGCAGAAACAGGTTTCCTCAATCAGCTTGTGAATTGAGTGACAGAAGGATGGGGATTTTCATTTGAGTTCACGGCTGCAACATAACCAAATTTATGGACACTAGAACTGACCTTCCTCATTTCTAAATCACTGTGGGGATTTAGTCATCTTTGCGACTAAAGAGAGACTTTCTTTAGAACAGATAAATACTTCTCTTTAGTAGCTTTATTTCTGGAGCCATATTTAACTTAAAACATTAGAAATTTTTACTGACTGGCAAAAAGTTGGAAATTAAAAATATTAAAAATATTGAGATTAATTTTTTTTATTTTCGAAAGATTAAAAATTGAAAACTTACTCTTTAATGAATCCGCGTTGCGTGATTACAGCCTGAAATTTCAGACTGGCGTTGTTGTTTTTTTAATCTATTTTGCCACAGATTGGTTGGATTTATGAACAAGGGAGGAAGGCGTCCAATATGCTACTGGGGAAGAGCAGAGGGCTAGTACTAGTAGCGCCAGAAAGAATGAAGCGACTGGGCCAAAGCCGAAAGGACGCTCAGCTGTGGATATGTCTGGTGGTGAAAGGAAAGTCCAATGCTGTAAAGATTTTTTCTTCATAGGAACCTGGAATGTAAGATCCATGAATCAAGGAAAGCTGGACGTGGTCAAACAAGAGATGACAAGACTAAACATTGACATCTTAGGTATCAGCGAACTAAAATGGACAGGAATGGGTGAATTTAATTCAGATGACCATCAGGTATACTACTGCGGGCAAGAATCCCTCAGAAGAAATGGAGTAGCCTTCATAGTCAATAAAAGAGTAGGAAAAACAATACTGGGATACAATCCTCAAAATGACAGAATGATCTCAGTTCGAATCCAAGGCAAACCATTCAATATCACAGTAGTCCAAGTCTATGCCCCAACCACCGGTGCTGAAGAGGATGAAATTGACCGGTTCTATGAAGCCCTACAGCACCTTATAGAACTAACACCCAGAAATGATGTCCTTATCATCATGGGGGATTGGAATGCCAAAGTAGGAAGCCAAAAGATAACTGGAATAACAGGCAAGTTTGGCCTTGGAGTACAAAATGAAGCAGGGCACAGGCTGATAGAATTTTGTCAAGAGAATACGATGGTCATAGCAAACACTCTTTTCCAACAACCCAAGAGACGGCTCTACACATGGACATCACCAGACGGTCAACACAGAAATCAGATTGACTATATGCTCTGCAGCCAAAGATGGAGAAGCTCTATACAGTCAGTAAAAACAAGACCAGGAGCTGACTGTGGCTCAGACCATGAGCTTCTTGTTGCAAAGTTTAGGCTTAAATTAAAGAAAGTAGGGAAAAGCGCTAGGCCAGTCAGGTATGAATTAAATCATATCCCTGTTCAATATACAGTAGAGGTGACAAATAGATTTAAGGAATTAGATCTGATAGACAGAGTGCCTGAAGAACTATGGACAGAGGTTCACGACATTGTACAACAGGTAGCAACCAAAACCATCCCAAAGAAAAAGAAATGCAAGAAAGCAAAATGGCTGTCTGAGGAAGCTTTGCAAATAGCTGAGGAAAGGAGGAAAGCGAAAGGCAAGGGAGAAAAAGAAAGATATGCCCAATTAAATGCAGAATTCCAAAGAATAGCTAGAAGAGATAAGAATGCCTTCTTAAATGAACAATGCAAAGAAATAGAAGAAAACAATAGAATAGGGAGGACCAGAGATCTTTTCAAGAAAATTGGAGATGAAAGGAACGTTTCATGCAAAAATGGGCATGATAAAGGACCAAAATGGCAGGGACCTAACAGAGGCAGAAGAGATTAAGAAGAGGTGGCAAAATTACACAGAAGAACTATACAAGAATGAGCTTAACATCCCTGATAATCACAATGAGGTGGTCACTGACCTCGAGCCAGACATCCTAGAATGTGAAGTGAAGTGGGCCTTAGAAAAGCTGAGCAACAACAAAGCTAGTGGAGGTGACAGTATTCCAGCTGAGCTATTCAAAATCTTAAAAGACGATGCAGTAAAAGTGCTACACTCAATTTGCCAGCAAATTTGGAAAACTCAACAGTGGCCACAGGATTGGAAAAGATCAGTTTACATTCCAATTCCAAAGAAAGGCAGTGCCAAAGAATGTTCAAACTATCGCACCATTGCACTCATTTCTCATGCTAGTAAAGTTATGCTTAAAATTCTACAAGCTAGACTCCAGCAGTATGTGGATCGAGAACTACCAGAAGTACAGGCAGGATTTCGAAGAGGCAGAGGAACTAGAGATCAAATTGCTAACATACGCTGGATCATGGAGAAAGCTAGAGAGTTCCAGAAAAACATCTACTTCTGCTTCATTGACTATGCTAAAGCCTTTGATTGTGTGGATCATAACAAACTGTGGCAAGTTCTTAAAGAGATGGGCATACCAGACCATCTTATTTGTCTCTTGAGAAACCTATATGCGGGCCAAGAAGCAACAGTGAGAACTGGACACGGAACCACTGATTGGTTCAAAATTGGGAAAGGAGTCCGGCAAGGCTGTATACTGTCGCCTTGCCTATCTAACTTATATGCAGAGCACATCATGAGAAAGGCAGGGCTAGATGAATCAAAAATTGGAATTAAGATTGCCGGAAGCAACATCAACAACCTAAGATATGCAGATGATACCACTCTAATGGCAGAAAGTGAAGAAGAACTAAAGAGCCTCTTGTTGCGGGTGAAGAAGGATAGTGCAAAAGTTGGGTTGAAACTAAACATTAAGAAAACCAAGATCATGGCATCTGGCCCTCTCAATTCCTGGCAAATAGATGGGGAAGAAATGGAGGTAGTGACAGATTTTATTTTCCTGGGCTCCAAGATCACTGCAGATGGGGACTGTAGTCAAGAAATTAAAAGACGCTTGCTCCTCGGGAGGAAAGCCATGGCAAATCTAGACAGCACACTAAAAAGCAGAGACATCACCCTGTCAACAAAAGTGCGTATAGTCAAGGCTATGGTCTTCCCAGTTGCAATGTATGGCAGTGAAAGTTGGACCATAAGAAAGGCTGAGCGCCAAAGAATTGAAGCCTTTGAACTATGGTGCTGGAGAAGACTCCTGCGAGTTCCTTGGACTGCAAGGCGATCAAACCGGTCAGTCCTAGAGGAGATCAACCCTGACTGCTCTTTAGAAGGCCAGATCCTGAAGCTAAAACTCAAATACTTTGGCCACCTAATGAGAAGGAAGGACTCACTGGAGAAGAGCCTAATGCTGGGAAAGGTTGAGGGCAAGAGAAGAAGGGGACGACAGAGAATGAGGTGGCTGGATGGAGTCACTGAAGCAGTAGGCGTGAGCTTAAATGGACTCCAGAAGATGGTAGAGGACAGGAAAGCCTGGAGGAACATTGTCCATAGGGTCGCGATGGGTCGGACACGACTTCGCAACTAACAACAACAACAATGAACAAGGGATTTCCTGTTTTGAAACTTTTCTTTTTGAAAGAATGAACAGAAAGAACCTCTTGGATGGGAAAGGTGTCTTGTTTACTTATCAGTTGTAAAACAAAACCTTGAAGGTTGATTACCAAAGAACAAAATGGCCTGTGAAGTGCTTGAATTTTTTAACTTTTCCCTGAAACCGAAAGTCAGTATGGAGACGATTAAGATGATTTCACTAGATTTTAAAAATGCAAATTTAGAAAGATTCAAAGTTTAGAAAAGATATTTTAGCTTACCCTTTCAAATTGAAATATAAGAGATGCATTGGTGTTATTTTATGGAAACTACAAGTTGACTTGAATTCCAAGAAAAGAGGAAAAGAAAGAAGAAAATAGAATTTTATTTATGGGTGTTAGGGATGCTTGGGAAGGAAAAGGAAAAAAGTTTATGTGAATATGGTTAAATAATGAGTTATTTCTGTGGTGTTGAATGGTTACTTGGATAGTATTTTTTTGAAAATATCTAATGAGGAAATAGATTAGTTTTTGACATCTAAATAAGGGGTGCTTTGGTATTATTTAATAGCTTTTATTTTCTTTTTTTGTAATGTCTAATTGTTAGACATTACAGGAATGTGAGGGGTGAAAGGAATGTAAGCTAATGGAAAAAGAGGCTCTGTGTTATTAGGTATTTTTGTTAATTTTTATTGTTAATTTTTAATTTTATTGGATCTGTGCTTATTTATAAGGAGAGCAAAAGATTTAAAAATGAGTTTATAGAAAATGGAGTGAGGTATGGAATGAAAAAATATCTTGTATTATAAGAGACAGCAATGAGTTAATGAAGTTAACATTTGGACTTTGCAACAAACTAAGAGAAATTAATTCTGATGAGATTTGATTATTGAATTATGTCTGTTAAGAGCTATCAGAAACTACAACATATATTTTAATCTTGATCAAATAAATCCACTTTATATTCCTTCTGTTTACTATTTTAAAACTTGATTTTTAATCTTTTCAAATAATGGCCCACAAGTTGATATCTTATCGTTTTCTCTGTCTCCTCTCAGAAACTCCTTCACTGGCTTAACATGTCTATTTTGTACATCCAAGATAAGAAAGCTATCCAAGTCATTTTTCTGATTTATTATTTGTATGTCACCTTTCATTATTAAAACAATAGCCAGTTTCATTTGCCTTCATTCATGAGTTTCATTTGTATTTCCAATATGGCATCTTTTTCCATATTAGCCTTGTAGTCAGCATTTTTAAGTCCACTTTCAGATCCATATTCAAATCAGTTTTGGTCTGTTTTGTGCAGTAAAAGCTGTTCCTTTTCTGTAGTTGTAAAAGATGTTTTTTTAATGGGTTAGAAAAGTTGCTTGGATTTAGTTGTCTGATTGTTTTATGATGCAGCACAGGCATGTCAAACTCATGACGTCATGACTTTTTCCCCATTGCCAGCAATGGGGGGTAGGCACGGTTTCGGAGTGATGGATCTGGCCTGTGGGCTGGCAGTTCGACATGCCTGATATAGGAAATAAAGAAGCTTTGGATTATTAAGCTTCCTAGTACCTGGTTAAATTAGACCGTGCTCTATCTATGACTATCTTAATGCTCAACAAACAATGTTTTGAAAATTTCAGGAAAATTAATTAAAATTGTGTACCCCTTCAGAGATAATTTCCTTGGCATGTGGGATGTAAATAAAAATTATTTACATTTAGCTAAATCTTCCATGTTCTTTTCTAGTACTGGATGAATGAATACACTTCCTCCCTTGGAATTGGAGTATTTCACTCAGGAATTGAGATATATGGCAGAGGTATGTACCTTTCTTTAGCCTTATATTTTTTTTACTAAAAGGAATAATAAAAATGGAACTTCTAGTGTGTGGTTGGTGGGGAGATTTGAAGGCGCAGCACATCAATTTTTAAATTTGAATCTATCACAATCTAGCTCTCCCAGTTAGATTTGTTAAGCGAAGTGCCAGGAGAAGACTTGGGCCTCCTGGGCATGGTGGGGCAGGGAGGGAACCTAGGTTTTCCACCACACCCAAGAGACCTGGGCTTTTCCCCACCCTGTCTGGAAGGCTTGGGCTCACACCATGCTCCACTATGCTCAGGTTGACTTACCTTTCCATGGAAGAGGAAAAAATGCCATGGTGGCACAGTGGTTAGACTTCAGTATTGCAGGCTAACGCTGTCCACTGCCAAGAGTTCGATTGTGACCGAGTAAAGATTGACTCAGCCTTCCATCCTTCTAAGGTTGGTAAAATGAGGACCCAGATTGTTGGGGGCAATATGCTGTCTCTGTAAACCACTTAGAGAATGATGTAAAGTACTATGAAGTGGTTTATAAGTATAATTGCTATTGCTTTCCATTGTTTTGCAGCTAGTGAGCTGAGGCCACCTCAATTCATCCTGCAAACAGGCCCCATTCCCGTCATTTTTAGCCCAATTTGGAGAAGGGACCTTCTGAATGATCATGAGAACAATGGTGTTCAGAGGAGAAATCCCTTGACACATTATAGGAATGGACCTCAAGTCTGGTGAAAACTTAACAAATTCCATATTTCTGGAAGGCTCAGAATGCTGATTTTTGCTAGCATTTTCTCCTCCAGTGGAGCAGAACAGACAAATCCAACATCACATCTGTTTACAATTTCCTTATCTGCTTCCTCACTGATTTTCTGGAGAGGCTAGAAGAGAAGATTGTAAATGGCGATCAAATGATACAGGGTGCTTTAGCAAAATGTGAACAGGTGATCAAGCATCTGAAATATGTTCATGTGACCAGGGGAGCATGGCACATTTACGACAGCCAAAACTGTAATAATTCTGATTTTTATATTTATAGTTTATACATAAAGATACTTTGTTTGTTTATAGTTCATCTTTCTTAACCAACAGTCTCCCTCGGAGGAGGGAGATTTACTTGGTATAAATACGGTAGCATTTGCCCTACTATCTTTCAACCTAATATTCCCAACTAAAATATAAATCTTGCATATTATGACTACCAAGTCTTAATGTTTGTCTAGATTTTGTATATGATAATACATCAGTTTTAAGCATGACTGGAAAATTATTTGTATAGGGCAGTAGTGGAGAACCTATGCCTCGCCTCACCCCACAGGATGAGTCTCCTGCCTACCGCCCCACCTGCCAGAGACCTCCTGGAGCTCCCCCAACCCTGCCCACCCCCCCACAGGTGTCCCTCCACACGAGCAACATGGAGGTGACCATACCCACCTTGGCCACATTCACCCAATCTTTCATGACCACCACAGCCACACCCACCCAGTGGGCCATGCCCACCTGGCCCCCAGCAATAAATGTGTTTTGGGTTGCAGTTTGGGCACTCGGTCTCTAAAAGGTTCACCACCACTGGTATAGGGAAGTCAACCATTATTAATAACTAAGGATAATATCTTGAATTTGTCTTTCAGAATTTGCTTATGGTGGTCATCCATATCCTTTTTCTGGAATATTTGAAATTTTACCAGGCAATGCATCTGAATTAGGAGAAACATTTAAATTCAAGTAAGCAATTTTCATTAGTGTGTTCTCAAATTTATGATCAAACACAAAAGTAGCTGCCTATCTCCTGTTAATGAAAGGAGCCAATTTTAATCCTTGTTTAGAACAGAAAAATACTATTTGTTGTGCTGTCCTGTAAAAAGCTGTTCCCATAATTGTTATAGATAAAAAATATGCCTACACAAGTAAGCTGATGTGCCTATATATAAAAGCATACTTGTAAAAAAGCAATATTGTAAAATGTTCATTGAACATGAAGTTCAAAAAGTTAGTATGTTTTAAATGAAGGCTGGTTTCCAGAAGTGTATGTGTTCTCAAAAGAGAATGTAAATAAAACAACACTTGTCTGAATTGCAAGAATCCTTTAATTTTCAGTCTTTTATTTCAGAGAAGCTGTTGTTCTTGGAAGTACTGACTTTATGGAAGAAGATATAGAAAAAATTATAGAAGAACTTGGAAAAGAATTTAAGGGAAATGCTTATCATTTAATGCACAAAAATTGCAATCACTTTTCTTCATCTTTATCAGAGGCAAGTTTAGTTTGTATAGATGCCATTATTTTAAAAAGTAACTTTTGCATATCTTATAGACTCCTTAAGTTATCTCTGTTTCCAGTTTGCACTTGGCAATGACAAAATATTCAATTTGCATCTCTAGAGAGGAGATCAGTTAAGCTATTAAAGAATTATTTCATGAACACATAATCAGTTTGCTTTCTCAGACACTACTGAGGACAGTGTGGGATTTGTTCTATATATTGAAAATAATGCATAAGGAGAAAATAATAATGGAAACAAAACAGCTTGGTGACCTATATGTTTATTGTACTATTTTTTATCAGTATTACTGAAACTTTTATTAATGGACCTCCATTTCCCAGATATTTGGATGCAGTAGACCAAATTTCCATTTAGGCATCACTTTAAAATAAAGTCTGGCACACCTAATGTAATCCAGATATCTCTAAAGTGGTGTTAAAGTGACTAAAGTGACTATTTATGGCATTTGGGGTATTATTATGACATGATACACATTACCCTCAATACATATAAATGAAATTTCATTGTACTTATGTTCTAATTTGTTTTTTTGGGGGGGGAATGGATGTACACATACAATTTCAGAATTGTCAGTTACTTCTGTCTGAAAATTAGATTTGTAACTTAAATTATCAGTCTGGCAGGCAATATTAGTAGAAATTTACCTTGTGCTGTATACTTCAATATTTCAATTGAGAGAGAGAGAGAAATTATTGATTTCAGATAGGAGCCCATATACAATTTAAAAAACGATTAACTTGTTAATTACTTTTAGATTCTCTGTGGAAGAGAGATTCCTCGCTGGGTCAATCGTCTTGCCTATTTCAGTTCCTGTATTCCTTTTCTCCAGAGTTGTCTACCAAAAGAATGGCTTACACCTGCTGCCCTTCAGTCTAGTGTAAGTCAAGAGCTTCAGGAAGTCCTAGAAGAAGCAGAAGATGCTGCAACATCAGCTTCTCTGCCAAGTTCAGCATCAGGAGCGAGAACTGGCCATCATGCTAAAATATAGGTTTAATCCAAAGTTCTGTTATTTTGGAAGCTTTTTCAATAACTGACTTCCCTTATATAAACAGACATTTGATGGTGTCTTTGGTTTGCAATTAATGAACTAATTCAAACCCATGGTGTTCTGCTCAGGATTTTACATGTAATGGAAAAATTTGTAAGAAAAAAGAAAAAGTGTCTTGATGAAATGGAAAGAACTCGAGAAGAACTCAAATGCAATCTTCATTTTAATCTAATCAAATGACTTGGACTAATTGAGCAGAAGTTAAACTGTTTACAGTATTGTGTGCTGCTGTTTACAAATCCCCGAGGGATATCAGCCATTAAAAGAAAATGAATAAATTCAGTACAGCCTGCATAACTTCATCAACATCAGTGGAAGTACAGTAATGGTCGGCGTTCCTTGCTACTGACTTGGAATAGGTTAGAGTATGCCTCTTCCAACTCTTGTTGGTATACAAGGAACTAGTGAATACTATGTGTAAACAGGGTACAGAATTATCAGTACAAAGAATTTTGTCTAAGAGTCTTACTATTTAGCAGAAATGTTCCTAAAATGTACCTTCTATGTCATTTTTTTTTCAATTTACAATGAACAAATTTATATTTTATTACAAATATAAGTGCATTCTTTTGGGTGATAAATTGCAGTCATTTTATTTCAATTGCCTCATGCTTTTATCTGATTTGTAGATATAAAAAAATCATTCTGAAATTTTCAGATAATAGTGCCTGTTTCACATATAATTTAAAATCTGAACTTATAAGATGAATGCAGGTAAAACAGATAAATTACAGATCCATATAAACTTGTGGACAAGTTAATTTAGAACATGGCAAATAATAGGTCATTTGGAAATTAAAAATGTGGATTATCTAACAGATGTAAAGTATTGTTAAATAGAATTCCAATTTAGAAACTCCAAGAGAAGTGACAGTTGTAATTGCCTTTCTCAGCAGCCAGATTCAAAGAAACCAAATGCTTTATCCAGCTCACTGTGGTTTTTGCTGAATCAATGAGTGTTTTAGATTAAGTTACATTTTTGTGCCATTAAATAGCAATATATACTGTGTGAACTACAAAAAAATCAGTTGCAAAAATATCTTCTATTCAATGTGTTCTGTTGTTGACATGATTTCACTGGGGTAGAGATTAACAATAGTACTGGCATCTAAATGAAATTGGGTTCAGATTTTTCTAAGAACTTTTCAAATGTATGGAAAGGAATGAACTGGAAGCTGTGTTTAGACCAAGTCTTTCCAAGGCTTGCATTAGTGAAGAACATGAATTATTGTTTGTTATTTTGACAGGCTTGTTATTATTACTTGTCTTAATTGAGAATAACTCAATTAAGCTATTAGCTGTTCTTCTAATAACATCATTTTATGCTCCTTTGTGGATATGTTTACTATTGCAAACAATACTCAGGTATGTAACATCATCCTGGTGGAAGTAAAAAAAATCATCTAAAATGAGTATTAAAATATTACATATTGTAGCCAGTCCTTTTAATAAGCAAATAAATTGTCTTACTATGTTTATGAGTTAACCAGAGTAACTTTTACTGGTTAATTTCAAATATATTTAAAGTTTAAGTCCCACACTCTGTTCTTTAACCAATAATCTATATTGGGTTTCTGAGAATATACTTTTAAAATCATAAAATGTTTCTCTGTAAATTGACAATGGGATAATTTGGGTTTTCAACTAATATGGAAAAAAGATTTCCTAGTATGGGTCTCCATCCATTAAGGAAGTTGACATGTTAACAAAGTAAACTCTGCTCCTAATTATCCATATGCTGATGGGTACCAATTTTTCCACTCCTTTCAAAGAAGGGTGATACACATATTTCTTGACATTATTTACCAGTGCCATGAAATTTTACCCATCCAAAGCTGCTGGAACTAGCTTTATCTCCATCAAATTTCTATAAAGTAACTGGCTTTATTATTAATTACATAACTGACATTGTGTCTTTATGGTTGTCCACAACTACATCATGTAAGGAATGCAAGGAAATACATGGCATACTAAGTAGAAGCAATTCTTTAATAACATGTTTATTCTGATTTTATTGAACTTTTCTATTATAAATATGGTGGCATTTTATAGTGATTGTATGTCCACTAACAGCTGAACTCTGAAGCTGCTATAATATCTTAGGGAATGATGGGAGTTCTACAACTTATCACGTGTGCTATATCAATTCTACACTTGATTCCTTGAACAAATCAACCTGCCAAAATCTGCTTTCCTAACTAACAACAGATGAAGGTATGTTTCACCAGCATTACTTCTCAGCAGGGAATACACTTCTCCCAGTAGCCATACTGTGCATTAAAAACTCTTCTACCTATAATACTGGATATCTCAACCTTAAAAGAAAAACGGGTAGAATAAATACATTTTGGGTTCTCTGATCTGCCCAATTTATATTTTGTTTCTTATCAAAGAGTACTGTAGCTGTTTGGTGTTTTGTCTTATTGAAGCCATTTTTAAGATACCATTCATATTTAAGATCAAAAATTAATTGCCAACAAATGTCACACTAGTTAATAAAAATAAAAATATGGTGAGGTTCTTCTTGAATACATGCAATACAACTCTGTTAACAACTGATGTTCACTTTTAGGTGGTTAGTTTTCAACACATTTTTGTAAACTAAAGATAGGTTTACTGTAATGCATAGTATTTGTATGAAATAGCAGAAGATGTTGACTTTTGTTACATTATCATGTTTAACTATTATAAACTTGAATCCATTAATTTATTAAAAAGGTGTTTTTTATTAAAATATGTGGTTTGATCTTGTCAATTTTAATGTATCTTTTCAATCATTTTTCACTATTGTAGTATTAAATTTATTTTTACATTTACACAAGTCAAAATATTGGTATGCCAGAATAAATAAATATTTTCCTTAGCAGTAGTGGCAGAATTGAATCAGATAAACAATGAGAAAATAGAATTAAGAATCCTTAGGTCTGTTGTAAGACATCTCATGGAGACTTGACAGAAATGACAAAAATTCTATGCTATTAAATCCTTTGGCATTCAAGAAGGCACACAAACTCTCCATATACATATATCTATCTCAGTATGTAGGGTCTTTCTCTTCCATTTGAAAATCAATGAAACAAGTGAGCCCCACATTAAGCTGGAAAAAGCATGAAATCCAGAAGTTATTTTTAGCCATTATTGTGCTTCAATGAGAAATGAAAATAAGACAGCATAGAGGCTTAAAGAACCTCTGTGAAACTACATTCAAGTGGATGACATTTTCAACATCTGGAAAAAGAAAATAAAACTTATTAAATTAATATAGTCAATGATCCAACAGAGAAGGACCATTGTCATCCACGCGTGAGTCTTCCCTTTGATATTCCAAGCCTCATTATAGTACTGAGGCAGCATTGATTGCACTTGTCTATGACCTTTGGCAGACTCCGGATGGGAATAATGCAGCCATCCTGCCTCCCCTTGATCTCACAGCATTCAGTATCATTGATCGTAGTACCCTTGTTAGTTTAGGACTGTAACACCCCATGTTACAGTGACTCGTTTTTTGAGGGGTGGTTTCATTTGCGGGGGGAGAGGTTGAACCAAAGGGCATGGCTTTGTGGGGCTCCTATGTCCAAGGTGCTGGTTATCATTATAAAGTCCTATGTGGTTTACAATCAGGATATTTGCAGGACCACCTGCGCCATTGTTTCTGCGCATGCCACCAAATCTAGCAGACTAGGTCTCTTCCTTCCAACAAAGCCCTCACTGAAATCCAAAGTTGTATCTCCTCTGTGGCTCTGCCTACCCAGAATAATAGCATTTTCTCCAGCCCAGATCCACACTGCCCTGACTCGAATGACAGTGCTTCAAGGTTTTTAAGAAGAGACTGAATGGACAGCCATTTGTCTGAAATGATATAGGGACTTCTCCTTGAGCAGGGAGCTGGACTAGAAAACTTCCCTTATTTTCAACACATAGGTTTGTGCTCATTGTGAGACAGTATATTTACCGTATTCAGGTTGTTTACCATACTAATTATTTGTACTTTATAACACAAAACCAAATATGTTAAAGAACAATGAACTCTTTTAAAGGGAGATATAGCCAATATATACCTCAATTTGGAAGAGATCATATTCCAAAGAACCAAAGCACAAAGGAATGATTCCACACCCACGATCCACCATCATCACCATAAGTTTGGAGCAACCACAAGCAATCCTCAGATGGTCTTAGTGATATGGAGGCTCCCACAGAAAGGCATTATCTCCGCGTAGATTAGGCTATATCTAAACTTTTTAAATACCAGCACTTGGTATTTCATCAAGCAATGAATTGGCACCTACTCTAATACACAATTTAATTTTGTAAATATAAAAAGGATACATGTCATTACATGCTTTACATTCCAATATGAGTAAAATTTGCTATAAAAGGTACAGATGACAGTCTGTATTAGTATTTCATTCGCTATGTTTTTGTATAGCAACTTTTATAGTTATAACATGCATAACATCAATGTAGAAAGAGACATTTTGGAAATCTGTTATAAGAACAGATGTTGTAAACAAATTATACTAATTAGCCTTCACAGATGATGGCAAAGAACAGCTTAGGTGATGAATTTGATTTGATTTTTACTTGACACAGAAGTTTTCATAACTTTGCTGAAATCAAAATTTTCATGATTTTATACATCTTAGGGTGCTGTCCTATTCAGTTAAAGAGAAATGCTAAACAAACTGTTAAATGTCCAGAATAAAGACCTAAGATTATTGAAGTTATATCTCTGCCATCAGCTAGGATCCCTACCAGCAAATATCCAATTGAATGTGGAATTATTCAGCTATACTCTTTAATTAATATTCTTTTCTTGCAGAAATGCACAGTCTGTATTTCTGAGCTGACATATGAAGTAACTCAACCAATAGTGATGTCATCTGCTTCCATAGAAACAGAATATTACTCACTTCTTAGAATTTCACACACGCTGTATGTATCTGTGTATGCAATGTTTTAATCCATGAATATCTGCCAAACTCATTAACAGAAACAAGGTTAGTAAGTTTTAACAATGTATAAATATTAAGGCTTTTATTGATTAAAATTAATAATATTTTCTTGCTCTTAGAACTTGAATGCCATAAACATCGAGGGGCCTTTTGAAGGATGACTGAATTTGTTAATCTACTAGAGCTGTCAGAAAAACTACCTCAATTAACAGCAAACATCAAAAAACTGAACAACAGATTCATGGCTTTCCTAAACATTGAAATAAAAATGCAAAGAGCAAAAACTACAAAATTAACTACAAAATTAACCAATACTTGCAGCTACAGGAATTTGAAAACATTATTTAGAAGTAAAAAACAGCATGGGAAATACAATACTGTGAAAAACAAACCTTGCAATAAAGCTAAGAAAGAGAGAAGCAAAGGCAAAATTGCATCTTTCTTAGGACTGTTTAAGAAGCTGAGCTCCTGGAGGATCAGACATAAACAAACAATTGATGAAGATCAGGAACTGATTCCACTAGATCTATTTGATATTTCTCACGAGATAATACAAATTACCTGATATTCTGTTTTTCTTTCTAATTTAATGTTATAAACAATGATTTTTTTAAAAAAAGATATTAATCTGAATGCATGTCTTTAATTTATTCAGTACATTTATATTATTTATTTATTTATTTATTTATTTGTTTGTTTTTATAAACCGCCCTTCTCCCGAGGGACTCGGGGCGGTGTACAGAGGAAGGAAGGTATACAGATTGAACAATAAAAAACAATAGTAAAAACAAACTGGGACCCCAATTAAAGCTATCAGGCCAGGCCGGACTGCTGGAACAGGAAGGTTTTTAAGTCGCGCCGGAAGGTGCGGAGGTCGGGGGCCATCCGGATATCATATTTAAGTACAGTATTCATTTGAGGCCATTCATCTCTAAATACCAAGCTATTAGATACAACTAGGGTCCTATATTGTTTGTGTGTGTGTGTGTGTGTGTGTGTGTGTGTGTGTGTGCTGTCAAAGGTAAATAATTGGGTGTCTATTGCTGGGGAAAGAACTAGTCAGTCTTAACCTAGCAAAACATTTTAAAGTTGAATCAGCCATCCACTCTCTTTAAAAATATTGTCACTTGGCTAAATCTGTAATAAGGGTTCTCTAGCTATGCTTCACACCAGTATAATCTTGTTTTCCCTTCTCCTTTTATATTCCATCTCTTTTCTCATTAAGTCTATAAGCTCACAATCAGGATTTGTCTTCCTTGCTTTATCATTACACAGCACCTATAACATAACAATAAACTTTTAGATAATTGCCATGAATTTATTGTGATAACACTGATCCATCAGCACATAACATTTTGAAAATAATACATCACACATATGCACAATGTGTAATAATTTTATTAGTTCTTATAGCACGAATTATCTACATTGCATTCATGTACTTATAGTACTATTCCTGAATATTCATGTACTAATGTAATACTCCCTAGCAAGTATTAAGCACTGAAACTTTTGGTTGCACTATGCAGAATATGGTTCCGCAAATACAAGAACACAGTATCAACACTTTTATAGTTATATTAATTGCTTCTTATTAAATCTGAAGCTATTTTATGAAACTATTGTATACCTGCATTCAAATCTTTTGAGAAGTAAATTCCACTGTGTGGCTTACTCCCTACTAAAGCTGTTTAGGATTGCAGAACTTTTCCCTTAATGGGATCATGTCTTTTAAAATGTTTTAACTTTGCTGCACTTTTTATTTCTTTGAATTATTTTAGGAACATTTTCTTACTCATTCTTGCAAACTATGTTTATGGATATTTTATTTTGCAAATGATTATCTGTACATTAATTTAAAATATAGCTAGTACTAACTATAACTAAGAGATGGGTGAAACTACACTGAGTTAAATTTTCCTTAATTTGCTTTTCAAATAATATGAACATGCTTTATATACTCTTTCACCTTCCCCGCTCTATCCATACAAAATATACTTTTAAGCATTAAAAGAACTCATACTACTGCAATCATGGTAACATAAACTGGCAATAACCACCAGATGGCAGATGGACCTATAACTTATAATGAATGATACACACTACCTACAAATGTCAGGAATTCTTATCAAACAGCTATTTTCATTAATTTTCTGTAAGTTTGTACAAGTTATGCATAAACTTATCATTAAGGTATCTGCCTATAACATTTTATCATATACATATTTTAAATAATTATATTCAATATCAAATCACCTCCTGATGTGGCTTTTAGCATCTTATCCTGGTGTTTGGAGGCTGGAGGCAGATTGAAGCTGAACTCACAAGATGTAGATTGTGTTTGTCTACCAACACCAGTGTTATCTCTGGATGGGCTTGCACTGCTCTAAAGAACAAGTTTGCAGGGGATCTTTGGTTTATGCTTTATGTTTAATATACTATACATATTTTAATTCTTCATACCTTGAACCTTGCCAAGATTTTGGTGCACTGCCACTCAGAGATTGCTTTTGGTTTTTTTCCCCCTCAGCCAAAGCCCAGTCAAGCCCTTCCTAGCATCGAGGCCAGGCATGCCTCATCATCAACAGAACAAGAAAAGGGTGAAGGCGAGGTGGGGCAGTGAAGCGCAGGTGACAGGGATCTCAGAGTGCAGGGTAGTCAGAGTATTTGTGGTGGGCCTGGGCTGGGGCAACTGCAGTTTCCCCAGAGCTTGCTTGCCACCCGGCAGGGTAGGGTGCAAGGCAGCTAAAGGGCAAAGATGGAGATGGGAGGAGATAAGCAGGTGAGGAGTGTTGGAATGGCCCTGCAGATGGAAGTGTGGGCAAGCTGCCAAGATCCAAATTTTGATCACATGACCACAGGGATGCTGCAATGGCCATAAATCCATTTTTTTAGCACTGTTGTAGCTTCAAATGGTCACCGAAGAAATGGTTGTAAGTCAAGGACTACCAGCATAAGACATTTTCTTTCCTCTACTGGATTGTTCGGCGAATGATGAGAGGGAGGCGGCAGGCTGGGTTTCAGAGGTTTATTTAGCTTCAGCTCTGGACAGCTGACAAGCGGAGAAAACCCTCTTTATATAGAGAACTGTCAAATGTTTTAACCAATCAGGAAACCGTATTCTCCCGCGACCAATGACCTACTGGCAGCTTGACAGCTCCCGGGTGGCTGCGCTTGCGCGGCTAGTTTGGGGAATCCACCAGCTGACTGGCCGGCTGGCTGGTGGACCTGTTTGGAAACCGGCGTTCTGACAGCTCGCCGGTTGTCAGCTGGATCAGTCCTGGCGCATGCGTAAATGCTCCTGGCAGCCCTTTTGACAGCTGTCAACTGTCAACGGCTGCCGCGTTTAGGGATTCCCCGGTTAACTCTGAGTATCGGTATGTAACATTTACCTTCTCTCAACTTACTTGCAGTGCCTTGAACGTACAAACATTTACTTGCTATTTTGTGACATTTTTGTTAGTCACAATGAAAATGGTCTTACTACTGTAAGGAAGAATCCAGAGAAAGAAATATTTTAGGAAATATTAAAAAGGCAGAATATGTTTCCCCAAAGGATTTTAAAGGCAGAAACCAACCCCTTCCCCCAAGTCTCTCTGCCCAACAGAAAACGGGTCTGCAGAAATACAGATGTGATAATCTTGTCAGAAAGATTGGAGCCAGGAAGCTTGGATTAGAAAGATAAAGATCCCTAGAATCAACAATCCCTCACACCAAAAAAATCCAACAGTCATCAGCCAGAACCCCAGGGAAGCAGAATATGACCTTTAGGACATAATAGGATTAACCCACCACCATCAGAATACCAAAAAAGCACATTCAGACTCAGGTCAAATTTCACGCCACAGGAACAACTTTCCAAACAAAAGCTCAAGAAGGTATAAAAACCCACCACTCCTTACTACACATGGTCAGTTTTTCCCAGAGCCATCTTTCTGTCTGCTTCTCCTCAATAAACTGCAATTGTCTTTCTAAAGCAGTCTCCATTTTGATTACTCCCGGCATGGACTGGACTCTGGTGAAAATTTTTCCTTCAACACTATGGAATCTAAAATGTAATGCGTTTATAGATAGCTGGAAACTGGATATAGAAAAGCACTGAACGTTTTGGGAAGATGAATTTTGAAAAGGTTTGCAAAAGACTTCAATTATCTCCACATAACTTTTACAAAAATATTGTTATACTCTCAGGCAGCATAACCTTTACCCAAGGATTTTAAAGTGCCATACAAAATGGGGTATTCCTCCATTTTGTCTTCACAACTATTCTTTGCGGTAGGCCAAACTGCAAGTTATAGAATTATGAATATGGCTCATCCTAGTCCAATATTTTAATCCAGCCTTCCCTGCACTACACCTCCAATTTGCAAGCCAGAAAGTCACTCTAGTCATTTTATTAAGAGTACGCAACGGGGGGGTTCTAGGTGTTTTTACTTTAAAAAGATGTACATAAAAGATTAAACCAAGATAAAAACCAGTCGCCAAACGTTTGCACTATTAAGATTTCTTCTCAGCTTAGCTTTCGAAATATATATATTCGCTCGCTATCCTGCGAAAACCGTTCTCCTGAAAATGCATAGGACTTGGGGAACAACATTCAGTATACGGTACGTCCCAATGCGTTTAAGAGCATTTAGGGGGGATATAGCTCTCCCCCCACCCCATCCCAAAAAGCATGTCTCATGCTTAACTTCCCCGCTTCTCTCCCATTTCCCATTATGCCGTTTTCCCGCCCTCTCCCAGCTCAGAGAGGGGAATACCACACAGCCGCGCGCGGCAACAAGCACGCGCGCGCGCGCCTGCATACCACGCGCGCGCGCTGCTCCGTGACCCATCTCACTGAACAAAGGATTCCTGTTCGCAATCTCTAGACCTAAAATGGCGTCAGTTCATTCTCCCAGCACCATAGAGATAAAGGAGAGGCCGAGTCAGGAAAAAAAGGCGGACGGGAAGGGCGAGTGGGTAGAGCGGCTGTTTTGTTTTTTTTTAGCATAAGGCCTCTCTTGCCTATCGCGGCATTCTGACTCGCTGGTCGTAGTTCTGAGCCTGGACAGGGTGAAAAGCCCGGGGCTCATCTGGTGATGGCGACGGAAGAAGAGACTAAGATTTCTAAGAAGGTAATAGAGGTGAAAGCTGCTTTAAAGAAAATTGCTTCTTCGTCGGATTGCTTCAAACCACCCCAAGGTGCTCGGTTGGTCGAAACGTAGCGCCTTCCCAACTGTGAATAGCCACCTTCTTAAGGAGTCAAGACTAGGAGAATCTTCTTCTCTCAGTGCAGAGATACACAATAGCTCTGAACACGAAGGTTTCGGTGACCTCTCGTCTCCTCCTTTTGAAAAGCTAAATGTAGGAGACCTGGATTTAATTTTAATCTGCCAAATCTCCTTAAAACACCAGACCCATTTTTTCCCCTTCCACGTTGGGCTTGTGACAGTTGCTTCTGGAAATGCCATTGCACCCAGGCGAACCTATTTCAAAATAATAGTCATAATCCCTGCTACTCAGCATTATTTTAAAGGGTTTTTCGCTAGCAGTAGGAAAAAGCAAAAATGAACAAACGATAGTCAATCGTAACTGAATTATTTGTATGTGTTGATACAGACATACAAAGTGTAGTAGTAACAACATCTTGGGGAGGATATAATCCGAATTACTGTTATGATGTTAAAAAAAATGTCCAAATGTACTTGATATTTTTCCAAAGAACAAACAATTGTTATGAAGAGTTTTTATAAAATATAATATGCTCAGCATTCTGGTAATTTAAATTTTTGGCAGCTGTTACATGGTATTATACTTTTAAAGGATCTCTTAAAGCACTCAAATGTTTATTCCTTAATGCAAATTTCATACTACTAATTTTTCTACCATTTTCTACCAAATGCTACCATTCTAGCATTTGCATTTTAAAATTTTCTCCATCCATTTTTCAACCTTTAATAAACATTCCCTTGAAATAAACACATTCATCTTCTGTCTTCATCCTTGTACCAAGCATTCTTTTAAACACTTCCTGTTAGTGTAACTTTCCATGCTTCTGTGGCAATCTGTAATGCAGTTTTTGTATTCCTAACAGTTTCCATAACCTCTTTCCTTCTGTCCATTTTCCTTCATTTATTTCACACATTCCAAAATACAGTTCTTGGCTCCACTGTTTGGCTTGCTATAACTATCACTGAATATCAATGATAAGATTGCCAAAAGTTGGCATTGTGGTTTATGACTATATTGAGGTAGTAAATTTATGAAAACTGAAATAAGCTCTAAATCTCCTTTCCCAAACCTTAACAAGAATATAATTCGATTATAAAGCACTTACGATTCATTCCTAGAACTGTGAAGTCCATGATCTTTTGCTCAGAAACTTAATTCAGATGGGTTTCTTTAAGTTGTACAGTACTAGCAAATCTGATGTTACCAGTAATTTATAACACTACATCTCAAATCTCCAAATATATTCATTTGAATAATTTATACATTAAGTATATATTCCTTGATAAGATTAAGTATATAATTTATACATTAAGTATATACATTTAATATATTGATATGACTGTTAATATGACCAATCTCCTAGCACAGGGGTGTCAAACTGCCGCCCCTTGGGCCAGATGCATCACGCCAAAACCATGCCCACCCCACTACTGACAATGGGGAAAAAGTCACGATATGTTGCAAGTTTGACACCGGTGTCCTAGCATCACCTTCTGCAACTTATCTACTAGGAGAGTAATACAAGAGCTATCCAGCTCATGATCAATTTAATGACATCAGAGACCACTTGTAAATCAATAAAATCAAAGGAAGCATATTTTTCTGTATCCAAACTCAAGCATAGTTCATTCTGTCTTTGTTTCCATTTTGCAGAATAGCAATGGTTTTCACAGTCCTTTGCTTTGTGGAGGTTGTTTTAATTGCTTATAAAATGACTGAGATGATCCAACTATTCTTGGTCTATTAGTACAAATAAATAACTAAGCAATACTATCAAAGTACCATACTATCAGAAAAATATAAAATAACAGTATAAGTTTTAATCTCTGAAAAATCTACAAGTAACATTAGATCAATGAGTTTTACTTGTTGCAATAGTTGTTTGACTTTACGTTTTTTTTCCCTGTCTTTGTGGCTCAGTGGAAAAGCTGTTTTTACCAAATTTCTTTGTTATGGTTAACTATAACAGATGTTGATGCCTTTTTTGAAATTGGATCTTAAACTATTATTCAGAGAAATTGTTCTTGTTCATTCTTGTTCAACTACATTCGTTGATCCCCAAGAATATCTTAACTATGATGTATTATATTTTTTTTCAGTCCTTTCTGCAGGAAATGCTGGAAATCCATAAAATTCCTTGTGCTCGACAATCATTTCTTTATGGAATATTGGGTGGTCTAGGTATAGGGCTTGGACACTTTTTGGCAACTAGTAAGTAAAAATAAAGACCTGTTAACATATAATTAATTATATGAGATTGTGTATAAAGTTTTATTTTTCCATTTTCCCATCATACTTTCTCACAAATTACCATGTGCCATCTATGCACCATTTTAATAACCATAGTTGATGCATCTTTCAAAGTAGTGCTTCCTTCTGTCACTCTGCATTCCTTCCTAGAAAAAGTACATATTGTCAACAATCCCTAAGGTCTGAATATGGCAGTAAACTTTTAAACTTCTAAATATTAATTAAAATTAATAGTAAAAGAATAATTCAGTGATCAAATTAATAGTAAAAGAATAATTCAGTGATCAGCCAGTCTGTTGCAGTCATTAACTAGACGGTCTTATTTTAAGAGTTTGCATGTTTCTCCTTTGTTCCTCCTTTATCAATTTAATATGCTCTTTATGCTTGCCAAATAAGTGCTTTGCTTGATGATATCAGGTTTATTGCCTAGTTTCACTAAATCCCATTCAACTAAAATAAGTGATCTAACAGTGATCTATTACCTTAAACTTCAGAAATAATTGTATTTTGGATTATGTTTTACTGTTGATTTCCTCTTTGTGTTATTGCTGCCTTATCATGTTCACTATGAATAAGATTCTTTTCTCATCATCAGGCAAAGTGAGACGATCCTCTAACTTGGGAATAGGAGGTTTCTTTGCGACAACATTGGGATGCTGGTGGGTATGATAATTCTAAAATTATGAAAGCTTACTGTTTTAAGATCGATCATGCTCTAATCATGCAAACATGTTTTTTTCTACTTTTATTAATAATCACACTTGGTACTTAAGATTTCCTTATTACCTGGAACAGATGTACTTTCCAAGCATCAGTCTGAATTTATACCCAGTTCTCATTGGTAACAATGACCAAATTTTCTTACATAATTTCCATTTAGAAGTTGGTTTATTTCATAATTGGTATCAAATTGTGATTCTGAAATTGGTTGTTATGAACCACCCAGAGTTGTTGTTTTTTTATTGGCAACCATAGAATTTTTTTAATCAAGGTAAACAAGCTTAAAATATCAAATTAGTTGCTGTACTTTAAAAAAGGCTATTGCAATGAAAAAAGGGTAGACGTATCTGTTGTTTTGTTGTGTAGGAATAGTGGGGAAAGCATTGGAAATAACACAGAAATGGAAATATATAACCATAAAATATTTTTACATATAGGATAGAGGAAAAATGTTATGTAGCATGTGTTTCTTAAGTTTTAGTGTATGTCTGACAACAGCTACTTATTTTCTTATTCATAACTTTTATTTTTCTTCTATCTTGTTTTTTTAATTGCTGAAATAAAGGAAACAAAATATAATGCAAGTGATAATGTGCTTTTTAAAGGTTCTATTGTAGATACAGCAATGCGAAACTAAGGTTCCAGCGACGCATGGTTCAAGAAGCGATAAAAAACAAGGTACTGTTTGAAGGAACTGAGTTTGATCCTACAATGAAGAGGGAAAAAAATCATGAAAAAAGCCGTTAAGTTTTGGCAGTGCCATTAAAATATTTTGTACCGATTGTGTGTAATTACAGTATGAACTTTACTGTAATTTGATAAAACGTTTCTTCATTGTGAAATTCAGTTTTTTATTCTCATTTTACCACTGTATGTAAATATGCTGCCTTGAGAGGATGGTAGAAATCTTTCAAAGCAACGCATTCTAGCAATGTTTTTTTCTGATGAATTAAAAATATAGTAAGAGCACATTGAAAGCTTTATCCATTGGACAAAATAGCAAAAACTAAAGGACAGTAGTGGTTACTTTGCTCTTAATGAAGTACAGCAGTCTTTTTTAAGTTTCTCACAGCTACTGCCTGTGCGCAATTTCCCTGTTCTCTGTACCTATTTTAATGGGAAATGGAATAGCACGGCTTGCTTGAACTCATGCTACAAATATATTTTGATGCTAGAATTTTTGATCATTGTGCAAAATATTTACCAGATTCTACTGTTACCCTTACCTCTGTTCTGCAGATTTGTCTTTCTAAATTACTATATTTCAGTTTTTTTCCTTTTCAGTGTTTTTCCATCTGTAAGGGTGCAGTGTCTGAGGCCTTTAATTTCTAATTGTCGCTTGATTTATATACAGTAATGCACGTGGAATTTTTTTATTTGAAACATTTCCACTGATGAGCGCCAGATGTAGCTAGATGACATTGGGCCAGTCATTTCTTCAGTCATAATTAGTGCAGGCTTTGTATCAAGCAGGTGTACGCATGCGTGTATAGCATGTATCTACCTATCACTTTTTTAAAATTGGCATTCTTTGTTATAAAGGATCCAAATAGTTGAAAATACATTTTACCAAAGTATACTAGAATATATGTTACTGATCTCTTAATGACCTACTGATCTTGTTGAATATCTTATTGCTAAAAGCCAATGATTGTCTCAATTTTAATTGAAAAAATGTACACCTAGTAAAATGGTATGTTCAGTTAATTGCATATTAGTGTGCAAAGTATTTGTAAACACAATAAATTAATGTATGCTTTTAATTCAGTACTTTTCCAATGCTTTCAAGTGCACTAAGAAATCATGTAGTAAATATCTAACAGAAGCTGCAGAGTTTCTTTGCCTAGCAGCCATAAAGTTGCAACACTTTTTTTTACATCACAAACTGTAATGATTAAATCTTTAAGCGGCCCTTGATGCTCTGAGCTTGTTTTCTTGCATCTAATTACCCAAACTAGGTAACATCATCAGTGCTAGCAGATCTGCAAGAAAACAAGCTCAGCAAGCACCAAGGACACCCCTCATTTCAACCAAGCTGCAAATATTCTCCTTTATTGGTAAATCTTAGGCTCAACTGATTTTTGATAAGGATTGTAAAGAAAGACTGTTGGCAACTGTATAACCTGTCAATTGGAAATATAGCAATTTTTTTTTGTATTCATGTCCATCAGTCTAGAGCAGGGGTTGGCAACCTTGGCTCTTTTATGACTCACGACTCATGTGCTGGCTCAGGAATTCTGGGAGTTGAAGTTCACGAGTCATAAAAGAGCCAAGGTTGCCTACCCCTGCTCTAGAGTCTAGGCATGTCCAAACTCAGTCCAAATTAAAAGGAATATAATCACTAATAGGTGGTTTTGTGCAGCAGCTTGCACTCTACTTTATTATTTTCCCAAGCCTGAGAAGTGGTTTAGCCTGTTATTGGCCCAAAGTCATGCAGCAAGCCTTTTGGCAGTGAATAGGACTTGAACCAGGAACTTCCCAGCCCGAATCCAATACCTTAACTTTTATATCACACTGGAACATGGTATGAAACACTCCAGAATATTTTGAGGGGGCTGCTCTGTTGTTATAAAAATATAGTTCTTGGGAACCTAACTTGTTAATTCCATTTTCAAGTTGTAAGCTGATAGAATAATAGTACTTTTATGTTCTACATTTTGGATTTCAGTCCATAACCTATTAGGAACCAGGTTGCACAACTAGAAGTGAGCAGCTGCTGAGCGAGCAAAACCATCCCTCCCAATCTGGAAAAATTGTCTTCCGCACTGATCCCTGGTGTCAAAAAGGTTGGGAATCGCTGGCCTACAACACATTTGTTACTTATTCTGAATTTATATGGCCTATCTGAAGTAACTGTGCAGTTAATGAAGCATAAAAGTTAACATGTATAAAAATAAAGATTTGTAAAATATTTATCTGTGCTAAAACACTACAAAATACAGAGGGAATCGCTAGCATCTTGGCTCTAAAAGCCCGAGAAGCAGCAAGGCTTTCAACTCTTCCGGGAAGCCAAGAAAATAGGGACTACCTGAAACTCATCAGGAGCCTTTTTTCACAAGAAAGACTTCCAACAAAGGCGTTGTCTTTTTTAGGTCCCACAAGAAAATACTGTTTCATATAAGAGATCTGGCCTGGCATGATAGCGTTAATTGGGGTCCCAGTTTGTTTTCAATATTGTTTTTATTACTTTTATTGTTCATCTGTAGACCTTCCTTCCTCTGTACACCGCCCCGAGTCCCTCGGGAGAAGGGCGGTCTATAAAAACTAATAAATAAATAAATAAATAAATAAATAAATAAATAAATGTACACTGAAAGAACTGGCAAACCATTGGTTTTAGGACAGTTGTTTCTTTGCCCCCCCCCCCTCCACCCATTATTTTGGCCTTGTGCTGTGCAGGGTTTAAAGGTGACAACCACCACTGCATTCAGAAACTTATTGAACACAAATACAGCTCACTTCAGCAGCATAATGCCTGCATTGCTACTTTCTGGACTACCCCATTTTTGAATGTTTTTCAAGAGCATGCCTAGGGACTGCATTGTAGTAATCCAACTAGGAAGCAACTAAGGCATGAATTACATATATTGTTCTGGGAATAGAACCAACGGTGCAAAGGGGATGTGTGCAAAGATCCTACTAGCCATGTTGCCACCTGCTCGAGCCAAAGCAAAGAGAATTGTGAAATTATGTAGTGTGTACACATAATAGCTGTCCCAAAATTTATTTTCAAAAACCAAAGTAGTTTCCCAAATGTTTTCTACTTTCTCAAAGGGACTTTTCTAGGACCAAACATCCCTTCAGAAAAAGGTGTTTTCTTTACAGAAAAGCAATTTTGATATTAACATGTCCACGGGTATCACACTGCAAACCCTCATGAATGCAGATTGCTTCATTGAGTAGTTTTCTAGAAAACGTATCTAGGAATAATTTGTTCATGTTAGTAAATATTGTAGGAATAATGCTGCTAAGTCTGAACAGAATGCATGCACTAAGCTCCCAAAAATCCATCCAAAGCATCCCAAAATCTTTCTTAGCCCAAATATGAAGGGGAGAGGAATTAGAAGGGAAAGGCACAAAATACAACAAATAAATTAGGGAGAGATGATTCTCAGGCGTGCCTAAAATTTATTAAGGCCAAGTGCATTCTGGGAAACAAATCTTTTTTTCAATCAAAATAAATTTTCTATTACTTGTTTTAAAGGACATAGTATTTTGCTGAAAGATATTAAAGTCTATGGATAACATGTTTCCCAAAAACTAGAAATGCTGAACATAGTACATGCAAACCATGATTGCCAACTTAATGGAATTCACGATAAAATGCATAAAAATGTCCACTTTCATTTACTCCTGCTAAACTCAATTTTGCATTATTTGCCTGTACCAATCCCCCCAAAGCAATTCCTCTCTGCAACTAATTTTATCTGTATTAAACTAGTCACAGTTCTGCAAAATTCTGATAATGAAATTAGGAGTTTAAGCACTGTTAGCGGACATAAGAAAGCCATAATCAGCTTTAGTGTAATAACTTGCATCACAGAAATTCAAACTGTAAAAATAATGAACAGGCATATTTCCATATCTTCTATTAAAATGACAATTTGCGTAGGATTCTCTCCCATGTCATAGGATGTGGCGAGCATACATTTTGAGCCTTCTCAGAAATCAGATTACTTTGAACATTGAAGCTAACTGTTTCATTAAAGGGATTTTAGACTAATGTGGTGAGAATCCCAGAGTAAGAGTAAAATGATTTTATTTTATTGCAAACAAACGGCTAAAGTTAATTTCTCCACCCACTTTCTTTAAAGTAAATCAGCAGGCTAAGGAGACACACCCATCTGAAAACTAACATGATTAAAAATTAGATATAAAATGGGTGAATCACAAGTTCATTTGTTTACAAAATGGTGGAGTATACTACTACAAGCACACTAAATACAGTTTTGTGGGGAAAGGGTTACAGACACACAGCTAACTTCATATAGATCCCATTAGACAACTGGATTTACAACAAGTTTGTTTAATAAGAAATGGGCAGAGCCAGCTTTTTCAGAATCAAAATGCAGAACAATGGAAAAAGTTGTTGATGGTGTGTACCTTCACAAGTTGAGCCTCTACAGAGAAATGCAACCAGATTAGATGTGCACTCCACCTTCACTATTTAGCTTTAAGGTTTGTTTTACTTCTTCAAAAAACATTGCCAGATTAAAAACAACAACAACAGGAATATCCCTTTATTGCCAAAAGACTGATTTGATTTTTCTTCCCTCTTCCATACCTAAAAACTGTGTAGAGAATGGAGTGGAAGATGGAGTGTAATGATTATTTACATTGTGTTATTTGGGGAGGGGAGGCACAAAATAGCCTGGTTGCTAAATATTCTGTTTTGATGACTCACGACTGTTTCCTAGAAATTGAGGGGAGGGGAGAAAAAAAAATCTTTAATCAGAGGACACCAGATACAAAGCAACATTTTACTTTTGTTGTGGTAAAAAAAAATCACATTTTACAGATAAAATGTAAGAACCCTGAAATACTGACACATTCGCTTATCGTGCACAATGCTGAGGTTCTTTTTAAGATTCACTTTAAAACTGCAATTAAAAATGTACAAAAAGAAAAAAGAAAACCAAAAACCAAAACCCACAAAGCTTCTAAAAAAGGAACCTGCAGGCACTTCCTCTTGTGGAATGTTTAAAAAGTTAGCCTACTAAAGAAAACAGTCGATTTCTTGTGAAGGTTTTGAAGAAATATGGATCAGTTCATTTTTATTTGGGAATTCAATAATATCCTTGGTGGTAATGCTGACTCCATGGCTTCTGACCCCAGAATTGCTGCAAAAGAACAAAGAGAACACAATGTGATATCAAATTTAAGTTTATGGTTTACTTATGAGTCTTATAAAAAGAATGAGGTATTTACAAATTATGTTTTATTTAAAATTGAGAAGCACACTTACACCCTGCTGCCACTGGTTGTAACCCTGAGATTGATTTTTGTAGCCACGATTGTTTCCCCTTCCTCTGAAATTCTACAGCAAAACAAGAAATGGTTTAAACTGGGTTATCTGTTGAACACTAACCCCTCAATCCAATCAAGTAGTTGAGAAAAATAGGTTTTGTATTCCAGCTGGATATAAATTCTATTAAGAAAATACTAAACTTATTACTAAGAGCATGTCTCCAATACACCGTAGTATATTTCTTATCAAACACAAGAGCCATGAACCATTTAGAAAGAAGCCTAAAAGCTTTGTTCAGGTTAATAGCTGTGATTATACTTATGTGATACTGCACTAAATACAAAAGAGGTGAGAATTCTAGATTAAAATGTACTATTTTATAAAACAAATACTGAGTCAACCTACAAGTAACAGTTTAGGAATAGATTCATTTAGCTTAACCATTATTTGGGGGGGGGGGGGAAATGTAGGGATTGGGGAACCAACTGATTGCACATTTGTATTAACACTAAATGTGATTTGTGATGTTATGTTTATGTCTTTATAATCTTAACCATTTGGAGTCTTGTACACAAAATGGCATTACAAATAATGATATCATTATTAGGATATCATCCTTTGATTAGAGATCACTGGAATCGGATAACGCATGTAAGGAAAAAAACCCTGATTCAAAGTAAAAGTGACTGGAACAACTTTAGACATACTGTTAGCAACAGGCTCATTCAAGTTTAGTTATCAGAGCTACATTCTACTTTTAATTAAAGGTAGATTACTGAAAGCAAATTATTTAAGAAAATAAGACCATCTTCTTGGTTTTAACAACACATTTACCTGATTATAGTTCCCTCTGTTGGGCATTCCACCTCTGTTATAATTTCCTCTGTTTGAATAGCCTCCACCTCCACCTCCTCCTCTTACTGGGAAGACAGGACCACGAGGATATGGATAGCCTATGGCTCCACCACTGCCGCCACCACCACCTCCACGCTGGGGCATATTGCCACCTCTCCTGTTATAGCCGCCACGATTTCCAGGGACTGTGAAGGAAAAAAAATGCTACTCATACTATGTCTTTTTTTTTTTAAAAAAAAAAACAACTATTACCCCAGAAAGGCATACACAACTACAAGCAACTGCTATTCTTCATTGGTTAGCCTCTGCCCAACACCCAGATATGCCATATGGAAAAACTACAACATGAAAACCTTGCAGCTAGAATCCAAAACCTCAACTGGCAAACCTCTGCAGGACCCCAAACAGAGTTCCTTTAAGAATTACTGTAATGAAAGGAAGTGACAAGTCCCAACTTTTTCAGCCACCATCTGTCACTTTCATATTAACCATGAATCAAGACAATCTCTACAAAAGGGATACTCAACAGCTGTATAGCAGTCATTATCCTACTTTACAAATACTGATACTGCCTTGTGTCTGAGCCTGAGAACTTTCTGGAAGTAGATATAGGTAGCTGTAAACCCTTCATAGCTTTTCTCTTCTTTAGGATCAGGCATTTAAGATTCCTACAATATATGGAACATAGGACAAATTGCACTACTGTCTACCTCCTCCTCTGAAGTTGCCACGCATGTTAAATCCACCACGTCCTCTCTGTCCACCTCTGTTAAACTGGTTTTTACCACTCTTTTTATTACTTTTCTTTGAACCAGTATTCTGCTTTTTTTCTGGAGGAAGGGCCTTCTTGCTTTCTTCTTTGTACTGCTCCAGAAGTTTTTGGGCTTCATCTTTTTGCAACTCTACGTAGATTATTTCATCAAAACATTCTGACACCTCTGGCAGAGTAAAATTTCCTATAAGACAGAGAGCCCTCAATATTCAGTATTTATTTCTGAAACCATCAGAACAAGCCAAAGTTCCCCTCCTATATAAAAGGAATATAAGACAGGTAATCTTCACTCAAGATGCTAAAAGCAAGATTCTTGAACACTTGACACATTCTCCCTATAAGGTTGAACTGGGAATACATGCCCACTAAACATGTTCAGCTTCGTTTTCTAGGGCACTTTAATGCCAAGACAGCTTTGTGCATCTGCATGAAGCATATCATGACTGAATAGTGTTAAGGACTGCAGCAGAGGGAACACAATATAGTGTTGTCTTAACAAAGTTACAGAAGTCTTCCAGTTTTTTTTAAAGAGGCATTAATTGTTTAAGGCAAAGAAATTTTGAATCTTTATAGATTTTACATTACTCCTTTAAACAGATACTCAACATCCTAGAACACAGTATAGATTATGTTCCATGCCTTTCATTTTGAGCACTGCATGCTCTGGAAGATCTTTTCCCTCCACCTCTGCCTTCTTTTGTGTTCTTTGCTTGTAGTCTTCATCTTTTGGGCAAACAACAACTGCTTTGCGCTGGAAGCCTGCAAACAGGCACATTTTTCTCCTCTGCGCAGCTGCAGACACATTTGTCTGAAAAAAATGCAGTAACTTACTACACGTAGCTGTCATTGTTAGAGCGAAGTTAAATTAGTGTGCTTAGATTTCACCTCCACATGTATAACGCAATGAAGTTTACAAGTAGAAGGAAGTTATGTACGTTAGGCCTAGACTCTAGGGTAACCATTTTCCCCGATTTTAACTGTACTTTGAGCACAATTGCTGTAATTTCAACTTTATGCCTCAAACACTTATTTCCCACTGAAGTTTAGACTCTATGCCCCTTAAACTGCAGCTTATTTGTCTTAGTAACATAAAGAATTCTCGCCCCCATACCTGATCCAGAATAAAGTTCCGTTTCTTACGAGCAGCAATTTCAATAAATTTGCCAAGACACTGAGGTGCTCTTTGAAGCAACGTGTTAAGTTTTCCAGTGTCAGCCATTTGCCGCTTAAAACCTGCAACCTATAAAAATCAAAGTAGCATATATTAGCATAACTGATTTTAAGTTTACTTTATTATGTTTTAAGCTTAATAAATTAAAATTTCTAAAATAAAGCCACTTTATCCTTTCACACACCAAATCTTAAGAATTAAACATGCTATCCCAATTTATTTTCAAAGTGTCAACTTGATTAGCCAGTTGCAACATCTTGCAAAATCAGAATACTGATTATTGGAATGTTAAAGAAATATCAAAAAGAACTGCTTCATGTGAACAGCCAGGATAGTTTTAATAGTATCTGTCAATCAAGAATCTGAAAAAACATTAACAGCCACATTTCCAAATATGGTGATCAATGTAATGAATTCCCAACTCACTTGAACTGTCCTTGGCCCTTTCCATAATGTCACATCCTCAATAGAAAGCACACTACAACTGATAAGACTAATCAACTAAATGACCTGTAATTCCACTGCCAATTTACAATTTAAGTTGCTATATTTAAAAATTGTGCAATAAATTAGTACAGTAATACCTTACCATCATTTTGTCCATAATAGTATTTGTTCCAAGGATGTTGTACTTTCCAGGATTTTCTGTTGAATGTTTGGTGACCCATGTAGTCTTCCCAGCCCCAGGCAAACCAATCATCATGACCACCTGACGAAAATTTAGTCATGATTTTAATTATAAGGCCTCAAAATAAAACACTTCATTATCTACCAAGTGTTTGACTTGTACTATGAGCTTTCAGCATTGCAGGACATAGGTACCATAAAAAATAATCCTTTCTGAAAATAATAAGCTTTTATATTAATTCAAAAATGGGCTATTACTTACTTCACAGTCTTTCTTATGTTCAGGTCCTTTGGGTCCTCTAACTCTATCTTCCAGATTAACATTTTGGATGAACGTATACCCCTCTGGTATGGGAAAATAAGGCTCATCCTTCTGGCCAAAGTTGAATTCCACTGCACAGTTATGGCAGAGGACATGTGGGAAAATGGGCCGTTCAGAAAGAACTTCTTTAGGGATCTTGAAAGCAATTCCAAGGTCCTGCCCATTCTTTGAGTAAGAGAGTTCCACCTCATCACCATCAAAATTCTGTCATAACAAAAAATACTTTATTAACATAATGGCAATTCCTCAGTAGTTTAAGATATCAGAAAGAATCCCTAAATCTAAACAGATTACTAGTTAAGATTTAACAGTAAATTTTAGAGTGAAAGTCAAGCTAAGCTGCAACAAAACTAGAGAAACAATGAGTCCGAGAAATGTTCTGACCTCATTAAGTGTTTTGGTTCACTTTTAGACAAATGCTAAACCTCCTCCCTGACTATCCTGTTTCAAAGAAGTTCAGTGCTATTAAGTAACTCTCCAAAAAGGAGTTAAGACATGAGGTTCCAGATGAAATATATTACTTTAATATTTATCTCTTGAACATCTCAAATAACTTCCAGTTCAGAGGATTTATTTTTGGAAAGTCTCTGAAATGATATGGTACAGGAGAAAATTCAGCAGTCTTAAAGGGAACATTCCCAAATTTTCCAGAAAATTCTCATTATTGCAATAAAGTTACCAAGTTAGTTGTTCAATTATTAAAAATTACACTAACACATAACAGCAAAAATGGAATATTTACAACCCAAATAAAAACTTACAGCAAAGCATCCGATCACATCATTTTCATCAAATTTCTCACCAAAATCTTCAATCTCACAATTGCAGGTTTTTATCCCTTTTAATGAGTATCCATAAGAGAATTCCTCCTCACCTAATAAATGTGAACAATTACAGATGAGGCTTTCAAACTGTAGAAAACACAAAAACGTACTACTAATGGCACAAGGCAAATTACATATTGGAGAAAAACAGCTGTAGTTCTTTGGGAGGGATGTTAAAATGCCTATGCCAATGGAACAAATTCCACTGTTGTTTATCCAATGAGATTTTATCACTCTATGCCAACCTCTGAAAAATTATTAGGTCAAGTAAACCTATTATCGTAAATGGGGTAAAGCAGGTAAGAGAGAGCACAGCTAAACAACAAAAATGAGTGATGCTTCTAAAAGTTATTTATTACTTTCTTTGACATGAGAATTCTTTCCAGTATTACCCTACATAGAGGAAGGAGCTACACTTATTCTAATTCTAAGAACTTCCAAAAGTAAAAACAAGTTTTTTTGGTAACATGTATTGATTTCTTACATTTTAATCACTGCACTGTGTGGCTTGGACGTTTAACACAAAACTATTCAATTTGACTTGTGAATACAAAATTCAGTTTCAGAAGCAAATCATATCCATGAATGTTTCAACTTTGATAACACCAATGCAACTAAAACAATTCAAGACAAATGTTTTGTATACCCTAGCACGTATATAAAATATAAATCACATACAAGCTGTTTTATCTTCCCATTATTAAGAGAACCAAAGGATAAAATGTTTAGCTAAGAATGGGAGATGGGGGAAGAAGGACAAGAGATACCTAACTGGCCTACTGTTATATGTACGCTTAATTACATTTTATTTATATATATAACAAATTTAGCTAAATCTAAACAGGCTATAATTAACCAAAGTTTTAAAAAAATTGAACAGTTTTTCCTCTCTCATCTCAGAATGGCAGAAAAAAAATCTTACCAAGCAGCATCCCACTTGTGTTTAGTGACCAGCCAACTCTTACTTCATGTATGTCAATGTCTTTTGTATACAGATGCTTAACAGGAATTTTTTCAGTTACCTATCCCACAGAAAATAGAATTTAGTTTTGACAAAAGTAGGCTAAAAATATATTACAAAACCAGGAATTTCTCTTCAGAATTTCTGCGACACACCCATCTTTCCTCTCCACTTTTCATGCTATAATATGTATACGAACATGGACATTTTCTTGCTATTTTTGCAAACCTAAACCCAAAGACATATTTCTTCTTGTGTGTAGATGATGCTATTTTGGTTACATAGATAGAACTCTGTATTTTATTTTAATAAACTGTTTAGGATTAATATACAATATCTACATTTTTCCCAAGAACCAACAATTCTTTCCTGGTTAGCTTTTTCTTTAAAAGCAAAGGGAGCATTATACTCTAAGTATTAAAGTTATTTTTAATTAAACCTGGTACATATTCATAATACCTTCAGATACCAACAAAGTATCTTCTTTGCCTTTACAAGTTGTGATTCAGCAAAAACACTATCAACATCAATGAGGACCTAAGACCACTATTATTTTCACTTACTTTCATCTCAAAACAGACTTTTCCTTTCGAAACTCCATAGGAGGCTCGTCCTCCAGCCCACAGAAAGGCAAAACTTTCCATAGTTAATGAAGAAGCACTAAAACGATCTCTTGAAATTTTAAAGTGTAGGTCACAGTTATCTGTCTCAAAAAAAGGGGGGAGGTGGGATATAGTTGAAATCTGTTGTAGTACGTTATAATATAAAAATGAGCATCTTTAAAAAAATGTGGTTCACATTATTTTGATTTAAAAACAACTTGCATGTATTTCTGAATTACCATGGGTGTATTTGCAAATGAATTCATCCCAAACAAAAACAAAAGCTACAAAACAAAGTCGCAAGATCTATGTATAGGATACTTAAATTGACTCCAGAATTAAAATTTTCTACATGCAGCTTAGGTATAAGGTGTGATTATCATGCAATTAAACAAATGTGGATAGAAAATCTACCCATTACCTGATGATTGGATGACTTATAAAAAATTTCCAAACTCTTTTTTTAACAACTCACAGAATGTCAACGTTCAAGTTGCCCTTATATCAATTATTTCATATCCTTTATTTACAAAGTTACCTTTGACCAAGAGCTTTTAATGCTCCATGAATCAGATTTTGAGTTCTGTGAGTATCCCAGATCAATACCCAGATAACTATGCAAACAATTTCAATTAGGTTGCAGTAACCACATAATTTGCTTTAGTCCGTTACCTAACTTGCTTAGTTTCCTTCTGTGTGTTCACCAACATGTATCTAGCATAGGATTGTGGACACAATACTAGTAGCAAAATAAATGCCAAAATTTTGCTGAACCTTCATTTGGGGTATGCTTTGCTATGTCTAAAATTCAAGATGGTTTTCAAGATAACGGGTATCAGGTTAAGCAATTTTCAATGGTGCTTTAAAAGCTTTTTAACAAAGAACACCAAATAATTAAACTTCCCAAACTAATGTTAACCTAATACCATATTACAGATACAAGCCATATGCAATAGCTAAAACTAGGTTTCAGAGATAACTTAGAATTTTTGATAACCTGGTTTTTACATTAACCTATTCATATTGCATGACAGTATCCAATATCATTACAGTAAGCATCATATTAAGGTACTTCCTATTTTCTTCCCGTATTTCCAAAAATTTCTATATCATTTCCAGCTTGTGATGTACCTCTAGATTTATAGATGGGTACAAAGAAAAATATTTTCCATCAATTTCAATTTCTTCTGGCAGATACTACTGCATTTCACTCAAAAGCAGCATAATTTTATATTACAGTATTCAGATTTTTTTGCCTTTAATGACAAACCTAAGTTTGACCCCTTAACAGGACTTAATAAACTTATTCAGAACTAAATCTCCATGATCTAGTCGCTCTCTATCCCAAAATCAAGCTCACAGTTCATTCAAAACTACAGTGAACATGCAAGTGATAGGCTCTTTTGTAAAAGAGAATAGTTTTCTTCTCCAATAGTCATGCTTCATGTATTAGGTATACTTTTCTTTTTTTTAAAAAAAAGAGCTTTAATATAATCACTCATCAGTTAAACCGTTCATGGGCAACACAGCATGACAAAACTGAACCAACCTGCAGCAAAGAAAAATCTGATTTACTGTAAACTTGGTATAGACAAGCATTTATAAACTGGTTTCTATCAGTTTGTAATATTTACCAATGCAAGCTTATGTGCCTCATTCCAGCATTTAATAATAATTTATTACAGCTCTGAAAGTGGTATCCACAATATAAAATTCCGCTAGCTTTTTGTGGAAGATGTTATTTTAAAAATTCATCAGTAATTAGTATGTTGTATCATATTGGCTTTCGTGGGATTATTTGTTATGATGTCTCTATAACAATAACTAGAATATGCCTGCAGAGTTAATTTTAAAAGATAAAAGTTAGGCTTAGGTACAAAATACACTCAATCTATACCCGTGTATGTTGTACCACTTTCTCATTTGGCTTTTCATCATTAGCATATTTCTAAACAATCTTGATAAATTATGATAGTGATGGATATTGAACAATCAATTCAAATAAAAGCAGAAATTGTACCTCAGGTGTGGTATTAAGCATAAGTAGATCCTCAAAGTCTTACCCAAGAAGTACTTTTTAAGAGACCAGCACACTTTTTTTTTACTTACAAGTATCAAGACAAACCACTGTGTCATCAAAGTGTTCATCCTCTTCTTCAACAGGTGGCTGTGGTGATTTGGCCCTGATCAATTAAAAAAGGCACTTGAATTCATCTATCGGAAAACATTTAAGTATTTCATTAAAAAAACTAAATACCACTTATTACCTGCTATATTTGTTTTCTTCAATATACTCAAAATAGCCTCGTCCATGGTCTTCCCGTGGTCTTTTCACTCCCCTTTTTTTCTCACCAGGTTTTTGTTCAGATTTAGTTTCTCCTTGGAAATTTTAGAGGAAAAAATAAAGTACGTTAGAAACAACATAGTAAAATGCAAAGGGACAAAAACCCTGCTCTGGAAACGATACGCCCTGCAGCTGACTAAGCAACAATCCGTCGCTATATTCATCCACCGCTTTCCGTTTTATTTCCACAAGTAGCCGGCCATTTCGTGGCTTCAGGCATCATTTCCGCTCACTGAATTTGAAGACGGCTCCAAAGAGACTCGTAACCCTCACCCAAAGAAACAAGCCGCTGCGAGAGGCCTCCATCGGAAGAAAAGGACTCGCCCGCCTCCATCGCAGTTCGCGTTTGAACTCGAAGAGGCCTCAGCGCCTCACGAGCGGATATGACGCAGAGGCGCCCAAACGCTCCCCCGCGCGTTCCACAGCGCGCCCCAGCGGCTCCTCTGCGCCGCCCTTCCCCCGCGCCCCTTCCTCATTGCTCTCGCGAAATGGCGCAAGCGCCCCTCCCCCCTCCGAAACACGCGGCGCGCGAGGCCTGGAAATCCCCGAAGGACGAGTTGCCGCGGCCGCCGAAAGAAAAAGAAGATGGCGGCGCTCCCCGACCCCGCGAAGAAGCCACCAACCGCCTCCGCCCATCTGGGCTCCGCGAAGTACTCACCCGCAGGGCGAGCGGGCCCGCCAGGCTTTTGCTGCTGCTGCTGCTGCTGCGGCTGCTGGGTGGGCGAAAGCTGCTTGGCGCTGGGCTGACCCGAGGACGCAGGAGTTGGAGTCGGAGTCGAAGCCGAAGCCTCGGGAGCGACGGCGCCCTTGCCAGACGATTCTTTCCCCACGGCGCCATGGCCGTTGGCGTTCCCGCTGCTGCTAGTGGTGGACGGGGCGGCGGCGGCGGCCTCTTCCTCCTCATCTTCCCCCTCCTGAAAGCCTTGGTCGTCGCCATTCTCGTCGTCTTCTAGATCGTCGGCCGCCTCTTCTTCACCGGCGGTCACCCCCTCGCCGTTCTCTTCGCCCAGCTCCATGCCTTCTTCCTCCTCCTCCTCCTCCCCCTGGCAGCCGCCGAACTCCGCCTCCTCATCGTCGTCGCAGGCCGCGGCCTGGTCGGGGCCTCCGCCTCCCGAAGCCATCCCCAATTGCTCCTGGGCACCTCCGCTGCCCGGAGCGGCTTCCCCCAACTCCTCGATGTTGCCATTGCCGGGCTCGGTGCCGGCTAAGCCCCCTCCACCGGTCTCCTCTTGGTCGAGCGCGGCTTGGAGCCGTTCCATGAGATCGGCCTTGAGGCCCTTGTCGGAGAGGCGCCGCTTCTTCAGCTCCTCCTTGAGCTCAGAAACCTTCAACTTTTTCACGTTCACCGGCGAGCAGCTCATGGCGGCAGCGGCGACGGCGGCAGGGAATCGATGCGGTCTGGGCGTGGGCGGCTGGCTCGTATGGCTGCGGCAGCTGCAGAAAGAGACCCGCCTGGCGCCAAATCCTTTCACCGAGGCTCGCGAGGCAGGAACGAGGAGCGCGACTCACGGGCTCGAGCACGTAACGCAACGTTTTCCCCGCCCCCGCCGCGCGCCTCCTATATAGCCTCGCCCACCTTGCCCCACCACCTTAGCTCTCCTCTCTGGCGGAATCCGGCTATAAGTCTTGGGCGGGCCGATCTTCCACATCACGGGCTAAACAGACTCGCTTGATGCCAGGCCCTGTGCCTTCCCTCCAAAAACATACCTGACTGAATTAGAGACAGAATATTGCTTATGGTTTTTTTTCTAGCAAATGGTAGGTTTTAGGTTGTTTTGGGCACAAGTTGCAATTTTTTATTTATTTTATTTTATTAGATTTATATACCGCCCTTTCCCGGAGGACTCAGGGCGGTTTACAGGGCATTTTAAAATCACATCAATACAAAATACAAGTTAGAAGACAAATAAAAGATTAAATTATCCCTGAAAATAAAACCCCAGTTAAAATTCTCAGCCTGGGTCAGAGAGCTCAAAGAGCCAAGAGTTCAGGTCTCGGCGGAATGAACGGAGGTCAGGGGCAGTTCTGAGCTCCACGGGCAGCTGGTTCCAGAGGGCAGGCGCTCCCGCAGAAAAGGCTCTACCCCTGGGTGTTATCCGCCGGCATCGGCGGCACCCTGAGAAGACCCTCCTTCTGTGAGCGCACTGGACGAAGGGAACTTGATGCTGGCAGCAGGTGTTCCCTTAAATATCCCGGACCCAAGCCATTTAGGGCTTTATAGGTCATCACCAGCACCTTGAATTTTACAGGAAAGTTATCATTTATGACTACATTAAAAAGTATGTAGACAGAAAATGGAAATATAATAGGACCGAGGATTGTATTGGTTGCCATATATTGTAATGACTTAGATTAGAAGCTGCGCATGTGCACATACGCTAAAAGGAAAAAAAGCACCCTGAATTCCACCTTTGTCCGTGGCATCTTATTAAAAATTGTTCAATTTCCACTATCTCAGACTTTCAATTCAATGATGGTTGAATGTCCTTAACCAAGGAACAGTAGCAGTTAAGATGGCTACACTGGTATCTTTGGAGATTTGGAGATTCCAAAGATTGTCCATCACTGCCCAAAGATACCAAATTAGAATACCTTACATCTCTGCATATGCACTTTGAATTCATATTCTATTGTATACCATTCAGTTATTCAGCATAATCTTTTAATTCTGTAATCTTTAATTGCTCTCTGCATTTGTTGGGTTTTATAGAGCAGCAGGTTTTGAACATTCTTTAAACAACAAAGGTCAAAGAATAAAACTTTAAATTATATATTAGGCAAATTGAGGCAGCCAATGACAAACATAAGGCCTACATAGAGGTAAGAACAATTCACTAGTAAGACACTGTTTTTAATGGGATATTAATAAGTTGGAAGGGTCCTTGGAGGTCATCTAGTCCAACCCCCTGCTCAGGCAGGAAACCCTATACCATTTCAGGCAAATGGCTGTCCAGTCTCTTTTTTAAAACTTCCAGTGTAGGAGCATTCACTTCTGGAGGCAGGTTGTTCCACTGGTTAATTGTTAGCTAGTTATCAGTTTTTTCATGTGATATTAATATTTCAGCATACCTCTCACATATTACAGATTCCTAGTGTGCTGAATATGTGGATGAGGTGACAATTACATGCTTTTTATCTGCCTTACAAATTAGACAATACATTTATGTAAGTGCACTACTGCTGTTTAGAAACCAATGTACATAAAATAACGAACAGTTCATTTCCATCACTTAAGGCAAACATTTCATTTTCAAATATTGTCCGATCTTATTTTTTGGATAATATACAAGAAAATGATTAGAAATTAAGTTATCAAAACAATATCAAAAGTTGCTTAAAAAGCTCTCTCTGATTATATTACCGAAGTAAATCAAAATTACATTTAAGTCTAGTTTTTCTGCTTTCTCATCTCTATCTGCTTTCCAATTTTACATGTTATCTTCAGAGATACATGCAAATATAGTATCAATTAGAAAAATTCGTAAATTTTATAAATATATACGTGTGTATGTATATGTATTTGTATATATATATATATATATATATATATATATATATATATATATATATATACACATACATATATATATATATATATATACACACATACATACATATAATGAATTTCACAATAGTTAGTTCTCTTTCTCGTGGCTAAGTTAAACTGCACCAGTATAAAATATGCTCCTATTGGCAATACTTGATCTATCACAGGCATTATGGAGTGAAAAATACACAATGGTAGAAATACATGTACCCTTTTACCTTAAATGGCCTAGCCTTCATAATCAGATGGATGAATCAATTGCTCAGCAGAAAATGACAACTGAAGGAAGATGCAGTCACAAACTGGCAGTTTCGAGAACAGTGTATGTTGAACAGTGAAGGTGATGGCAGTAACAGAGAATTTCAGAACATGTCAATTGAATCCTTGCCAAAGGCCCAAGCAAGTGAAAGCAGATCAAGTCACTGGGATTTAGACAATGGGGCCAGGGCACTAGCCGTCACCATGTAAAGACCCAAGATACTAACCCTTGGGGACTCACGGATTAGTAGTTTTAAAAGTCCATAGTAGTGGTAATGAAACAGCAGCATCTCATGCTAAAGCAGAATACTCTGAAAAGCCTGGAGCAAAGTCATCCATCCTCAGAAAGTCAAAATGGTAGGTGACTAGGACATGAGTTGACTGTTAACAGGAATTGTTGGTCCAGGAAAGGGAGTAACTGGTGCACAACCCACAGTTGCATAAAAGCCCTCCTGGCCACGATTGCCACCTGCTCCTTGAGCAGGAGTCGTGAGTCCAGAACAACCCTCAGATTACACGTTGGGTCTGTTTGGGACAGTGCCACCTCATTTAAGACCAAAGGTAGCAATTCTCCACAGACCAAAGAATCCAAAATGCAGAGCCACTCGTTCTTGCCAGGGTTCAGTTTCAGCCCATTGCTTCCCAGCCAGCCTTTAACAGCATTGCTTAGTTCACCATGGGCCGAGACATACAGCTGGGTGTCATCAGTATATTGATGATATCTCAGTCCATGATGGCAAATGATCTCACCCAGTGGCTTCACATATTGTTAAACCGAAGTGAAGAGAGTACTGAGCCCTGCAGCACTCTGCAGAACAGTGGATGAGGACTGGACATCTTGCTTCCTATCAACCCCAAGCGGCCACAGAGGAAGGAAATGAACCGGGAAAGCACAGAACCCACCACTCCCATACCTGAAGCCACACCAGAAGGATATCATGGTCGATGGTATTGAAGTTCTCTGAGAGATCAAGTAGAGCAAAGATGAATGCACTACCCCCTCCCCCTTCCACCAGAATTTATCAAAAGTGCAAACAACTGCCATTTCCATCCTGTATCCAGGCCTGAGCATGTACCGGAAAGGATCTACATAATCCATTTCATCCAGAAACTTTTGGAGCAATATATGAATTAATGTCTGCTTAGTTCTTGCTTTATTATTTTTATACGTAAATGAGTAAACCATCTAGTTACTTTGTTGATCAGTAATCAATCAAGACTCACTTTGGTTTTCCATGCATGTGCTCAAAGGAAGCCTTGCTATCAATACTAGACTGCTTTTGGTTTACTGCTATTCCAGAACAGCAGATAGAACAAGCAGTTATTATGCCTTAGTCTCTTTCCTGATGCACACATCTTCAGCGGTAAAATCTTTCCTCACTCCAGCAATTTCATTGTGTCTAAGTTAATCACTTTGGAATTAAGTGAATCTAATAGGACAGCACAGTTAGGCTTGGGTACCATATGTCTGGGAATGATATTCTTCATAGTCCTTTTTCTCAAATTGCAAAAAGTTTTTTTCCCTGAATCTTCTTCTTGGTTACCTATTTTTTTCTGTAAAAATTTTCCACCCACAAAACAGGATTTGCATTATGTTATGGTATGTGTCCCATTTACAAAAACTGTTTAAAATATGCCATTTTGGTCTGATCCTCAAGACACATATTGTAATAAAGATGAACCATTAGAATCTCAACAATAACAGTAAAAGGCTTCTTTTATTTATATGGGCAGTAGCGTTTTTCTATTCTCTCTCTGCTCCATTTCAACAATAATCTTATTATCTTAATACAATAGAACTAATTTCTATTATTTTCCCAACTTTTCTAAAAATTGGATTATTCTTAACCATGTTGATTTCACCAGACGGTATATATAGAGTATTTTGTACTGCAGAAATTATGCCTGATTCTACCCATGCTGACACAGTGCCAAGACTTTGAATATATGTGGAAAGTAACCATGATGTCTACTGTTCTGAGAATTGCAAACTCTAAGCCTTTTTATCCTGTACTTTTCTAGTTTTCTCATCTATGGAATTAACATGAAGTTACTAAATTATCTTCCTAAAAGTTTCTGTGACATAATATCCATTCCCTTTCAAATGTATTTACTAAAGAATCAGTGCAATCAACCTTGAAGAATCCCCTGTAAAGAATGCTATTTCTCTGCTAACATGTTCCTTACTAGGCTTTATTTAGATCTCTTATTAACTTCAGGTCCGTCTGAAGATCTGTTTTCTGAAATATGATCATTAATTCTCCCTTGATCTTCTTGATATCTGGATATATTCTCAAAATTCCTCCAGACAATCATAAAATCACTGAATTAAAATGCACCATGGAGATCTAGTCCAATATACCTACTGTAGATACTTCTTACGCAGACTTGTCATCTCCACTTGTGCTTTTTATTATACCGTAATTCTCAGGTGAGGGTGCACACTCATTTTAAAAGCCTTTGACTCTACACTGAGGCCACATGAGATCTCTGATAATCCATTTGCACTACACATTCACCAACATTTTCTTTCTGGGTGACTACCTCTATTCATTGTATTATCATCTTTCCATTTCTCTGAAAGACTATGCATTCACTACCCCCTTGAATCTTTTCCTCCCCTGTTATCATCCTTCCCAGTTGTCTTTCCCATCTTTTGGCCTATTTTTTCTCATTTCTTTCTATTTGCTGTCTCCATAGTTTCACTGATACCTCTGTTCTTCTTCAATTTACCATGTTTTCCTTATTAATTCAGTATTTTGGAGCAGACATGGAGCAGTTATAAGGAAAGAACTGAAATCCATTCATATAACAATGGATAGATTTTCATTTTTTATAAGGACTGAGGTTCATCACCCTGAAGTTCTGGTGCAAAATATCAGATCTAGAAGATAAAGAAATATTAAAAATTAGGGGAGATGATTTTCTAAATTCTTGAATAAATGACAGATAAGAATTGCAAATTTGCCATCTAGCTTAGGAGGAAATGAAACATTTTGTTATTTTTTTATTATTAGTTGTGTCTTAAGGATGTTTCTTGCAATATTTCCTAATAGTTCCAAAATAGCATCCTTCTCTATCGGCTCTACAATATTACGTATGTAATTGCTGTAGAATAAGTAAAAGTGAACATGATGATATTATCCATTCAGTTATGTCCGATTCTTGACAATTCTATGGACCGGGTCTCTCCATGTCTTCCAATCTTGCACTACTTCATTGAGTTGTTACTATGCTTTGTCTGGTATTCACTTTGATGGTATCCAACCATTGTGTTCTTTGGCAGCCTGGTTTCCTTTTACTGCTAACTCTTCCAAGCATAATTGCTTTCTCCAATAAATTCCCCCACATGACGTGGCCAAAATAATTGAGATGCAGTTTTGTGATTTTTGCCTTCAAGTGACATGTCTGGTGTTATACGCTCCAGTACTTGCTTGCTAGTCACTTTTGCGGTCCAAAGAATACACAGGAGCCTTCTCCAGCACCACAGCTCAATGATTTTCTTCTTAAACTGAAAACTGAGCACAGACTACAGATTAAAGATTAAACATGAATAGTACTACACAAAAATGCATCACTCACAATGAGCCATGCAAACCAATTCTCACTGAAATTGAAGTATGCAAATACTGTATAATAAGCATTCAAATTTCACTAATCACACTGGAATTACCATAGATAACACTTAGAGTGCTGATCTAACTTCATTTTCTAGTACTAGAAGTGCTTATAAGTAGCAAATATCTTCTAAGACGGGGGTTCCCAAGCCCCGGACTGCAGACCAGTACCGGTCTATCGGCCACTGGGAACCAGCCTGTGCAAGCAGCATGCGAAGCTTCATTTGCACATGTGCGGAAACTAGGTTGCGTGCACAAAACCATCCCCCCCTCATGCCGCTGCTACTCCTGCTGAAACCAGAAAGATTGGGGACTGCTGTTCTAAAATATCTTGGATACTAATATCTCTACTATATAGAATTTCAGTATACCCCTTCCATCTTTGTTTATTCATATTGAAATAAAGTATTATCTGTTCATTTAGTGTACAGTAGCTATTTGAGGTTCTAACTTCCAACAAGTTTGGAGATCTTCTGAAGACTTGCCTTGCTTTTATGTCTGTTTCCATCTTTATTGTCTTTACAGATGTAATACTCCTTGTTGTCTCTTCTACCAGCTATCTGAAATTCTTTGTTAAATTTCTTCCTTAGATCTTTGTCTTTCTTAGATTTGACATCTCTTTTTAACAAATTCCATTATTTTGTTCTGACATCCAGTTTTACTTCTAGAGAGAAGTAAGCAGTGGGGTACCACTAGGTTCCGTCTTAGGCCCAGTACTCTTCAATATCTTCATCAATGACTTAGATGAGGGCATTGAAGGGGAACTCATCAAATCTGGAGATGACACCAAACTGGCAGGAGTAGCCAACACCCCAGAAGACAAACTGAGGATCCAAAAAGATCTTGACAAACTTGAACAATGGGCCCTATCCAACAAAATGAGTTTCAATGTGGAGAAAACTGTGAGGGGGACCTTGGAGTCCCTAGTGGACGATCACTGAACCATGAGCCAACAGTGTGCAGCAGCAGCCAAAAAAGCAAATACAATCCTGGATTGTATAAACAGAGGTATAAAATCAAGATCACGTGAGGTATTAGTACTGCTTTATAAAACCCTAGTAAGATCACACCTGGAATACTGCAGCCAATTTGGTCACCATATCACAAAAAAGATGTTGAGAGTCTGGAAAAAATTCAGAGAAGAGCAACTAAGTTACTAAGATGATCAAAGGCCTGGAGACTAAAACATATGAAGAATGGCTGCAGGACTTGGGTTTGACTAGTCTAAAGAAAAGAAGAAATAGGGAAGACATGATAGCAATATTCCTGTATTTGAGGGGCTGCCACAAAGAAGAGGGAGTCACGTTATTCACCAAAGCACCAGAGGGCAGGACAAGAAACAATGGTTGGAAACTGATCAAAGAGAGAAGCAACCTGGAATTAAGAAGAAACTTCCTGACTGTGAGGACAATTAATCAGTGGAATAGCCTGCCCACAGAAATTGTGGGCGCTCCATCAGTGGAGATTTTTTAAAAAAGGCTAGACAGTCACTTGTCTGAGATGGTATAGGTTCTCCTGCTTAAGCAGGGGGCTGGGCTAGAAGACCTCCAAGGTCCCTTCCTATTCTATTCTATTCTATTCTATTCTATTCTATTCTATTCTATTCTATTCTATTCTATTCTATTCTATTCTATTCTATTAATTCTAATTCTATTCCTATTCTATTCTTTTCTAAAGTTTTTCTGTTTCTTGATCTCTGAGTGCCTCTTTTCACATTTATTCTTAACAACTTCTAAGATTTCCTTCCACAGTTCCCCAGATTCCCTATCAATGAGGTTAAGGAATTCAAAATAATTCCTGATGTTCTGTTTGACAAATGTAGATATATGCTCAAGATCATATCATGAAAATTGGCTGGCTTTTTTCCTCTTTAGTTTAATCTGGGACTTGCCCATGAGCAGTCTGTGATTTTGTTCCACAGTAAGCCCCTGGCCACGTCTTTGTTATTATAACTGATGCCTACCACCTTCTTGTAACAATATCTTGTAACAATCTGATTTCTGTGTACTCTATCTGGTAATATCCATATGTATAGGCATTTTATAGGCAGTTGTTAGCCATTGTATATAGGCAGTTGTCCTAAAACTGTTAGCAGTAAACTATTGGATTGGCAGAAATTGGTTAAGTCATTCTCCTGCTTCACATTAGTTTTCTAAGCCATAGTCTACCTTCATTTTTCTCCTTAATATTTCCAACTTCAATATTCAGCCTGCCCCCAAGCAGTATATCTTACCTGCATGTTCTGTTGGATTTCAAATTGAACTTCACCATAAAATTAATCAGCCATCTGTTCTTCTGCATCAGTGATAGGAACATAAACTTGAATGATTTGTCATACTGAAGGATAACTGCAAAATCCGATTGATGTTATTTGGGCATTGGCTACACCATTCCTCCTTTATTTTTCATGTCCTCAGTAATTAACAGTATAATCTTCTGACCAGAAGTGTCCAATTCTATTCCATTTCAGTTAGCTGTTGCTTAAGATGTCAATATATAATATTTTCATTTCATGCTTTCTCAAGTTCCATGTTCATGCTGTAATTCCTTTTTGTAACTTTGGATACTTTTTCTGCACAGCAACATCAGCAACTAGAGACCCCAAAGGCTTTAACCTAGCTACTTTATAAACACTATTGGCACTCCTAAATGTCTTCAGTTCTTACACAGTAGCATGTTAAGTGCCATTTAATCAGAGATTCCCATCATCTGGCATTTTATGTCATCAATATTCACATTGTTTATCCAATGTGGCTTTCTTGGTAAAATACAGGATTAGTTTTATTATCTTCTCTGGTGCAAAGAACTATTTTGCCATTGTCATTACAGTAAAATCTTTATTTATTTAATATATCATGCATCTTGGCTAGAGGCGAATCTACCTGGTTACAGCAAATTAAAAACAAAAAGATAAAACATTAAGATAGTATATGTCTTAATAGTAAAGATGGTAGCAAGATACACATGGGATGGAGCTAGAACCTTCTCTCAGTCCATTAACAACCTCCAATGGGAGCCCCAAGACAATATGCAGAGCCCAGTTTTCAGGCCCTCCATGGAAGGCCAAGAGAGTGGGTGCAGATATTCTGCTTCTAGAATCTTCTTAAATTGCAGCTGTCCACTTTAAATGCCTGCTTGCTTTAGATGGGCAGCAAAGCAGTGAGCTTTCTAAGTTTATATATTCTTGACATGTTTTTTACTCATCCCTCCCAAGAACAGTCCTTCCCCCCCAAGCAACACAGCTGGAGTTTGGGGGAAGCAATTGCTTAAAGACAAAGTACACAAATTGGCTAAAAATTTGTTTGCTTGCCACTTTTTCCAAAAGTTGTCTTAATTCAAAAGAAAAATATTCTAACATGTATGTGAATGCACATCACTTGTTTTTTCTAACATTCTCATATTCCTCATATTCATCTACACGGCTGCAACAGCATATTTAAAATAATTTTCAGTCCTAAAACTCAGTTCACATAAACACAAAGGATATGATTTATGAAGACAGCTGTTTTATAAGAGAGCAGTTCATGGCTTAATGTCTCAGCCAATTGTAGTATTATTATTATTATTTATTAAACTTATATACCGCCATTCTCCTGTAGGACCCAGGGCGGTTCACAAGGCAATTAAAACAACATTACAATACAAAAATTAATAACAATTAAAATAGATTAAATTTTCCTTAATTAAAATCTAAAACCCCTATAACTCTGATTAAAAACCCAATTACAATAAGTTAAAAATTAAAAAATCCTCGGTCCTGGCCGGAAAGCTCAAAGAGCCAGGTATTCAGGTTCCGGCGGAACGAACAAAAATCAGTTTATATTCAATAAACTATGATTAAACAAGTAATAGTTTGGTACCATGCCAAAATTTACCCCAGACCCTAGATTAAACGATGTTGCATCTCAAAACAGAAGACAGATTTATCTTGGAAGCATTCGTTCTTAAACATTTCATGATTTTAAAAAGAATTAAATCAGTAAAAAAAATTTCAGAGGAATGCATGAGGCTCACCAAATCAAGGTTTACTCCTTTCCATCTGGTATCTTTTGCCCAGCCAGTTCCTGTTTTTGTTAAGTATTTTACACACCATACTCTTCCTAGAAAGATTCCCAATTTCCAAATTGTAAATGCTGTAAAAGCTGGCTTTGAGGCAGACTTAAGCGATATGGCCTCTTCTTTTGGCAACATGGTAATAATTATAAACAGAACCCTTGCGTTATATTAAACAAAAAAACCAAAAAAAAACCCAACAAGCCACAAGTTTCTGAGAAGCACTTTTAAAAAGCACTTTTAGCAAACTGGTAACGAGGTCGCTGCTGATCGGGACACTTTACCTGCAGTGAAACTGCGCCTCAACTTGAAGGTCCGGAGGGAGGCAGGGCGTCGCCTCTGGGCGGTGACCGGGAAAGCCGAGAGAAACACTAGCTGGGACCCGGCCCGTGTCGAACGTCTCCATGGCGACCGCTAAGAGGCCGCCATGGCGACGGAGGAGCGTGAAGCAGGCGCTGCGGGTAAGAACAGGGGATTAGAGAGCAACTTCACCATTTCCTCTGTACTTTGTACTTCCAAGCCCGCTGCCTCCTACAATTTTTTTTTTTTAAAAAAAAGGCTTTTCGCTGGACCCAGGGTTAGGTTACATCTTTTTCCTGGCCTACCGCCTCATTTTCAAGTTTTATTTACGTTCAGTAGGACTCTCCTCGGTCTCTTCTGTACAAACCCGGGTTTCTTTCCTCAGATAAATCCTCGGAACCAAATGTAGCCATGCTGCTCCATCCCTTGCGGGGCTAGAGACAAAATTCTGAATTTCAAAACTTTTGTTATCAAGGATAACGGAGACTTCTACCAATGTGTGCCTTCTCCAACTTAATAACAGACTTCGTCCCTATTTCAAAGCATTCATTGATGGTGGAGTATTTGGTTTGCTTGAGAACTGGGAACGCTGCCCTCAAGATAATCCAGAGCAACTACTTTATTAATGCAGCCTTTCTAAGATGGAAACATATAGTGTGGCATTTAAAAAAAACACACAGATTTGGCACTAGACTGTTATTAAAAATCATGTGTGATTCACAACCACTCATCTTTAAAGAATCAGAAGCTGTTCTTGTTACTGTGTCTGTCCTGTAGACTATATTGAGTCAAACCAGACTAACTATATTTTAGTATAAAATGTAGGAAAATATAGACTCTGTTGATATTTTATGCTTCAGTGTGTCATGAAAACAACAAAATGTGATATTTTAGTGAACTATGTTTATGTAAATAATGGGTAGGCTTATTTTGCAAACATAGGCAGTGCTTCAACATTCTTAGGGGAAATATAAATATAAAGATAAATATAGCAGGTGTATTTTTTTCTCTCAAATCCATACAAATTGGATAAAGTGATAAAATTTGAAATGTGTAATTACTTAAAATGTATCAGGAAAGAAAGATTTAACAGATTTATTCACAAATGCAACATTTAAGTATACAAATCCAGGCCTATCTCTCATAAAACAATACAGTATCAGCCAACAACGATTATCAGCCTTCAAGAGCATATGCACACTTATTTACATCCCCAATCAATACACCTCTAGCATCACCACAACTGTTCCTTTATCCATAAACATCCTAAACAGGAAGATATCACACATTGTCTTACTCCCTGCTCAATGCCATACTATTCTCAGAGCATTCAATATATTCTGGTACATCCTCTATTTACATCAAATGGTGTTTTTACTGCATTTAGCATATGATTAATGCAATGTCAAATTTAGCACAAAAGATTGAGGGATGACATTCACATTCAATATTGATGAAAAAGAGAAAATCAGGACAGTGACAGTGAGACTGACAGTGAAAACAGAATTACGTCCCATTTATTTATCCACTTATGTTACGCCTAACAACAAAGCTAACTCTGGAAAGCTCAAAACGTTTGCTATGCTGTTTTTAATGAATACTTGACTGCTAATTTTGACAAAAAGACTACTCTGATTGACTTTTAATTCTTTGCTTTATAGAATCTGGAGTAGCAGAAATCCAAAAGAAGATCACAGAAGCTTTTGAAGTGTTTGACCACGAGTGTAATAAAACTGTGGATGTCAGGTTTGGAAAATTTCAATTCTAATAGCTCTAGTGATAAAGCAGTGTGGGTTAAGAACAATTATTTTAAAGAGAAATGTGTAACACTTTGATTGGTTTTAGATTAATTTAGTTAGCTGCAATGTGGCTGCGGAATGGAAACTTCCCAGAAATCAGGAATCTGAGATCAGAATGGTTTGGCTGAATGCATAAGGGAAGAAGTTAATGTTACACACAAATCAGAGACTGGGAAACATCTGTGTTTACCATACAAAAGGCAAACGGAGAAGGGAGGGAAGTTCTGTTCTCTTTGTTATGGGCAAGGGTAGGCAACCTCGGCTCTTTTCTGACTCATGGACTTCAACTCCCAGAATTCTTGAGTCAGCTGCTGACTCAGGAATTCTGGGAGTTGAAGTTCATGAGTCAGAAAAGAGCCGAGGTTGCCTACCCCTGGTTATGGGGGAAAAGCCTGAAGTGTGAAAATTTGGGTTTGACAAGGGATAGGTTTGACAGAGGTTAAGTTCTAGTTCGGTTTGGTTACTATAGTTACCAGATTTCTCTTTGAGTTTTTCTTCCTACAGTTGGTTTCCTTTGCCTTTCTTGTTTTGTTCGTTTTATTGCCACAACCTTCTTCTTTCTTAACTACTGTTCACTGTGGCATAGCTTATTGCTCAGCTGGAGATTTTGCTGGGGTTTATTAAGAAAAATGAGTTAACTGTTTTAGTGCTGGACTTTTTGTATTTTTGAAAGCCAATTATTCAGTGTACCTTTTTTCTTTTGTATTTTAAATATATATTCTTTAGTTTATTCTTTAGTTTTACATCTCCTGGCAAATAAGTGAATTTCTGTGCTCCATTTCCATTCAACAGTAAAGATGATAGCAACTTAATCCTGCCTTCCCCAGCTTGGTGTCCCCCAGATGCATGAATTTTACTCAAAGAATTCTCTGAGGTGATCATTATTGAGAATTCTGGGAGTTGAAATTTATATATCAGAAGGTACTGAGGTAGAAGAAGGCTAGCCTACCACAACTATAAATACCAAGATTGAATTATTCTGTAGTAATCTAAGTTTTGGGTAGGTGATTGTCAGGCTCAAGCCTAAATAACACAATGAAATCCAGTTAAGTCCAATCCTTTGCTTACAAATAATGGACAGAATCTTACCAAACTAAAGCTGTAACCTTCTAACCTACTAGATATAGCCTACAAAAATTACAGGATGTAGCTATTCTCATCTCCGCCTCCCCCATCCTGCTCAGAACCATGCAGTCCCTTAATATGCAGTCTTTTAATCTGGGCCTATCTCTGATGAGATTTACTGCCTCTTTGGGAAAGCTCTATTTTGCTAAATAGAGTACTGATTCTCCAGGTCTACATTCTATCACAGCGATGAGATAAACCTAAATTAGGCCAGTTACTGTAAATATACTTAGTGAATAATTTTAGAACATCCTCATAATTTGCCATGACAGGAATTTAAATTCAATACTGCAGAACTATATTTTGATTAAGTAGACATTTAGTTTAGGTTTTGAAAGCATGAATTAATGTTATTATATATTGCAATGTATGTTTAGTCACTAAGACCTTAAAGATCCATCACATTCTTTTGTTCAGGTCCTGTAAATTAACTGTGTTTGGTGGCAGAAAGAATAATTGATACTTCTTTGTTAGTATATCTGAAAAACAATGCATTTCTTATACATTTTACCAGTGGCGTAGCGTGGGGGGTGCAGGGGGGCCGGCCGCACCGGGCGCAACATCTGGGGGGGCGCTCGCACTCGCAGCTCTCTGCCCCTGCCTGGCTCACTCTCACTGCAGTGCTGGCTGTGCGAATCCAATCCGAGCCGCCGGGTCGCCGCCCACTGTGGAGGGGGAGGTGCAGATTACTTGCCTTGCCCCAGGTGCTGACAACCCATGCTACGCCACTGCATTTTACTAAATGTATAAGCCATTCTACTTCACTAATGATCTGGGTTTTAGGATACATGGCAACTGTATTCCCTCTATGCCCTCAGTGGTTATGAACTTTTGAACCATAGAAATAGGCATACTATATGGCAGGGGTATCAAACTGCCAGCCCACGGGCCGGATGCGTCATGGGGAAACTGCGCCCACCCCATTGCCAGCAATGGAAAAAAGTCGCGATACATCGTGACACGTCACATGACATTGCGAGTTTGACACCCCTGCTATGTGGGGAGGCAATTGAACAAAACAAATCAGAATTAGAGATTTGCATTATTTGTATATTTAATAACAGATGTTCTCCTTTTTCAGAGAGATTGGCACTATCATTAGGTCATTAGGCTGTTGTCCCAATGAGGCGGATCTCCATGATATGCTTGCAGAGGTAGTGTATATAATTATAAAGTTTTGTTACGGTACTTAAAGATGTAGAGAGTAAATCTGATGTCTTTTCCTAAATTAATAAGGATTAGAAATGCAATATGGAGGAATTTCACTCAGCAAATGAATTATCTGGCTTATCTAGTAATAGTAGCTAGAGGCCCTATAAAAATACCTAGAGGCTAAAATTATGTTAAATTCATACAGAAGAGAGGACTGCTAGTGTAGTACTAAGCCTGAAGAGTGAAAGTATAGGTAAATGGCTATAGGCTATTTTATTATGGTCCTGGAATTTTCAATATTGATTATATCAAGTTAAGACAACTTCTTTTATAACCTTTTCCATCCTCTAAAAGAGAAAGTTGTCAGCAAGACAAATATAATGGACAAATCATTCATGGCATAGTCCCGTGGTGGTGAACCTATGGCACACGTGCCACAGGTGGCACGCAGAGCCCTCTCTGTGGGCACGCGCGCCATCGCCCAACTCCTAGGCCTTCAGCTAGGTTTTATAAAACCTTTTCGCTTTAGGCCTCCACCACCATGTGCAAAAAAAATGGTTCAATCAATCAATTTCAACTTCTCGCAGAAAAAAAAAAAACTCGCAAAGTTGGAATTTTTTAGTCCCACCCAGTCTGCCGCTACCACCAAAGCCATGCCCACCCAATGGGCCATGCCCACCCGGTACCCGACAATACATAAGTGGGTTTTGGGTTACAGTTTAGGCACTCGGTCTCTAAAAGGTTCGCCATCACTGGCATAGTCTGTCCCCCAACAGATGGTATAAAAGTCCCCTATGATTTCATGTCTCTTTGAACCATTTGCAATTTGGCTTTGGAAAGCTTCATCCATATCTTCTGTTTGGATGAGCAAGTGACAATAGATATAAACTATAATACTGCTTTCTGTTTCTATAACTCAGATGCTTTAAAGCATTGCCATGTTCATTCATTCTGATATCTGTGCAAGAATTGATTGTTTTAATATACAATGCAATTGTTTTTCCTCTACAATATTGCTTCTGTTCGAGTTATTGTATTTATTTATTTTATTTATTTATTATATTTTTATACCGCCCTTCTCCCGAAGGACTCAGGGCGGTGTACAGGGCAATAAATATAAACACAGAATATAAAAGTTAAAAAACGATTAAATATAATGCCCAAATTTAAAATTTAAAACAATAATTAAAAACATATTAAAACCCCAACCCTAACCCATCAGACCAGGTCAGATTGCCAGATCTGGTAAACTTTCCATCCAGGTCTCCATCATATCTATTAGATCGTACTGTATTTATTTCTCTGTACTAACAATTAAAATTCACCTTGTTTATTTTTCTTATCCTGAGCATAAAGGTATAATTAATGAAGGCCATATACTTTGTAAAAAGGGTTTTTTATTTTTCACAGTGTTTTTTAATAGACCTCTTTCTGAATTGTGCAAGTTTTTATCTGAGATCTAGACTTCAGGAGATTTGTTCTTATCCCTAAAGGATTCCACTTAAAGCCTTCCCAATCAAATTCTCAATACTTTCACCAAACACATTTTACCATATCTTGTGAGGCATAACCCAACCATAATTCCAGTAGTCCATCACATTCTACATAACATATTTCATGGTTTCAGAAAGTAGATACTTCCTGTTTGCATACTAAATATTGATTTTCAGTAAGAGTTTTTTTAAAAAAATCTTCTTGTTTTACGATCTGAAAGGATGGACAAGAACATTACCTCCCTTGAATCTCCTTCTAAGATTTTCAGAGTCTGTGAGCGTGATAGTCCTCACTTAGCAACCATAATTGGGACCAGCAACTCCATTGTTAAGCAACACATTTGTTAAATGGAAAATCAAGTGACTGTAATAGACATATGTCATTTCCTATTCAGTCATTAAGTGAGTCACTGTGGTCATTAAGTGTAACATCACATGATCAGGACCTATGATTTTATTTCAGCATTCTCTATTAACTCTTCTTGTCATAAGCAGATTGGGAAGCATGCAAATGGCATTCATGTGACCAGGGGTTCCTGCAAGGATCATAAATGTGAGGGATAATTACAAAGCGGTTGTTTTTATACCATCATAAATTCAAATGGTTGCGAAATGAGGCAGTAAGCGAAATTACATATAAATGTGAACTGCTGTAATTATTGCAGCTTTATTTTCCCCCTATACAGGTAGTCATTGACTTACAGCAATTCATTTAGTGACCTCTCAAAGTGATGACACTGAAAAATGTGACTTATGTGACATTTTTCACTGTTACAACCTTTGCAGCCTCCTCGTGATCGTATCAAAATTCAGATGCTTGACAACTGGTTCATATTTATGACCATTGCTGTGTCCCAAGGTCATGTGATTCCCCTTTGGCAACCTGACAAGCAAAGTCAACTGGGAAGCCAGTTTCACTTAACAACCAGGTTACTAACTTATCAACTACAGTGATTCACTTGACAACTGTGGCAAAAAAGATTGTAAAATGGGACAAAACTCAACAAAAATCTAATTTAACAACAGAAATTTTGGGCTCAATTATGGTCGTAAATCAAGAACTACCCGTATACTAGAAAAAAAAATTACTTTGCAATAAAAGTGATAAATTTTGAAAATGTTTTGTCGCATCCCTGATCTTTGTTTCTGGAGGCAACATACCTTGTGAGCCAATGAGCCCAGGCAGCACACAGCGTTTGTTTCAGGTCCTCGTATTACTGAGTCTCCAACTATTACCTCTGTTATTATTTGGCTATGATGGTATTGATGGTGAATTTTTTACAAAAAAATATCTGTTGTTAAAAACTACTATAAATGCAATTCTTTTTTGATATGGCTATTTACTTTAGCATTAATAGTAAAAAAGCAACAAGGGAAATCAAATTAAATTTGAAATAGACAGGAAGACAAGGAAGGGAAGTGATAATTTTATGTAGTTAGAGAAAATATTCTGTTTTGAATGAAATCTTAGAAGAACAGTTATGTTAAAGCAAAAGCAGTACCATGTAATGGCACTTTAAAGGTAAGGAACGTTGAATGTTATAAGTCAAGCTTTAATTGATTAGTTGGATGCAAGAAATATTGTCTTGAACTGCAACTATATGTATATATATATTCCAATTGCATAGGAGGCATATATGCTTGCAGCATAGCATAGCACTTCATTAATAAATATTGCTCTAAGTCATAGTTTTTTTGTTTTATGTTTTGCTTTGCTTTAATGGAAAATATTTTGCATAAAAATAATTTTACCACTAGAGGACAATGTTGCATAAATGTACTCTTACAATATTCTTTCTCTTGTCCATGTACAGCTGTAATAATAAAACAGATAACTAGAAGATTCTAAAACCATAATTTTAAAAGAACTGCTCATTTTTAATCTGGAGAAGCTAGCTTTGCTGTTTGACTACTTTTCTATCTCTCAGCCTTTTGGACCAAGAAACTTAATATACTAGAGCAGGGGTGCCAAACTGCCGGCCCACGGGCCAGATGCATCATAGCAAAACTGCGCCCACCCCATTGCCAGCAATGGCAAAAAAAAAAAGTCACGATACGTCGTGACACGTCATGTGACGTTGTGAGTTTGATACCCCTGTACTAGATAAAAGAAAGAATGATATCTTACATTCTGTCAGTCAATCTAGAAAAAAATATATCTTTCTTCCCCACTTTTAATTGGCCATCTTTCCTGCTGATTTGTAAATTGCCTGTTACACTCCCAAATCATAAGTCCTTATGAGACCATATGACACTTACATTTACTTTATCTGCTTTTATTATCTCATTGCACAGCAACAAAGCAACTCTCTGTATTTAAATTTCCATTCACAATGTTTTAAAAACAAATATAGCTTTTGTTTTTAAAGGGAGAGACCAAGAATGAATGTAGAGCTGGGGGAAATGTAACGCAGTGTGTGTTGTGTGCCGTGATTCTGCAGTAGAACAACAGAAGTGATACAGAGAGATAATGAAGGGGTAACTTTTTGATGGAGGTTGCAAATCTGTAATTATACATATCAGAATATATTTAGTTTAGATTTCTAATGACAACCTCAGGCATTCTGCTACTCCTGATTGTGCAACAGCTGACTCAAGCTTTCATAAACCAACCTTCCTGCTGCACTGATCATGTCTGTGCAGCTACAAATATATATTCTTTGCATACATGTGTAAACATTTTGCATATTGAATGTGTGGATGAGAAGAACACAGTCATGAGGAAACAGAAAGATGATGTCTTTTTTTTTCTGTCAGGTTACATGGAAGGTATCGCTTTCCTCAGTATTAGCTAATGGATTCTTAGCACTCCCATAGAGAACAAGGTTATTCCTTTTCTATTTCATACGTTACAAGGTAATGTCAGATGGTGTAAATTAGTTTCATTTTCCAATAAATCATCATCATTTATAATATGCTTCTTTTAAAAATTAGGTAGAAGAAGAAGAACCAACTGGGTTTATTCGTTTGGAAAAATTTCTTCCTATGATGACTAGAGTGTTAATGGAAAGAAGGTAACAAACAGAGAGTGGTATTTCAGTTTGTGAAACTTGGTTATGAGTATATGAGATTTTTTATTTTACACAAATCCAATTTAATGGACTAACTTCTCAGTACTAAATTTAAGATATTTTTGGCAATTATGAAATGGGTTTGGATTTATTACAGCGTCAGTAGTATGTTACGTTGGCTGTAGCTTTGGTCAAAATACACGGCAATCCCTTCAGTCAGGAGAGAAATCTATGGTCCTCCATACATTGCTGAACCATTAACAGCAATACCAGCCAGTATTCCCAAAAATGCAGATACTGAGAGTTATAGTTCAATAACCTCAGGAGGTCATAGATCGTCTGTTGCAGACGTTACCTGCTGTATTAGATGTGGCAAATAGTGTCTTCGCTTTTCTACAAATGCCTTGTCGGATTACCACAAGATTCACACTATTTATATTCTAAAGTAGACCTTTATTGAAATGGTTCTTGTGGATTACTTGGGGTTTTTAGTTTTATTTACCGGTAGTTTTATTTTTTAATATTTTATTTGTTCTTTTTTATGATGACTATTTTATTTTGCTCAGGTAAATCTCAGATAAATTACCAGTTAGGTAAACTGTCAAGAATTGATCTAGATTGCAGCAGGATAGAAATTAAATAAGTAAAACTGATTCCACAAACAAATTTACCAGCTTTTTAAAGTTTTAAATTTTAAAACTTATGGCAGAAAGAGTTGGAAGGCTGTTGTCATGATAACAGTCAAATCTTAGATACACACATTATCAATAACTATTTTATTAACTGCATTATTTCAGATACCGACCGATTCCAGAAGATGTTCTTTTACGTGCTTTTGAGGTTTGTATAATTCCCATATATGGGAAAAATTCTTAAACTTCAAGGCAATAAAACTAAAATTTACATTCAGTGTTCCATTTTATAGGTTTTGGATCAGAATAAATCTGGACATCTTACCAAAGATGATTTGGTAAAGTATATGACCGAGGAAGGTAAAACTTTAGCAAAATATTTACTAAAACTAATTTTATTTGCTTAGGAAAAAATAGTTCTACTCTCCATGTTAATTTGATTGTATCTGTGTGATACAGGATATACGTAGTCCTCGACATACAACTGTAATGGAGCTTTCCCATCACGGTTATATGTCATGATGGCTGTAAAACCAATTGTATGACATTTTTTGTGGCAGTTGTTTTCTGGCAGATTCGCTTAACAACTGCTACTCTAGTTGTTAAGCAAATCTACAGTCATTAAGCAAACCAAGGGTTCACTATGGGCACAGTTTTGCTGAAAACAGGAAGTGCCATTTTCAGCAAAACTGTCATAAAACACAGTCGGGATGACTGTGGGATATTGCCAACAGCTGTAACTGCGACTGTATTGCTGCGCACCTGATGTTCGCCCATGTAACCCTAAAAGAGGCCTGTGGAACTTCAAACAAGGTCTTAAATCCCCTTTTTCAGGTGAGTTGGAACTTCAAACACTTGCTAAGCCACTATTCATGAGATGAGGACTACCTGTATGAAGATATGCTTAGCAACCATAAGGCAACCTGGAGGTTGAATATGATACTATTCACCATCTTGTGGAAGTATCTGGAATCCTACAAATGTGTATTGCTCCTGGTCACAAAAAAGTGTGCCCATCCCTAACTGAAGAGTAAAATCCAACATAAAATAGTGCTAATGCCTTCCAATGATCAACCCAAAGGCATATTCAATAAGTTCTACATTGATTCAGACTTGTGTGCCTTACAAATTTGTATTAATATAAAAAAAGAAAACCATAAATGTCAATGCATTTCAAGTTGTATAAAATCATTGTGCTTAGGAAAATAATTATAAGCATTTCATATATATAAAAAAGGAAAAAATATTACATACCTAAAAATGTTAAATCACTGCTGCCAGTTCTTTAGTTGGTGTTCACCTTCGTTTTCATTAAGTTATTCCCAAGTACCTAGGATGTCATAATATATTGGTGTAGTACATGTCCAGTACTAAGCAGTGTGGCCATTTGTTATATTTCTTTGCTATGGATATATACAAATAGGTTTATGCTTAAACTATATACATAATACTAACATGTGCAAGAGTTTAAGCAGTTTTTGATAGACAAGCCTGGCAAATTAATTTCATCTGGTCATGAAGAGATGGAAACAACTGAATAGTAACAAGGTGAAATACCAGGGTTGCTTTGCATAAAGTATTAATTTGTATAGTATACGTTTATATTTTTTTTGTTTCTGAACATATATTCATATTTAGCAAATATAAATTATCAATATGACTCAAATGAGATGAGCTAAATAACATGAACATGAACTTTCTGCTGTAAGGATGTAGCTTTTAAACAGTTAATTCCAACTCTTTTTATATGAAGTACACTGTATGTGTGCGCTCCATACTTAACACAATAATGTAACTGAAGCCTAATTAAAATTCAAGCACTGGTAATAATATTAGTGTCTTATTTGAAGCTAAATCAAATCTGTCTAAATAAACATGTTTTTAGCAACTTAGGAATGATATAAGCAAATGGGGAAACTAAACCCCCAGCCCCCAAATTACATTCAGAAAGGTAGTTATTGTATTGCTAAACATGCAATATTGCTTGCATATTTAGAATTAGTATTTGTGTAGCCATCTGAATTTTTGTAAAATATTTTCATCTTCGCTCCTTCCGACGGGATCTAAAGACCTACTTGTTTGAACAAGCCGGCCTGGCCTGATGGGTTTGGGTTTTAATTATTGTTTTAATGTTTTAAATGTATATTAACTTATTGTTCTGAAATACTGGGCACTTTGTTTAATCCATTCTTAATTTTTGTATCTCTGTATTTTACTATTTATTGCCCTGTTCACCGCCCTGAGTCCTTCGGGAGAAGGGCAGTATGCAAATAAAATTATTATTATTATTATTATTATTATTATTATTATTATTATTATTATTATTATTATTATTATTAATCTATTGAAAAAATAATATTTTTTTAAAAGAATCAAATGTCATGTCCTCTTTTTAAACAATTTAACATTGTCTATTAATATTACATGGTAAAAAAGACACTGCCATAAATGACAGTTATAAATATGAAAAGCAATGAAATAAGAGCATGACACATATGGCAATCTCATCTTAAATGCCGTGTTCCATTCTAAAGAAGATGAGCCGGAATTTTTTACAGTGTCTCCCCATTGCCACTTTTGCCAGATTAGATGAAATAAAGCAATTTTCCTCCATTACTGAATCTTCAGCAAATCTGAAATGCTGCTGAAACTTTAAAAATAAATTATGCTGGAGTGGAAATTAGCATTTTGGGTAAACATAGTAAATAGAGAGTAAATAAATGATTAACAACTTCGCAAAAGAAAACGGGAGCAAGATTATGTTACAACATAATATTGTGAAATAGCTAGTATTTTGTAGCAAATTTTCAATGAAAGAATTTGGGTAGGATGCTTTTGCAGACATTCTAGAACATCTAATACTTGCTGGTTTTTCATATTCATATGTTACATGTTAAACATTTTAAATTTGAATAGTGTCAGTATAGGTAGTGTCAGTATAGGTTTCTCAGTAACAAAGTTTTTTACTAAAATTCAGATCTATATTTATGCCTTTGAAATAGTTTGAAAACCCTAAAATATGAATCATTTAGAAGGTTTATGTAGTAAGAAATACTACAGCCAGGGTTGTTGTTGTTGTTGTTTTTGCTGCAGGTGAGCCTTTTACACAGGAAGAAATGGAAGAAATGCTTTCAGCAGCAGTAGATCCAGAGACAAATACTGTTCGCTACAAGGACTATATTTCAATGATGGTTGTGGATGAAAACTAAGGATATTGTTTAATTTGTGGGTCTGAACTTTCTGTTTATATATTAACTTCATTGTAACTATATTTGCTGTTGGACACAAGTATAATAAATTAATAATTACACTGAAATGTATGGAATAAAAATATTTTTTTAATTTGTAAAAGACAAACATTTCTAAATATCTTAAAATGTGAATCTGATAGTATAATTGTAGAATTCAGAATTTGCAGAGAAAATACTAACTGGGCAATCTTCTTGATAATTCACAGGAAAGTTGCATTGAATTTAATAGGATTATTAGAAAAACGTACAAGATTGCAGTCTAAGGCTGAAATAATGGACTTACTGAAGAATAGGTTCTGTTGAATATGGTTACTGAAAAATAAGCGTAACTTATTTTCAAGAAAGAAAGCATAGGATTATAATGTACACTGCATAGGATAATGTAATTATAGTACTGAAAAGGAAAACAATTTAAAATTAGTGAAATAACTCAAACAAAAATAGGAAAAATAGAATTTCCAAATGTAGTAAAAACAGAAATACTACAGTTGTGCTGAATTTAGAACAAACTTCTCAAAACATTAAATGTTGACGTTCAGGCTTCATTAAAGACAGTAAGCAAACCTTGGTTAATAAGCAAACTCAAACCTCGTAGGTTGAAACTTGATATCTGAGCTGGGGAGAGTCGAGGTGCTTCTGCTATTGAAAAGAATTTCTGGAGCTAAAAGCAGATGTCCTCTTTTCCTTTTGCTCCAATAAAAGGAATTTGTTGACTTTCAGCTATGTTGCAGTGCCTCTGTTTGTTCTGTGTGTGTGTGTGTGTTCATTTGGGGGGAGTGTTTTCCATTTATTCACCTGAGTTAATTGTGTTTATCTTTAAGATGTCTTCAAAGGTTTCAAACATCATGGTTTTTTTGTTGATACCCTTTAATGTTTATCTAGCAATAGGCTCTAGGGGCCTTATTTCAGAAGTCACTCTGTTCTTTTTTGAAACTGTTTTTGAAACTTTTACACACATGCAGACATACAAACTTGCAAATAAATAAATATCTTTAACAAACTAAAGACATAGTTACAGTAAGTTATTTTATATAACAAGGATTGTACATGATCATGTACATAGATAATTAAAGAGAAAAGAATACAGCAAACGAGACAGTATGTGATATTAAATCAGCTGATGCTAAAAATAACAAATGAACTTCTGACATATTTAGAAAGTTTCTCTCTTCTCTCCGGTATCTCTTATCATTCAGCATATCAGTCAGTAATTGGCTATCCTGCCTGCTACCCTGACTCCATTTTCTTTTTCCTAGACTATCAGCAATAGTTGATAGTTTCTTTAGTCTCTTGGGCCTGAATTTTTATTCTTTCACAGAACTTAATACTATTTGTCAAATTTCTGTTGGTAAAAACTCTTAAGAAAGTTTAAACATTCCATAATATTGATTGAATGCCTTTAAGTGGGTATTAACTCTTGAACACACAGATAAATATTATAATATAGCATTCAGCTATTGACAAGAAAGAAGCATAGAGGAATGCATTCAGGGCACTGCACTGCACTGCACACTCAAGCCATGGGGGTGGTTCCTGCAGCCAGCAGCACAGCAGTAAAGCCAACTTCTCAGGCAGTTCCAGCCAAATCTGAGGTCTTTCCAGTATCCTTCTCTTTTTGGAAGAGAAGCAGTGATGATGGGGAGAATCTCTTCAACAGCTACTAAGTTGTCAGAAGCAGATCTGTTTGATGCTAGGAGGACTGGCATGGAAAAGATTTGCTTTCCCTCTTTCTCTCTTGCCAAAGCGGGCAAGAGAAGGAACAGGGCAAGAAGTGGGATAAATGGCTTCTATGCCACCAGGGATCACTTGAGAGTTGATAGAACATCCATTTCCACATCCCACCCTCATGTCTAGAGTAGTGGTGGGGAGAAGGTGGGGTGGGTCTGTCCCCTGGCCTCCCTTGTCCTGGGTGGCAGAGGAAGTGGAGAGGTAAGTGACAGAACGACACTGGCATCAGGATTCTGATACCACAAAGTGATCCCTTTGTGGGTTTGGATATCTGACAGCAGAAGTTATGTGAGTCTTCTGCCAGTTATTGGCATCAAAGAAAATAGTCTCTCACCATTCCTGCATATCTCTGATGTGGACAGAACCCTGTTTTATGATGACATTTAATATTCCATTTTTTTCTCTTTTGATAAAAGCTAAAACATTTTAAATTACATTTCTCTGTGTTGTAAAGTACAACCTTTAAATCTCCATAAAGCTATTTAAAATAATTATCTTGCTGATTTGGGATTAACAGTGACACAGTGACCATCATAAAATCAAATTCAGTTTCTTCGTGGGAACAAATAAATACTTGGAAATAGGGAATGGATGAATGATAGAAAAAGGAATAAATGTTTTAAAAATCACTGTTATCTAAAATCCTGGAGGTTGTAATTTGATAATGTGTCAGGGTTGTTTTTGTCAATAGGGCTGCATGTTTGCTGGTTGGAAATTTTGCATGTTGCATCCCAGTATGTTTGGATGGTGGAAAAGAGGCCATAGAGGCAGGGTGCACAAATTCTACTGGGCACCAGCTTTTGAATGGCATGCTAAGACCATGCTACAATATGCCAGGGCCATATAAATAAGGAAAGTGGGTAGGGGAAGAAAATTCCATTTGATGAAATATTGATATAATTACTTAAACCTTTTAACTCACATGTAGCAATTTCCACCTCTCTTCACCATTTAATGGATTGCCAGGTTTCAATCTAAGATGTGTGAGTGCAAATAATAATCCAATCTTTCATACATATACTTTCTCCTTCATACACACACACATACATACATGAGGCACCAGGATGAGGCAGAGAAGGGCAGTGGTGTTGTTTGGGATTGCTAGTGTTCAACAGTGATGACTCAAAGGGGGGATTCTCTGCAGATCATATGTCATTCAGGTAACAGCGTTCCGTGCGCCTTTGGCGTCTAGTCATGCCAGCCACATGACCACGGAGACGTCCTCGGACAAGCGCTGGCTTTTCGGCTTTGAAACGGAGATGAGCACCGGCCCCTAGAGTCAGAAACGACTAGCACGCATGTGCGGGGGAACCTTTACCTTTTTTATAACAGAATAACAGAGTTGGAATGGAACTTGGAGGTCTAGTCCAACCCCCTGCTCAGGCAGAACACGCTATATGATCCCAGAGAAATAGCTGTCCAATCTCTTCTTTAAAATCTCCAGAGATGGAGCACCCACAAGTTCTGGAGGCAAGCTTTTCCACAAATTAATTCTTCTCACTTACGGGAAATTTCTTCTTAATTATAAGTTGTATCTCTCTTTGATAATCTCCCATCCATTACTTCTTGTCCTGCACCCTCAGGTGCTTTGGAGAATAGGTTGACCTCCTCCCCTCTGTGAAAGCCTCTCAGATATTGGAAGATGCTATCATGCCATTTCTAGTCCTTCTCTTCGTTAGACCACTAGACATATCCAGTTCATCGTATGTTTTAGCCTCCAGTCCCCTAATCGTGTTTGTTGCTCTTCTCTGCACTCTTTCTAGAGTCTCAACATCTTTTTTGTATTGTACACAAGTGTGGCCTTAATAGTGCAGTAAAAATGGTACTAATACTTCACGTGAGCCTGATGCTATCCCCTCTGTTGATGCAGCCCAGCACTGCATTGGCTTTTTGGGCAAATGCAACACATTGCTGGCTCATACTTAAGTGATTGTCCATTAGGACTCCTAGATCCCTCTCATGCTTACTGCTGTTGAGCTTGGTATCACCTATTCTAGAGCATTTGTTTTTTTCTTTCCTGAATATCTACTATATCTACCCAGGCTAATCCATGACATAAACATACTGTGTTGCTTTGGTGCAAAGGCCTGAGCAAAACCTAAAAATATGTCATTAGATCCTTTCTTTGATCAACTTTAACAAAACTCCAGCTGCTACAAAAGCTTTCTGCTATATCTGAAAAGTTGCTACAAAAAAATTCCTATGCCCAGTTGACTAAATCTTTCTGGGATATCAGAATAGAATGCATTTCATATTTTTAATTTCCCCCCCCAGTTTATACTGCTGCCAGCTCCAAATATCTGAATATTCTCTTTCAAACAAAAGCATAATGACTACATCATAAGATCTTTTTCACTTGACCCCAGGAATAGTAAATTCATGCTTAAAACTCTCTACTACAGTTTTACATACTGAACCTATATCAGTGGCATTCATGGGGATTGGGGGTGTCAAAAGAGGCAAGGTGGCAATCACAAAAGTGCAACTGAAGCCCTACTCCTTTGTAGTTCATGCAGTATTGATACATATACACAAGGTGTGAATATTATCTCACCCTCCTGCAAAGGCTGTCTTGCAGATTTTAATCCTCTTGTGGAAACCACCGCCTTACATTAAAATATTTTGATTACAGAATGTTACCATTTTAATGGCATAGCTGTAGATTTTACAAAAAAGTTATATTTCAGGAACAGTAATTAAATCTTTCCACTTTCCACTAGCGCATAGGTTAGCATGCTATCTCAATTATATCTTACATGGCTTGAAAATGTTCATGGAAGGACTAGCTTGAGATGATATTTCAGGTCTTTGACATCAGTGTCAATGGTGAAAGAACCACTGACAATAGCGATTCAAACATAAGGGAATTCAGTATATGGCAAAGGCATATGTTTCTTACTGGTAGCAACTGGTATAGGGAATCCAACATTTTAAATGTAAAAATGGTTTTAATTTACATGATTCTTGAAATCCTTTACTTACATGCCCCTGACCACATATTAACTACTACCAGACTTTTTACTTGCTTGCTTTTATTAGAGCCGCTAATTAAGGCATATTAAATAATTGAGATGGTATCCTTCTGTATCAGTAATTTCTTCTTCAATTAAATTTTATCTTAGGTTTTAATAACTCCCTTCCCCACATACAATGCTAATGACTAATTAGCCTCAGTTCCATTTCATTTCAATGAGATAAACAAGCAATGTGATCGTTTATTAATTTTTTCCTAATAAAGAATAACAGTAGAATACTCTTGACTCCTATGAGTAAACACAAACCAAGTGTGAATAGCTTTTAACAGTAATGAGAAAAATGTTCTGCTTCTGGAAAACAGTGTTGCACTGTAATTTATAAGGCCATATATGAACAATGAAGTCTTTGATTAAGAACACAACTCATTCACGAGCCCACTGTTGAGGGCAAGCTATTATCATTTACCTTCTTTGAATCAACTTCTAGGGAGGGTTGGTTGAGCTAATAATACAAGCCAAGCTTAAAAATTTTTTGTTGGGATTGTAGGGGACAGAATTAATACAGGAAATCCTTGACTTACAACCATTCGTTTAGTGACACTTCTAAGTTACATTGGCACTGAAAAAAGTGACTTTTTAAAAACATTTATGACCATTGCAACACCCCATAGCCACATCTTCAAAATATGTCAGTTGCACTGTCCTGGGGGGTCATCTGATCACCATTTGTACACCTTCCCAGCTGGCTCCCAACAACAAAGTCAATGGGGAAGCCAGATTCACACATAACAACTGCATAATTCACTTAACAACTGCAGTGATAATTTCTTAGCAATTATGGGAAAAAAGGTCACAAAATGGGGTGCAACTCACTTAACCACTGTCTTGCTTAGCAACAGAAAGGTTGGGCTCAATTTTGGTCATAAGGCGGGGACTACCAGTATAGTTTACAACTAGATATAATTTTATATCATGTAACTGCATCACCACTGATCACTTGTAAGGAAGAAAAAGATTTAAAATAGAGCGTGGGCACTTATGCGCTTCTAATAAAAAATATTGATTGATGGGAAAAATTCTCTTTCCCTTCCCTCCTAAGTTCAGACTCTGGCCAAATTTCCTACAATTAAAGTTGTTATGGCTCTTTCTTCCTATTCCAGATATGTCAAACTCGCAATGTCACGTGATGTCGCACAACGTATCGGGAGAGTTTTGCCATTGCCGGCAGTGGGGTGGGTGCGGCTTCCGGATGATGCGTCTGGCCCATGGGCTGGCAGTTTGACAACCCTGTCATTCCTCATTGTGATTTAGCCAAGAGATGTATAATTAAATTCATCACAAAGCCTTCCTCTGCTTAATTATGCCTTCTTTTCCTCTGTACAGTTTTTAAAGATTTTCCCTTAGCAGGATGGGTGAAAGACTAATTTGTTATTTAAGTAGAGTAATCTGAAGAAGCCTGGTAGCATTTTTTCAGACTAGTACATTTTCTTAAAAGCTTTAAGCTTTAGTGAGCTACAGCCCAGCGTTTCTCAGCCTTGGGAACTTGAAAATGTGTGGATTTCAATTCCCAGAATTCCCTAGCCTGCCATGAGGAAATGGAGTTGAAATCCACACATCTTCAAGTTGCCAAGGTTGAGAAACAGTAGGTTAAGCTGATACAGCATTTAAATTGGGGTGAGATGGGGGATGGGAAGAAGGTTGATTATGCAGATGCAGATTAAAGGTGTCAGAGACAACCAGTACTTTGTCAGCTAACAATTGTACAGCAATGTGTTAAAAGACCCATTGTGTTTGTTCTAATCTGTCTCTGGCTGACTTTTAAAGTTTCTTTTTTACAAAGTGACTACTTGAGATCTGTAACAAAGTGTCCTGGATGGATGAAATCTTTGATTTTGCTTTGTTCTATTTTGTGTTCTGTTGTTACACTTGTGCAAAGTTTGGCCTACTTGTCCTATATAGAATTGAGAAGAGCATTGCTGACAGATGATGCTATACGTATGTAAAAGTACAGTCCCTCTAATCTTGTAGGTGAGGTTACTCTTGTGTGCTGATACTGTTGGTGTAAATGTAGGGAAATTGTAGCATGAACCATTTCCTGTGTTAGCACCATTCCATAATTATTGCTTATTGTGAGAATCTGCTTCAGGTTGGGTGTTATTGATATGCAAGTATGAGCCTGCCACCTAGTGCCTGAGAAAATACATTGTCATTGTCCATTGGGCTCTCTTGTAGTTTATTCATGTGTTTCAGTGGCGTGAGCAGTATATAAACAAGGGTTCCTGGGAATTGATGTAGTTCACCTGATTTTTTTTGTTGGTTTTAATGAATATTATTCAGTCTTCTGATTGCCAGGTTGAATTCCATTATTTCAGTATCTGTCAAGTAGGTCAAAACAAATGTGTTTGTAGAGCTTAGCAATGAATGCTAGATTTAATCACGTCTTCTGGAAGGAAGTTGGACATATGTAGATATGCCTGACAAACTACAAGTCTCTGTTCTGTACCAGCCTACTACCGGCCCTGCAGAAAAGGCAGGGACAACCCCTTTTACAAAACGGCAAGAGGCTGGAACTAAGCCTGCCAAATTTATTAACATAAAACAGAGCAAGCAGAGCAAAGAGAGCAAACACGAACCATGAAACAGGAGCTATTCAAACGGTTGCCTTCAGCAAACCAGCCCTCCCACACATTCCCCTTTTAAACAGTTCAGGGTGTGGCTTCTCTCTGCCTCCTTCCGAGGTGCCCCATTGCCTTCCTCTGTTTACTCCTGATTGACTGCCTCCTGCGTCGGGCGTCCTTGAACAGGGCCAGCTGTGGGTCATCTTCATCCACACTGTCAGGCTCACACAGCTGGGTCTGCGTCGTGACCAGATGGGAGGGGCCTGGCTGAGGGCTCTGCGGAGCCTCAATACTATCCTCAGCAAGGTCTCCAACACCCCCTCCTCCTCCTCTGAATCATCCGGCCCAACTGCCGAACCCACAGGCTGACCCTGAATCACAACAGTCTCTTGTATTCACCCATTGTGTAGCTGTATCATAACATTAAGGAAGTAGATTGACTCTGTAGTTCAGTCTAGGCTGAGGTTGATAGTGATAGTGGAAGTTATTAAGATTATGACAGAATTTGAAGAAATGTTAATACTCAAGTGAGCATTTTGAGCATATTGAAATTGGAATTCGAATTTATAAACATCAAGAATAGATGTATCACTTTAATGCATCCACATTCATAAAATGTGTAGGCTTTGCATTTCACATCTTTATAATAATTTGAAAACACACCGGCACAATTATTGCATAGTATGCCTCTGTATTTCTATCTATTTCACAGTCAAGATGGCTTAAAAACAACAAAGAAAAATCAATAATAAAGCATCATTAAAAATTAAAATGCAGATTAAAACAAACATTAAATTAAAGTATCAAATGAAAGCTTGGTGATTATTAATAAGCATGCACTGATTTTTACTAGGAAGAGCATAAAATATATGAAACTCAATACAGTGGCATGTAGGTCAATGAAATGTTAAAATAGTCTTATTTTAAGATCCAGAGTAATTGTTCTTTCAATATTAAATAATATCTAGTCCTAGGAGGAAAAAGAAATGGTCTTAGAGACACCATGAATTCTGTGCTTAGCAGATTGTTGTTTCAGAAGAGGAACTGTTTCTTTACCTACAAACTACAATCACTGACCATGTTTTTTATTCAAGTATCTTTTCCATTTTTAGGACAAAGAAACTCTCATATGAAAGGGGGAGATTCAAGCAGTGGTAAAATAACAAAGAATCAGGTCAGGCAGCTACTTCCTTCCTCTAATCTCCAATTAAAATTGCCCATTTTTGAAGCAGTCGATGCCATTTTTCCTCAATGTTTGCTTATACACAGGCCATCTGCAGGATACAGTAAAAAATCTGTCAAGATGGCATCTGGAACAGTGTGACCAAAACTCCTACACTGAACATAAAAAATTGGTATAGCAACCTATCTTAGAAGTGACAATTAAAATATTGAGCTGTGAGTAGTTTCTGCATTATAGTATCAACTATCAACAATAAATGAACCAGCTGTCAAGAAATATGTCACAAACTAACACTTGGTACAGTAGTAATAAAATCTTGGAAAAGATATTCACATGCTGTGACATGCTGAGACACAATCAGAAACACACAGGAAATGGTTTTCCCTGTGACACTCTATGACAGTGAAAGCTGGGCACTGAAGCAGGATAGACAGTGTATTGAAGCTTTTGAATTTGAACTTTGGCATTGGAGATGACTTCTGAGAAGAGCATGGATAGCCAAGAAAATAAGGCAATGGATTATAAAACAAATCAATTGTGAGTCCTTGCCCAAAGAACAATGATGAGGCTCAGATTGTTGTATTTTGGAAATATTTGTGGCAAGAATGGTTCTCCTGAGAAACATATAATGCTGGAAAAGGCAGAAGGGGAAAAAAAAGAGAACAGCCACCAGCAAAACAGATGCACTTGATTACCGAGGAGGTGGGTGCACTGTTGGGAGACTGAAGTGCCTGACTGGGAATAGATCATCCTGGAGAATGACTTGTCTATGTGGCTGCTAAAATTTGACACTGACCTGAAGGCACATAATCAATAGAAATACAATTTGCTTCCTGGTTAAAACTTCCATTTTCAGATATGATCCTCTGAAAAGTTTAAATCAAAGAGACACAATTATAAATATAAGCACTGTTTGAGTTGCAATAAAATAAGGCTTGGGTACCCAAATGAATACCTTTTTAAAGATCACTGTACTAAAAGCAAAACCAAATCAAAATTCAGTTTTTAGTTTTCTTTTCCAGCAGGAAAATCCTGTGAAATATCTTTTCATTTTGTGCTGTAATAACTTGAGAAAATGAGGCCTGACTTTTTTGCACAATTGTTTTTTATTTTTATGGTTTTTCAGAACCCCACAAATATTCTAAAGATCCAAACTGACTTTCACTTCAGTTAGCACTCAGAGTGCTTCTGCAAAATGGGCGCATACTATGCCGTTCTGCATGAGCATATTGGCCACATTGTTTTTAAAACAACCTTCATGAGCCAGCTGGCTCAGGAATTCTGGGAGTTGAAGTCCACGAGTCATAAAAGAGCCAAGGTTGCCTACCCCTGACCTAACTGAAAGAGGACAAGAGAATTAACGTATTCTAGACGCATAGCACAGAAAGAATTTCTGCAAAGTTTAATATTATACAAGAATGTAAAAGTGTTCTGCAATTTCATCACACATACAGACTGGCAAAAAATGAGGCGTGTATTAATTGGACAACCATTGTCAATTGTTTTAATATTTCAAAAACCTTTTGAATTTTTGGACAATTCCCAAAAGAAATCTATCATACCTGGAATTTTAGAAAGCTGTTCTAAATTATAATTATAAAATAAGCCAGTAGAGTGCAGGATCATTCCATCGTTACCTATTAATATGATTGTTTACTCCTTTGTAAAACTGTTGGTCGGTTAATATTATTGTATTTGCCTGGCTTTCTTTTTCTATGGAAGTATTTCTACATATGCAGTACACAGTCCTGAATCAATAGTGAATCAATTATACTGTATTATCTTTTCCCTGTTTTAGCCACCAGAGGTCACTCGCATCCCATGGAATCTCTTACTAGGAATCTGAGATTTAAAAACCTTTGTTTTGTTAATGGGACAAATATGCTGCTTTTTTAGTTTTACCATTTCTCCTCCCAAGCTCCCAATTTTGCAATTACAGCAGGCGAAACAAATTGTGTTGCTGAAAACAATTATAAGGCATTAACGAGTGCTAGTGAAATGCTTGTGAAGATGAAGTGAAACCAATGATAAATGTAAGAGCTTTGGCTATGTACTAAATAGAGTTGCAATTTGGGGGGAATTTTATTTGGATTGTCCCAGGACAGGCTATAGGAGAAACCTAGCATTTTAACCACTTTTAGAAGGTTGACAATTTTCACATTTTTTTAAAGGAGACAGATTGCAGGTTATTATAATATTCTCATTTATAATACACCGTTCTTTTTTAAAGAAAAATATTTGCATATTGGTATTAGTGAGTACAATATAGGTGGTCCTCAACTTTTCTGCTGTTCTGTTGCCCAACATTTCTGCTGTTAAGTGAAACATTTGTTAAGTGAATTTTGCCCCATTTTCTTTCCACAATTGTTAAGTAAATTACTGAAGTTAATAACACAGTTGTTATGTGAACCTAGTTTCCCCATTGATTTTGCTTGTCAGAAGATCACAGAAGGTGATCATGTGACCCCAGGATACTGCAACTGTCATAAATATGAGTTAGTTCCCAACCATCTGAATTTTGATGACATGATTATAGGGATGCTGCCACGGTCATAAATGTGAAAAACGGTCATAAGTCACTTTTTTCAATCCTGTTGAAAGTTTGAACAATCACTAAGTGAACTGTTGTAAGTCAAGGACTACCTGTACATTGTTTCATGGCAAAAATAGAATGTAGATAGAACTATGGTACCTCTGCATACTATGTCTATGTTACCACCCTTCTGAAGAAAAGCCATGTGGTTGCTGTGCTATACAGTATATAAAAAGGGACGCGGTGGCTCAGTGGGTTAGGACGCTGAGCTTGTCGATCAGAATGTCGGCAGGTTGGCAGGTCGAATCCCGAGTGCCGCGTAACAGAGTTGAGCGCCTGTTACTTGTCCTAGCTTCTGCCAACCTAGCAGTTCGAAAGCACATAAAAATGCAAGTAGAAAAATAGGGACCACTACGGTGGGAAGGTAACAGTGTTCCGTGCGCCTTTGGCATCTAGTCATGCCGTCCACATGACTACGGAGACGTCCTCGGACAAGCGCTGGCTCTTCAGCTTTGAAACGGAGATAAGCACCGGCCCCTAGAGTTGGAAACGACTAGCACGCATGTGCGGGGGAACCTTTACCTTTACCTTTACAGTATATAATTGCAGTATGGAGAAAGAGTTTGTAAACTCCTGTAGGTGAATGGAAAGCAGCCCATATTATTATGCAACAATAGACCGCCCAAGAGACACATATACAGATACACACACGGACATGCACACACACAAAAACAAGCACATATTCTTCTCCGTAGTCCTAGAGCAATATTTCTCAACCTTGGCAACTTTAAGGTGTGTGGTTTTCAATTCACTGATATTCACACATCTTAACGTTGCTAAAATTGAGAAACACTACCCTAGAGGATTATATCACAGTTCTGTGAATATATTCTTGAGATTGGTATCTTGTCAACTTTTTGATAAATACAGTTAAAATAACTGAACTTGCTTTATCTGATACCGTAATTGTCTACAACCGTAGAGCAAACAAACTACAAAATTAAAACAACTGAGAAAAAAAATAGATTTGGAATTACAAGGCAAAATAAAGCAGAAAAAATATTGACTCCAACCACACATGGCTTTTGAACAGATTTTTGCTCATACAAGTACATTATTCATGCTGGAGCCTGATTAGACAAAGAGCACAACCAAAATCCACCTTGCCTGTCTGGAATTCGAAGCAACTGAGTGGTAGGTATTATATTTATATTTACATTTATTAAATTTTTATACCGCCCTTCTCCCGAAGGACTCGGGGTGGTGTACAGGGCAATAAATATTAAAAAACAAAATACTAAAGTTAAAAAAACAATTAAATAATTTATGCCCGATATATACAATAGTTAAAACCATATTAAAAAACCAACCCCAAACCCATCAGACCAGGCCGGATTGCTCAAATAAATAGGTTTTTAGATCCCGCCGGAAGGAGCGAAGGTCGGGGGCCATCCGGAGCTCAACCGGCAAGCGGTTCCACAGGTCTGGCGCACCCACAGAGAACGCCCTCCCCCTAGGGGCCACCAGTCGACATTCTTTGATCGGAGGCACCCTGAGGAGGCCCACTCTGTGGGAGCGCACTGGACGGAGGGAAGTTGACGCCGGCCGCAGGTGCTGCCGTAGGTAATCCGGACCCATGCCATGTAGGGCTTTGTAGGTAAATACTTTATGGACATTTTTATAAAAAGTCATGCAAAGGTTTATAGGCTACTATGTCATGTTCTAACTTCCCTTGATCAATTTGAGAAAATGCTGTTTAGGAGTAGAATCTTCCTGACAGTAGGGAAAAGAGCAAAGTATGAAAAAGAGCCAAAATAAAACTCTTCCAATGACTAGAATCCATCAACTTGGGGAGAAATTTTGCAGGCATATTACTTTTTTTTCCAGATAAATCAAATGGTCATCATACTCAATTAACAAAATGATATTCATGTTCCAAACTCTATGATAATCGGTATTCACTGTATTTTTTCCAATTATTAGTTTAACCTTGTAATATAGCATGACGGTCACAAATTCAGGAGCAAGGCCATATTCCCAGTTTCCTTTTTTTTAACAGATCAATAATTATTTTGAAGAACCAAGGGAGTTAAAAGGTTATAGAAAATTAATTTTAACCATAATTAAAAGTAAGGTTCCACTCCTGAGCCTCCATCAATCTCAGTTCCAATTCAGTACATAGGAAGACACTTAAAACATCTTAGGGTATTCAACTGTCCGTAAAATTTCATTTGCACTCATTCTAGAGTCTTGAAGGACATACAACTACGCAGTACACAGAAGCTGTGTCATAGCACCTTGGTGCCCATTACAGTAAATTGTCTCTCTTGTGAATGGAAAAATATCAAAATAACATTAGAGGTCTCCTTTGCACCTCCCACTATATGTTGGCGAATTGGAAGCTGGTCAAATTATCAGGCAAACTAGGTTTTGGCAAAAGGGTGCTAAATAAAAATATATATATAAATAAAATCTGGCAATTTCAATTTCATATACCTTTCACAATTATTTTTTCTCTCGTGTCATTAATTCTACTAGTTCATTTTTTTTAAGGTGGTGGTATAGAGACCAGGAGACTGTGAGTTCTAGTCCCATTTTAGGCATGAAAGCTGGCTGGGTGACTTTAGACTAGTCACAAGTTGTTGTTGTTGTAGGGAAAATAAAAGGAGAATTGTGGTATGTTTGCAGCCTTGAGTTACTTATAAAGTAATAAAGCCAGCATAAATGTCTAATAAATAAAATAAATAAAAAAGCTGGCTTGATCTTTTTAAAAAAAATATGATCAAAATGGTTGCACAAATGGAAAAAAATTATTCAAGAATTTCTATTGGCTGAAAACTAATGTTATGTTATCACCACTTCTGAACTCTTGCCCTGATGTGCATCTAGCTTGCACATTACTTTGCCATTGGAAGCAGCTTCAAGGAGCGTCAATAGAGTTTCACAAATCATCAGACAGAGACTCTCTAATCTAGTATAGTACACTACCTGTTGTGGCTGCTGTTGGCATGGAAACAAATTGGTCACAGGCTACAACAAGGATGTAAAGAAGGCTCCATCCAAGAGAAGTTTCAAACATTGGTTAAAATGGTGCATTTTAGGCATAATTGACAGCTAGAATACTACCAATTAAGTAATGTGACACTTGAAGGTAACATGAATAAAGTCACTATAGCTTCTCATTTGGCTTTCCCTATTAAGCTAAACAGATGGTAAATGATCTTACAATTTTCAGTTAGATAAACCCTGGTTCCCTACACCCCCCAGAATTTTGCAAAATTTACCCAATGGAGTCTTATAATTAACATTTCTTATAATTAATGGTTTTTAGAATACCTCATCTTTAGGTGGTGTTTTCATGAGCCTTTGTGTACGTGTGCGTGTCTATATAAACAGACAGATGCTTCATTCCCTTAAGCATTTGTCTTTTCTGAATGATGGAATCTACCTGGTATTTAAATAGGTTTTACTTTATGCTTTCTGCTTTATTAGCCAACTGTAAAATATTGCCTGATTGACCATGTTTGAACTGGAGTCATGAATCCTTACTGTTCCTTGTCGGCAAACTTTCAGGGGGAACGGACAGCAAGATGTTACTGTTCTTATGCTTCCTGGTGTGTAACAAGGCACTACTCTGCAAATTGGAATTTACAAGCAAGCTGGCCAATCTGTTGCCTGCCCCCCTTTGATTCTCATATGTCTCTAATCTCCCATGACTAAGCATACCATTGCACACAATCTGACGATCCCTAACACAGCAGATGCAGTTTGGCAGGGGCATCTAACTGTGTGCTAATTAAAGGGCTGATGAAGAACAATGCAAGCCTGCCTGTTCTTCATGAGAAGTGCTGATCCAAGCCAATTAAGACTATAATACCATACTACACAGGGCACATGCCTCCCTTTTCCCCTCAGTGATTGCACTAGAAGAGGCCCTGACCACAACACTAACTTAGCTTTTCTCCTTTTACATTATATTATCCCAACCTCCACTATTACCAAGAAGAAAAAAGATGGGATGGATCAGCAAAATCATTGGGGGAAAAGTCCCTTCATTTGGAGAGATTTTGAAGAGTTGAGTTTCACTGCTAGTTTCATGAGGTGTAAGGAATGATTGTAGAAATTGTCCTACTTAACCAAAATCTGTTCTAGTTTTTGGAGATTTTTCCAGACTATTATTGAAGGGGCAATGATGATTGATGTAAAGGGAGGGTGGACTGATATACAGGTAGTCCTCGACTTACAACAGTTCATTTAATGACTTCAAAATTACAATGGCATTGAAAAAAGTGACTTATGACCATTTTTCACACTTATGACCACTGCAGAATCCCCAGGGTCATGTGATTTACATACTGATGCTTGACAACTGACTCCGTCGCAGTGTCCCAGGGTCATGAGATCCTCTTTTGCAACCTTCTGACAAGCAAAGTCAACGGGGAAACCAGATTCATTTAACAACTTTACTAATTTAAGAACTGCAGTGATTCACTTAACACAGACATGTCAAACACAAGGCCCGGGGGCCGGATCCGGCCCGCGAAGTGGTTTCATGTGGCCCGTGAAGCCATCCTGGAAACAGTGAGGGAACAGCCCCCACTGACTTGGCCCTGGCCCAGAGACCCTCCTCCTGCCAGAGACCCTCAGATCTGTCCCACTCCTGCCCAGGCCCCCATAGGCACCCTTGATGCAAATGATGGAGAGCTGGCCACACCCACGCAGCAGGCCATACGCACTCTAGCCACTCCCACCCAGCAGGCCACGCCCACCCTGGCCACACCCACCCGGCCCCTTGAGGGCAACCACAATGCTGATGTGGCCCTCAATGAAATTGAGTTTGACACCCCTGACTTAACAGGTCAAGGAAAGTCGTAAGATGAGACAAAACTCACTTAACAAACTTCTCACTTAGCAGCGTAAATTTTGGGGTCATTTGTGGTCATGAGTTGCCTTTTAGCTCACTTTTTGCCTCTTGACTGAATGTTATACTTCAGTCTCCACTGGGGGATGCTCTTGTATTCTGCATTCAGCCCAACTCACTTACTGGACCGGACAATGTTTGGATGTTGAGAGGCACATTTAACATTCTTCTGTGGGATGGAGATGGGGGTTAAAGGTCACAATGGGTCACTGCAAACCATACAATGCCATACTGTATTAGACATATTGGTACTTCGGTGTTTCTTATTGTTTTGGAGAGTCTTTGTGTTTTTTAAACAACATACTTATGTTAGGACATGCATTCTCTTACTTTTCAAATTTTGAAAAGATATGTCAATATACATCAGACACAGTCAGACAGGGCACCAGAGCCATAATCACAACAGGTGGCCCATATACACAATTTAGGGCAAAATGCTTCCATTTTGAATGTGAACACAACCCTCTTTCTGGATCTATTTCAGAATCACTTTTCACAGGGTTCAAGAAGGACAGATAAAGGGCCAACCAAAGGCTGGGAGATGTATGCTGTATGGGTTATAAGAGAGACCTTCCCTTGGTGGCTAGATATTACCCGCTTTTCACAACCAAATGACAAACTGGTTTTTCACACTCACATTCAAGACTTAGTTACACACAGACTGATCATGCCTCTTGTTTGCCTATTACAGAGAAGAGCAACAAAGATGATTAGAGGACTGGAGGCTAAAACATATAAGGAATGGTTGCTGGAACTGGGTATGTCTAGTTTAATGATGTGGGGGGACATGATAGCAGTGTTCCAATATCTCAGGGGTTGCCACAAAGAAGAGGGAGTCAACCTATTCATCAAAGCGCCTGAAGGCAGGACAAGAAGCAATAGATGGAAACTAATCAAGTAGAGAAGCAACCTAGAACTAAGGAGAAACTTCCTAACAGTTAAAACAATTAACCAGTGGAACAACCTGCCTCCAAAAGCGGTGAATGCTCCAACACTGGAAGTTTTTAAGAAGAGACTGGACAGCCATTTGTCTGAAATGGTATAGGGTTTCCTGCCTGAGTGGGGGGTTGGACTAGATGACCTCCAAAGTCCTTTCCAACTATTATTATTATTATTATTATTATTATTATTATTATTATTATTATTATTATTATTATTATTTTATTTTATTTTATTTTATTTTATTTTATTTTATTTTATTTTATTTTATTTTATTATTTTATTTTATTTTATTATTTGACTGTGTTTATCATTCTCTTTTTAATTAACTTGCTTCAGGGATTCATCTTGTTTTCATGGATTCTGATTTACTACAAGTTCTACAAAGTGGGCAGGACATAAATATTTCAAATAAACAGAATAGCCATAAACACACAAATTCAGAAGTCAACTTTTACATTTAAACATAACCTCGTTCCTGGTTTTCTATGGGTTAGGGTTACAACTTGGCCTACAACATGTATGCACATGTGCAGACAAAGTTTCTGGTGTATTTTGATGGTGGCTTGTAGAGCAACCTGCACAGCATTCTGCATGGTGACTAAGCTAGGGTGCTTTGGCTCTAGGATCATCTACAGAAAATCCCTTCTGTTTGTTTAAGGATTACAACGTGTATGTCTGTTGTTGCACTTCACGTTATTACAGCTGAACAGCTCAAGGCCCACTTGAGTCTATTTTTTGCTTAAAGCAGAAGCCAGACTAAGGCTTCCAAGGAGCCAAATCAAGAGTATAAATACCGTAAGTCCATAACGTTGATTACCTCTGAAAGATCCAGTACTGTCCGGGAATTCTGAAGTCCAATCTACTGTCTATTGATAAAAACTGAATAAGCACAGCCACACTCGCACGGTAGCAATGAATGAAGACGTTATTGACATTGCTTAGTCTTCATCATATTACTTGTCAACTTTATCTACAGTTCTAACTTTAAGGAATAGCAATTTTTATTTGCTTTATGTATTCCCCACATTTAGCTAAAATTTTGGGAGAGACTGGTTGAGTCATTTGTGTAGGGAACAGTTTGATCTTTATATGTCTTATTACAATATAATATATATTTATGCAGAAATGAACAACTGTCATCTTTTGCTAAGATTGCTCTATACATTTAGGCCACCATTTAATAAATCATGGATCTTGCTTGTCCTATATCCATTCAAAGGGACATGGTGGCTCAGTGGGTTAGGATGCTGAGCTTGTCGATCAGAAGGTCGGCAGTTTGGCGGGTCGAATCCCAAGTGCCGCGTAACAGAGTGAGCGCCTGTTACTTGTCCCAGCTTCTGCCAACCTAGCAGTTCGAAAGTACATAAAAATGCAAGTAGAAAAATAGGGACCACTACGGTGGGAAGGTAACAGCGTTCTGTGCGCCTTTGGTGTCTAGTCATGCCGGCCACATGACCACGGAGACGTCCTCGGACAAGCGCTGGCTCTTCGGCTTTGAAACGGAGATGGGCACCGGCCCCTAGAGTTGTAAACAACTAGCACGCATGTGCGGGGGAACCTTTACCTTTACCTTATACCCATTCAAATATGCCAAAAGAAATTCAATTGTTTTCTACATGGAAAAAATCAGCCTGGTCCCTAGTGAATTGATTCCTCAGAATGCCTACCCAGTAATATGGGATATCTACTGCAATAATAAGCATCCTAGTGCTGAAGCAGAAAATCTATGGCTCATTATGATCTTGCCAGCTTGCAAACCCTCTCTTAATCTACTTGTAGGAAATGTGGGGGTCTTTCAGATATTTTGGATATCGACTTTCATTCATCTAACCTAATGAAAGTTGGACTGAGAGTCACATCCAAAACATAAGGAATGCACCAGATTGTCCATAACATTCACGGAAACAATGAGCATGAAGTGCTTTGAAAACTAAAACGATATAAATGCTAAGCATTAATATTGTAACAGGTGCCAGATGGAGCAATTTCAGATATTTTCCATGTGGTCACTGGAATGCATAGGTGGGCCTAAAGGCTTTGATGACGTATGGAAAAAATAAATGCACCACATATTTCACAATCTTAACAGGAGAGGTTAGGCTGGAAGCCAATTTATCATCCCCATTTACCCAAGGCTATTAGAATTCTGTGCAGATTTGGTGGAGAAAATAAATTGAGAATTTCAAGCATTGTGTGTCTTCTGAATTTTCACACAATGTCTTTCTCTTTCTCATGATTGCACATAATGGAATGTGAATTTCACCCAAGGTCTACATAAGGGGAAAGTTTACATAGGCAGAAATGCTGTGTCTTGCAGGGTGTCCCTCCCTCTGTCTCTAGGCATATTCTTATCCATGGCTCTCCAATGTTCACACAGCCAAAATTATACTTGATTATAACCTGGATCCAGAACAAAGAAAATGCATTGCAAAATATCTGAAGATACCTTGGTTAGATGGGTTTGCCTCCACCTGAATCCATTTGCCATCAAAATGGCCATTGTTAACAGAATGGCTTTTCCCCCCTCTCCAGTTAGAGGGGGTTAGGAAAGGGTGGGGAGAGAGAAAGCTATGTATGAACAATTTCAAAAATACTTTTTAACCAAATAGGAATCTGCCCTAATTGAAGCAGCATATTCACCCAACTGTGCAGAAAAGCAATTTTCTTTAATAGTTTTTTTTGGGGGGGAAACCTGTGAAAATTTAGAACAGATGAATAAAACAAAAGAGACAAAGCCTCATATTTAAGATTTTGCAAGTTTTCTTGGTAACCTTCTTCGTCTTACTTCCAAAAATAATATAGCATCCCCTATCACAGGGGTGTCAAACTCAATTTCATTGAGGGCCGCATCAGCATTGCAGTTGCCCTCAGGGGGCCGGGTGGGTGTGGCCTGGGTGGGTGTGGCCTACTGGGTGGGCGTGGCTAGAGTGCATATGGCCTACTGGGTGGGCATGGCCAGCTCTACATCGTTCGCATCAAGGGTGCCTATGGGGGCCTGGGCAGGAGTGGGACAGATCTGAGGGTCTCTGGCAGAAGGAGGGTCTCTGGGCCAGGGCCAAGGCAGTGGGGGCCGTTCCCTCACTGTTTCCAGGATGGCTTCGCGGGCCACATGAAACCACTTCGCGGGCCGGATCTGGCCCCCGGGCCTTGTGTTTGACATGTCTGCCCTATCACGTAAAAGAGAGCCTTGACCGGAGATGGTCACTGCCTACTTCTTTCAAGCTTGCACATGCAAGAACTCAGACCTCCAATCTTATCCAGGAAGCTCTTCCGAATATGAACTATGCACGGCTGTTTTGATGGAGACAAGGACATCTCCTCGTCTTAAAGAGGGAGAGTTTGTTTTTTTCTTCTTCTTCTTCATGTTTTAAATCCCCAGTGCCACCGGAGCGATGCTGCAAGTCAATCTCTGTAGGTCAAGCAACAGTAGCAAGCCGCCTGCAGTTACGCGCCGGCCTCGCTTGCCTAGCCTTCAAAGGCAGCTGTTGAAGGCATTGCTTTACAGCTCCTCTACGGCTCCAGGCGTGCCGCTTAGCTAGCCAGTTGCTTTCCCTTTTCCTTTACAAAACTGTCAGGCAAAAAAAAAAATGGGCAGAAAGATATTGGCTGCAAGGAACTCGGAGGCTCCTCCCCGAATCTGGATCCCGAGATTTTTGGACGATTTCTTCTAACTCCGTTGCAAACGCTGGCGAAAGGAAACAAGTTAACCCGCGCTGCAAAATTGGCGGAGCAGTCTCCGCTTTCGAGCAAACCACCCAGGCTCTCTCTCTCTGCTCCTCTCTCGCCTTTCCTAAAAATCTACCTCGGATGGCAATGGTTATCGGGGGCAACTGGCGTTGGCGATCGGGGAGGGAAAACGCTGACCCTTTGGATTTCTGCGCAAAGAAAGCTTAAACGAGATAGAAGACAATGAAGGCAAAAAAAGGATCTGAAGCAAAGACATTCTCGCGGACCCTCATTCTGGTGGTCTGAGGTTTGGTCCGGCTTTTTTGGGGGGGGGACTCAAGGATTTTGGAAGGAGAAAGGGGACGGGAAAAGAAAAGAAAAAAAAGAAAAAAAAAGCACCTACGCACAATTGATTTGAGCCGGTGTGAACCTTTATTGGATTTGGAGAATCCCCATTGGATATACATTTTCAAGGCATTCTCCCGCGTGCACAAAGATCATGATGAATTCGGTGGCTGGCAATAAAGAGAGAATTGCAGTCACCACCCGAAACAGGAAATATGGGGTAAGTTAGTCCTCAAGTCGGGGCATACGAGGATGCTTGACACCAGTCTGGGGTTTTTTGGGGGTGTTTTTTTTTTTTTACACACAAAAGGGGTAGCCTCGCAGCCTCGCAAGCGGGATCTAAGCAGCCAGTTTAAGCGGCATGTTTCCAATCAAGGTGCAGTTGGTTATATATCAAATCGGGCAAGGTCTGCTCCGTCGTCAGAAAATTGCGTGAAATAAATCTGGGCAGGTTCCTTTTCCCTGGAGCTGCAGACTCCCGGTGCCCGTGGCGAACTTTTGCAGCCCCGGGCTCCATTTCATCGCTCGAGACCTCCTTTTGAGGTAGCGGGGTTTGCACAATACGTCGGGATGCCTTTCCTTCCAAGGGGAGCTACGGTCAGTCCTGACTCGGGCGAAGGAAGTAAAGGGCGGCCGCGCGGGGGAGGGGGGGAGGTTGGTGGAAAGGAGGAGGAGGGGGGGGAATCGGAAGAGAAGAGAGTTATCACTCATCTGGGCTCCTTGGGAAGGTTTGTGCATAGGACAGCCCCCCCCTTCCCCATTTTCTATGGAAAAATCGCCCTCGAGGTCTCCTTGAGTGGAAATCAAGAGAAGGGAGAGGTATTATACTTAACTGATTTGTATCTTAAGTGTATTTAAGTGTATTTTAGGGGTGTGTGTGTGTGTGTGTGTGTGTGTGTGTGTATATATATATATATATATATATATATATATATATATATATATGAATGAATATTGTATATATATATATATATATATATATATATATATATGAATATTGTATATATATATATATATATATATATATATATTTATAAATATATATATATATATATATATATATATATATATATATATATATATATATATATATATATGAATGAATATTGTAGGCAAGAAGGTTTGTCAGTCCGTTTGTACCGTGTCCAATGTTTTTAAATAATAAATTTAATAAAATTTAAAAAAAGAAGGGAGAGGTGTGGGGCGTTTTCGCCTGCTCGGGGCTATTGTGATTGCTAGTCCCGGGTCTGATGGATCGATAGGTGCACTTGGCTCGTCCGCTTCCCCCACCCACCCACCTTTTTTTTTTTAATCCGCTCCCCTTTCCTTCTCCGCTCAGGTGAACGACTCCTGCTCCCCCACCAAACCCGCGGCGCCCTTCTCGCCGGAAAGCTGGTACAGGAAAGCTTACGAGGAGTCCCGGTCCAGCAACCGCCCCGCCCCAGAAGGAGCCGGCTCTGTGGTGGGCTCCTCGGGCACCCCTTCGCCTGGCTCGGGGACCTCCTCGCCTGGCTCCTTCAGCGGTTCTCCAGGCCCCGCTTCCCCGGGCATCGGCACCAGCTCTCCGGGCTCTTTAGGGGGCTCACCCGGCTTCGGCACCGGCTCGCCCGGCTCCGGCAGCGGAGGAGGCTCCTCCCCGGGCTCCGATCGCGGCGTCTGGTGTGAGAACTGCAACGCCCGCTTGGTGGAGCTGAAGAGACAGGCGCTCAAGCTGCTGATCCCGGGGCCCTACAGTCCCAAGGTGAGTGGCCGGGGAAGGAAGGAAGGAAGGAAGGAAGGAAGGAAGGAGGGAGGGAGGGAGCTGCGGGCCGCCGCCGCCCTCTCTCGGCTCGTGCCGTCTCGGGCTGCCTGAACGGAGCGGGCCTGGCTAACCGCGAGAGGAGCCCGGGTCACCTCCTGCACGGCAAGGCTGGCGTTCAAGGTGGGGGTGGGGGGTGGGAATGGAGCACACCTCGGTTTTGCTCCAGCAGCCCCGAGCAAACTGATGCGCTTTCCAGCTGGGTCGGGGCTGCAAGTCAAAGCACTGCCGTCATCCTGAAGGTTAGAGCAGCGTTTCCCAACCTTAGGAACTTGAAGATGCGTGGACTTCAACTCCCAGAATTCCCCAGCCAGCTATGCTGGCTGGGGAATTCTGGGAGTTGAAGTCCACGCATCTTCAAGTTCCTAAGGTTGGGAAACGCTGGGTTAGAGAACCCGAGTTGATTTACCCACGCCAGGTCTGAAGGACCATTGGGAGGTGGTAAAAGCTGTAGGAGAGTGGACCGGCGATCACTAAGAACGTAGTCCTTTGGGCACAAGTGGTCCAAGCCGTGAAATGTTGGGCGTTAAGTTTTGTTTTTCTTTATAAGCACCCTTTAGGCACTTGTGAATTAACATTGCAATGTGGATCCCAAAGACCCATGGTTTGTCAACTACAACTCCCAGGGGCTCCAACAAAGGGAATTGTAATTCCTCAGCGACCAGAAATCCATATGTCTCCTACCTAGAACCTTAGTAGGCTTTTTAGCTGCTATGTATAACTCATGCCTATTGCGTATGTAGGTGATGATTGTATGGCCCAAGAGATAAACAATTTGCTGGAAATGCTGTCAATATGCAGTGGTTGTGGTTAATCTGATTGCGGTTAATCCTGGAACAGCCCTGGACAAGTTACCACTTCTCACAGTCTTCTCTTTGAATGGAATACACACTTTGCAAGTTACCTTATGCTGATTTTTGATCTCAGTACTTAACAATGGAACCTTCCATTGGCAAGTCCTCCAGCTCTGTATCTGCAAGAACTTCAGATTTAAACCTTCCCTTCTTAAGTTTGGCCTCTTCCAACAGTTGTTTTTATTAGTTATTTCTATAATCCTGATAGTATGAATGCTAACTCAGAATTAAATATGCGATGATAGCAGCTACAGTTAAGATTCCTTTAGTCTATAGATATCAAATGATGAGGACTAAGTTTCATTGAGACAGTGTGGTTCTGGGCGGATATTATCTACTAAATGAATGCATTTTACTATACTAATCTAGATGTCAGGAAGAAAAATTCTAGACTGATCTTTTCATCAACAAACTAGCTTCATGTACAGGCAGCATTTTCTTGGATGAATATTAATAATAGTTTATTCCTACAGTCTTTAACTCAAATATAGATTTTTCAGCTTAATGAAAAATCCATAGTTTACTATCTACTGAATTCATAGCAGATGTTACAGCAATCATGGCTTAACAGCACTCGTGGAGCAAAAAACATTGAACATTTGTAAATTTTAATATACAAAATGCATAGAAGAGATATTTATTTGGAGCAGTATTTGAGATTTTGAAATGTGTAAATCTGCATTAACAGCATACAATTTGTTCCATACACGGTTTAGTATTATAGGTAGTTCTTGACTTGCAAGCGTTCTTTTAGTGACTGTTCAAAGTTATGACAATGAAAAAAGTGACTTATAACCAGTTTTCACACTTGGAACCATTGTAGCATCCCCATGGTGATGTGATCAAAATTTGGGCGCCTAGCAAATGGCATGTATTAATGACAGTTCCACTGTTCCGGGGTCATGTGATCACATTTGTAACCTAACCAGGTTTTTCGACAAGCAAAGTCAATGGAGAAATCCAGATTTGCTTAACAATTGCATTATTTGCTTAACAATTGTGAAAAAAGATTGTGACAATCTCACTTAACTGCCTTGCTTAGAAATGGAAATTTTGGGCTCAATTGCAGTTGTAAGTCAAGGGCTACTATGTGTAATGACATAAATGCTTTGTAGTGTGATCCTGTTCAGGGCTACTCAGAGGTGTGTTCATTTGAGTTCAGTGGAGGACATGGTTGTTCAGTTGCTTTTATGAGTCAGAGGACATCATTTTTTAGGATTGTCCTTCAGTAACTGCTTCTTTCTATTCTTGTAAGGCCATGCTTGTTTTATCAGTGATAATACATAGCCGCTGTCTTCTGTTGACCTCTTTTTTAGTGACTTTAATTTTATCAAGTATCAGGATGTTCTCTTTTGCTTCCCATTATAAGCCTTAGCTTTGTTTTTAGGGCATTCCATGAACAAACTAGTTTTACATCATCTGTGTTCCATGATGCTCATTTACAATCCTTGGTGTTCTCAGCACGTTTTTCCATAATTCAAGGACATACATTTTTCTTCAGCTTTTTTTAAAAAAATGTCCAGCTTTCTGAATTGTATTTTACAAATGGGCTTGAAAACGTGTACTTTTCTTGATATTAAGATTGTGCATTTTAATACTTTGTCTATCACAGTCTTGCTTAGAAGTAGCAGACATCTCTTTATTTCATGGCTGCCACCAACCATTCCTATGAATTTTTTCAATCTGGAAAAATAATAGGATTGCTGACTTAAATTTTCTGCGTGGTACAGTATATATCTGTTATGCAGGCTTCTTTTTAATTAATTTTACAGTTAATAATGATCATTATAGCCACTGGGAGCATCGCTTGCTCAGTTCAGCATTTTGCCAGTATAATTTTACATTTTAAAAATAGTTTTATTCTGTAGTTTATTGTCCTATAATCTAGTTTAATAACATTTCTGCCACAATGTCGTCTTTTCTATAGCTATTTCTCTGTGACACTGGCATCATATTTTATCATAATTTCTAATGCAATTCACTTTGAGAGTAGGCAACTAAATTTCATTTTTGATGTGTGCTGTTGTGCCCACAGTAAAAAATGACAATAAAGATTATCTAATTAGACAGGATGACTTTGGTCGCATATTGGGATTTGTTTTTAATTATGAAATGTAGGTTAAGAAGTTTGAAATTAAAAACAAAATTACCAGCGGTTACGTTAAAGAGGATGGATTTTTGGATTAAGGTTAGAGTTGGAGTTAACCCAAGTTGCTCTCAATGCTAGGTTGATTATATCAGAAGGGAAATATGTCAGACCCAATTTTCCAAAGCTGATTCTTCCAAATATTTTGACACTGCAATTCTTAGATTTTTGAGCCAGCATCTGGAACACACTAAGTTGGGGAAAACTGAAGTACTAGCATAAATGTCTGCAGTAAATATGATCTCTAGGTTATGGGTAGTGAAAACAAGCATTGTCAGAAAGTCATAGCTTTTGTGTACCATATTATAATTATGATACGTAACACTGGTGGAAATTTAGAACATTGGTATATGTGGCAAATGTAAGTTGCTTAGATGGGTGACAAGGTCCTGCTTTGTCCATATCTAGAGAATTAATGCATGTTCATCTCATGGAATGTAGAACATAGGAGTAACAGTTCTCATGCCATACCTTACAGTATAATAATAATAATAAATAATAATATAATTATAGTATAATTATAATAATCCTTATAGTATTATGAGGATTATAACTTGAGCGTCGCGCAGTGGGGTTACCACTTGTCTTCTAGCTCCTGCCTACGCAGTGATTTGAAAGCATGCAAATTTAAATAGATAAATAGGTATGGTGCGGAAAAACAGTGCTTCACAACATCATGCTAGTCACATGACCGCAAAAATGTGTTCAGACAGTGCTGGCTCATGGCCTCGAAACATAGATGACCACCATCCCTTATAGTCAGCAACATCTAGCGGAGTTAAATTTGCAAGGATCCCTTTCCCTTCCATCATTACTATATACTATGTATGATTATACACAGTTCAGTTCTAATTTCGTCCCTTTGGTCCTATTATAAAGTCAGCAATTTCTTGCTTTTGAATGACTTTACACAATCTTGATTTTCAGCAATTAGCTAAACTACACTAAATATAATAGAAGAATATCATTTTGGAACAATATTATTTCATACAAAATAAACCAATTAATCATCACTCTTTTAAGGGCAAGTGCTACACAACACAAGGAAATGTTTAATATTATTCAGGTGATAGCTTTCCGACTGTCATCCCTTTATTATCTGGGACTGTAAAGTTTGTCATCTAATAAGGATACAGAAACACAGGGAATATATTGTTTCCTAGGATACATACGGTATATATGGTGAATTTCATATATGTCACTCAGAAACGCGCAGTCAGTTATGCCACTGCACAGATTATAATGATTGTGCAAAACAAAGTCTTGGCACGCCTGCTGTTGAGTGCACTTTAAGGGGAACAAGGGGCCAGTTCAGATTGAAGATATGTGATACCCAGCTAAGACCAATATAAGACAATATTTGTAGTTCAGGGTTGAACTGTGGGGTCCTTGGTGCTCTCTGAGCTTGATTGTAAGAAAACAACGAAGCTCAGAGAACACCAAAGACCCCACACAGCTAAGAAAATGGTATTGCTATGAAACAAGCTTGAGGAGATTGCGTGCAGGATGCTTTGCTTTCCCTCAGTATAATTAATTTCTGTTCCTTATGTGAAGGGCAGTTTGAACTATCGGTTTTGAAGCTTGTTACAAATGCAAGACACTGAGGTCTTAAGAGTTGATTTTCCCCTTTGGATTGCAGGTTGACTTATCATATTTTTAATGCTTCTATATAGCGCTACAGTATTTATTATTTCTGTTTATACCCTGCCTTTCTGCCAGTAGGACACCAAGGCATTTTGTAATCTAGAATGAAATAATAAGGAAACAAAAACAATTAAAATACCTGTGGGGGAAAAATGGGCCAAACACTTAGATAAATAAGAGCATCTTAACCCTTTAAATGCAGACTCTGAATAATTGTATTGCACAAGCAACACATTAGTGTTAAGTAACAGCAGAGAACAGGATAGATAATAATGTCTCCCTGAAATTTGGCTTTCTTTTCTTTTTCCAGTTCTAGATTTAACATCTAGGAGCTTTGAAAGTGTACATGTCTTGTGGTTGAAAGACATGTGACTTTGTTTGAAAGATTCTGGCTTTGAAAACCCAAACAGAAAACAGGAAAAAGTTAGTGGCTTTGGGTATATATTTCTTTGTTAGCTTCTGGGGGCGAGACTCCGTGGTATCCGAAGCAAACATCCAGATTCAGTCAAAGTTTTGTTCCATACAGTATTAACCTTGTGAACTCTAAAGTTTCCTCCTTCTGTTATGTATTCAAGATGAACAGTGATTAATATTTATATGTAAGGGTGTAGGTCTATACATATGTTGTAGTATGTTTTAATGTGTGTTATGTACATGTACACTTCGAGAGCTAAACTAAAATTTATTTTTAATGTGTGCCATTGTGCCCACAGTAAAAAATGATAATAAAGGTTATATCTATCTATCTATCTATCTATCTATCTATCTATCTATCTATCTATCTATCTACCTACCTACCTACCTACCAACCTACCTATTGAATGTATCTCCCTCAAATCAATAAATAACCATTGCAAAGCTCCTTTGTCTCTAGTTACAGAAAGAGGTTCCAAAGCTGGACTCATGACATTAAGGCAGAGATGAACCACAGCATCTCTCGTTTTAGAAATTAAACACTGTGGGAGAGGTTTTTGGGGGATTATGAGAACAGCTCTGCATATGTAATGTCATTCTCTGAACAATTGGTTCTTTATTTGGATTGGATTTTGAGCAGTTTAGCGAAATATACCCCCCACTACAGTTTGCCTTTCAAAGCAGCAGGATTGGAATATCACTGGCATTCCATAAAATGTTTAACAAGTCCAAGAGCTTCATTAGGGACTTTAGTAAGCATTGCTCTCTTCCATAGTAACCTTGTAAATGTGGCTGGGCCAGTAGGTTGAATGAATGAGACAGAATGGCAGTTGGCTTGCAGCGTCAGGCCCGAATGTTTATCAACTGGCAATATTTACATAGGCACTTGAAGCGATTGTTTTTGGTGGTTTAAATCAACAAGCATCAAGTTAAAATACTGCTTTTGAAGGTTCCCTAACATTTGTTTGTTCAGTTTCACTTATCACTGTTTATTTATGGCACTCTTTGAAATAAAGTACAGATGACCCTAAATTTCTGAATGGGATGCTACGTGTTTGCACAGCAAATTCGATCGTTTCTTTTATCAACATCCAAGAGCTGGTATCTCCAAATATGTAAATGACAACACACGCGCACAAAAAGTCGATTGTAAAGAAAGGTCCCTTTGAGTTGCAACCTGTGACTGCAACAACATTAAAGCAAGTCATTTATCATAAGGTTTGCTGGGTCAGCAGTTAGAGTCTGCATGAAGGCACCGAGCACCAAAAATACTGCTGCTACTTCTGAATTAGCGTCCTTCAGATGCATTGAGATGGGCATTTCCAGAAATCCTATTTGGTGTGGCTATCTGAAGGATCCCCATTTAAGAAAGTTTCATTTAATGCGTAAAGATAGACGCAGAATGTACACAGAAGGAAAAAAAAGAATGACATGATGCAGTGAAAGTGATCTAGCAGTATCTAAATGTCACAATTATAAAATGCAAAAGTTTAAAAAAACAAAAACTATTGCTAAAAATGTGTGACAGTCACACGTATCCGGTGCATGAAATAGTAAGGGTGCCAGAGTATCTATAATAACCATCCTAAGGCTGAGTGTTAGCAAACGCTTTTGTTCTGCCTCTTTCCTGACGTCAGGGTTAAAGCTGGGATTAAAATTGTTTTCTTATGGTTGCCTTGTTTGGGAACGAAAAGTCAGGAGCCCTGCCTCAAATGGGCAACTACGGGTAGTCCTCGAATTATGACCACAATTGAGCCCAGAATTTATGACTTAAGTCAGAAATTTGTTAAGTGAGTTTTGCCCTAATTTTACAACTTTTCTTGCCACATTTGTTAAGCGAATCACCGCAGTTGTGACACGGTTGTTAAGGGAATCTGGCTTTCCCATTGGCTTTGCTTGTCAGAAGGTCACTGTAGCTGTCATAACTATGAACTAGTTGTCAAGCATTTGTATGTAAATCACATGACCGTGGGGGATGCTGCAAAGGTTGCAAGTGTGAAAAATGGACATAAGTCACTTTTTACAATGCCGTTGTAACTTTGAACGGTCACTAAATGAACTGTTGTAAGTCGAGGACCACCTGTATATAATTTCTTCCTGTGGGAAGAAGTAGTGTAGCCACTCCTGTTTATGGGGAGAACAAGGTGGGAATAATTACTCGTGAATATTAAGCCAGAATTACCTTGAAGAATGTCTCATTTTAAAAGCTGTTGCAAGTTAGTCAGTCAGACCATTGCCTTTGCCCTTGTAGAATATGCTAGACTGCTATAGCAGCTATAATATATATGGCATTACCCAAATGCAACCTATATTTATTGGAAGGGAAGAGTATTCCATTCTATTTCTGCTCTAAGTTGTAGGGTACTCGTTATCATCCTCTCCCCTTTTTGTTTGGAAAGTGGGGACATTGACAAATCAATTGCCAGGAAGCAGCTGCCCAGCATTTTTATTTTGTGTGATTTATAGAAATTAAGGGCTTCTAGAAAATAAAAGTTAGTCCTACAGGCTTGTGCTTTGTCAGCTTTATTTTTTTTATGGTTTCTGAACAATTTAAATGGTAAAATTTCATGATAAAGATTTGGAGAGCCTGGGTGTCCACCAACGGGGGGTTTCAATGGCTCATTAGCTCCCGCAAATGCTGCATTGGGGATTTGAACATTATTGAATATGTGGATTAAAGATCTATGGTTATTTCTTCATTCTAGGCCAGACATGTCAAACACAAGGCCCGGGGGCCAGATCCGGCCCGTGAAGTGGTTTCATGCGGCCCGCGAAGCCATCCTGGAAATAGTGAGGGAACGGCCCCCACTGCCTTGGCCCTGGCCCAGAGACCCTCCTTCTGCCGGAGACCCTCAGATCTGTCCCACTCCTGCCCAGGCCCCCATAGGCACCCTTGATGTGAACTATGTAGAGCTGGCCATGCCCACCCAGTAGGCCATATGCACTTTAGCCACGCCCACCCAGTAGGCCACACCCACCCGGCCCCCTGAGGGCAACCGCAATGCTGATGCGGCCCTCAATGAAATTGAGTTTGACACCCCTGTTCTAGGCGGTGACATTTCTGGGGAATTAGAGTTCAGCAATTTTGTCAGAATACTTTGGGACAATGGCATGGAAGCCATCTTGATAATATAATAGAAAGGAAAGCAAAACAAATATATCGGTAGAAACCATGATTTAAAAACATTTAAGGTGTGTCTGATCTTTTGAAATTGAAATGGCAACTATATTTATGTGTGGTGGGGCACACTATAGGTTTAGAAATGATTTGAAATTGAAAATGATCAAAATAGTTAGAGTCTTCCTTCCCCTCCCATATTAAGTCACTAGAACTGGGACTTCTTAGAGATCTTACTTAAAAGGGGTAGTATGACTGTGTTTCACTCCTGTTTTCTCTGATCCATTTTGTTGCAGTTGTCCAAGATGGCATGTTTTACATGTTCTCCTGTTATGGGCCAAGGAAAACATTGGGTAGTTTTTAATTAACCAAAGTTCTGAGCAGATGTGTTCATATAATAGTTTTGGCTGTGTTCACTTAAAAATCTGGAAGTTATAAGCCAACACATCTGGGGAGCACTGAAGAGGGACAGACTGCATAACAATATGTTCAATGACTGAAATTTATAACCTACTATATATAGAATAACTAGAGACTTTTGACTACATTGCTGCCACTACACAGTTATGAGAATTTGTAGCATTATTGAAAGAATGATCAAGTCTATGTTCTTGTCCATTCATCATTTGTGAATCCAGCTGATTTAGCTTTTTTGTTGACTCCTGCTGAGAGCAGTATAGAAATTTCATTAGCTCTAATAACTTGTCAGCAAAAGTCCTTTATAAACCTAGATAGCAATATATGTTTTAAATGTTGCACTTATTCCTTATTTAAAATGCACTTCACTTGTATAGTTGAAGGTACAGCAACAGTAAACGTGAAAAATCCATGAGATATATAAAAGCATAGCTTTTAGTATTTCTTAAATATGTAGTGCATATGTATCTTTCTGTGTACTTTGAAGTATGAGTATATGTGAACCAAATGCTTTTTTATTGTTTTGTGATCTGACTGATCCTTAGACATGAAATTATGCAGCCAGGCGTTATATTTTGTACAGAAAATTGAATGTTTGACCTGGAACAAGCGTACATTTGACTAGCTCATAGTTATCATTGAAGTGTGGAACGTTAACTTTAACACACAAAACGTTTACTCGCAATATGTCAACAGGAAGAGAATTTAGGAACTATGGTTATGTAGCACATAGCTAACCTCTAATGATGGAAGTTCATATATTAATTTAACTATTTCATCTCTATCCCCTGGCAAGTTTCTGGGGAAAGGAATATGTCTTCTTTTTCTTTTACTGATAAATGCACATGATATAAAGTATGTTCAGTTAAAATATATATTTAACAAGAAGCTAAGCTATAGTTATTCTTCAGTTAACATGTTTTCTGGAGGAACAAAAGAAATGATCTTAGTGTTATGAGAACACAAGAGGAATCCTACAGAAAGTTCCTAAGGCTGTTCTTGGTCCAGATTTTGTTTCTCACAATGACCAACCAAATAGCTTCTCAGAAGATGGAGATACTTTTTTTTTCCTGTAGTTATTCCCCTGTGAACTGATATATGTAGGATTGTTCTCACCATCTGGAGATAACGCTGTCGCTCATTTGTGCATATCCTTCACTCTGCAAAGTCCCAAAGATAAATGTGGGTGGAAAGATCTGATTTTGTCCCCTATAAGAAAGCATATTTTATGGAAACCATCCATACTCATTTTTTATTTCTTTCATAATTTTCTTTATTTGGTTTTTATTTCATCCAGGAATGTGCGCGCGCACACACACACACACACACACACACACACACACACCATAGCGCCCCACAGCATCCTTTTTGTGTCCTCTGTTAAAAAGCTAGTAGGGGTGCAAATATTTACCTCCATCTTTTGCTTTGTCAGTAGTGCGCAGTATTGTAAAATTGAAAAAATCCTGTTGCTAATATAATGGAAGTCAGTTCCCTTCCCACTTATTGGTACTTAGAGATATTCCTAGCTGAGATGAGACAATAGCTTAGCAAATGGCAAAATAATGGAACTTCTAGATGTTTAATTTGTGAATAAACATAGCCAGATTTTATAGAGACTTAATTTTGTAGTGCAAAAATATCTGTCAGTCCAAATAGAATTATTGCATTAGAAGTGTGAATTTAAATAGCTGGGAGCAATAATTTGTCTCCGTTTCAGAAGATGTCTGTAATACTTTATGTCTGTATACTTTAGGCAGCAATAACTAGCCTATTGTATTTGCAGAATAGGTCATAATACCAACGCACAAAATTATGGACAGAATATTTTTCAGTTGCATATATGCTAACTGAATTTTCTAAAGATTATTTTTTAACCTCCATAGTGCTTTTTAAAGCCTCTTCTTAAAATAACAATTATTCATATAATAAGTATTATGTATTAATTTTCTCTTCTCTTGGAATAAGTATTCAACAGAAAAATATTTTATGATTTTAAAAAATATGTTAGGAAATGCCAGTATAACTCTTTCAGATTGTATCTTTTTGTTTGGCTATGATTACTAAAATCAGTAAGATTTTTATAAAGAACTTTTGCTTTGATTAGATTTTTGCTCAGCTTTCCCTGATCTGGATTTTTGCTATATGTTTTTGGTTATAATTCCAATGAGCTACAGTCAGTTTTACCAATTGTCCCATATCTTTTCTTCTCCTAAATGTTTGCATTCTTTTTCATTAGAAAATTGTTAACATTAAGTTTTCAGAGTGAGAAGAGAATTTCATTGAAGAATTATTCTACAATGATTTTTTGTTCTTCATTGAATGCATAATCTTTCTCAAATCTGGGTCAGCAGCTCTATAAACTGGGCAACCTGCCCAATTCACTGGATTGTCAAAAGATAGGTTTTTTTTTTATAAGGGGGTGGGGTGTAGAAGATTCACACCAAGTCAGCTGCATCAGCAGTAATATCCTGGATTATTTTTGGAACACTAGATGATTGGGATGGTTCCAAACAACCAAACAGATTGACAGCTTGCTGTTTCTCTTTGCAGAACCATTATGCCATGGATTTTTATTCAGGTCTGGTTTCTGCATGTGTTTGAAGCACTGAGAAAACAAAGGCTAAATATATATTGCGAATTGAGCTGGTTCAGTTTGAAACAGGCTGAACAAAATTTAAGTATCTCAGGGGAAGTAACTGGAAGCCTTGTGTCCATATTATAAGCTGATTAGTTTGAGTGAGTATTGTGTAATACCTTAGTCTTCCTACTTACATGTCAGAGGCTTAAAGAGGTTGATCATACCTAGGATTATGTCATTTTAAAATGCAGGCACAGAATGCTTGTTTTGAATGTTAATGTTAGTTAAGTCAAAAATTACTAAAAGAAATGTACTTCTCTATAGAGAATGAGATAATATGTCAGCAAGAGAGGCCAGCTGGAATCTTCTTCATTTTGCTAGTGTCTTGATGTGAAGTGTCTTGATTTAATCAGATGATCTCCTTATTTACACTTGGAAGTGGAGCAATTCAGGAAGATTTTTTGTAAGTTACCTATTCATTTTTATTTAATAGTTAGATTTATATCTTCAGAAGCTCAAGGGGAACGCATATAGAGCATGGGGGAACAGTTTACATTGTCCCAACAATAATCCTGCCCCAAAGTCAACCAGTGAGTTTCTATCCACAACTTTTATCCCTGCAGGAATTTATTATTATCTTTTGATGAGCTGCTGCTCTGCAATAAATATTCTCATGTGTGTATCCTTAAGTAGAATCTTATTTTTATTTTTAGAAGCTGGCTGCCTATTTCTCTTCTAGTCACAACTCAAGGATTTTTCATTCAAAAGTCCAGTAAGATTTCATTCAGAGAAATCTTTTTAAAGTTAGTGATGTCTACTTCAGTGTTTCTCAGTCTCAGCATCTTTAAGATGTACGAACGTCAACTCCCAGAATTCCCCAGCCTGTTCTAGTTCAGTGGAGAAGTCAATGCTTAATGCCTATAATTTCCAGCTAATTTATCTGATTAAGGCAAAGTGTGTGGAACCAACCAAGCTTCTAGAGGCAATATTACACTTTACAGTCTGATGTAGTTCCCATATTCAAAAAAGTGAAAAAAATGGATCCAGGAAACTACAGACCTATCAGCCTGACCTCAATACCTGGGAAGATTCTGGAAAAGATAATCAAACAACAAATCAGCGAACACCTTGATGCGAACAAAGTTATCACTAAAAGCCAACATGGGTTTGTCAAAAACAGATCATGCCAGACAAATCTTATTGCATTCTTTGACCAAGTGACAAAACTAGTGGACCAGAGGAATGCTGTAGATATAATTTACTTGGACTTCAGTAAGGCATTTGATAAAGTAGATCACAACCTACTACTTGATAAGATAGAAAAATGTGGGTTAGACAGCATCACCACCAGATGGATTCGTAGCTGGCTGACAGGCCGTACTCAGCGTGTGGTCCTCAATGGAACTGCATCTACATGGAAGGAAGTGTGTAGTGGGGTGCCCCAGGGCTCTGTTCTGGGCCCAGTGCTCTTCAACATCTTCATCAACGATTTGGATGAGGGGATAGATGGGGAACTCATTAAATTTGCAGACGACACCAAGCTGGCAGGAATAGCAAATACTCCAGAAGATAGGCTTAAGATACAGGAGGATCTGGACAGACTCGAACACTGGGCACTATCTAACAAAATGAAATTCAATTGTGAAAAAAGTAAGGTTCTACATTTAGGCAGGAAAAATCAAATGCACAGGTATAGTATAGGTGGTACCTTGCTCCATAGTAGTAACTGTGAGAGGGATCTCGGAGTCCTAGTGGACAATCACTTCAATATGAGCCAGCAGTGTGCTGCAGCTGCCAAAAAAGCCATCACAGTGCTAGGCTGCATTAACAGAGGGATAGAATCAAGATCATGTGAAGTACTATTACCACTTTACAATGCCTTGGTAAGGCCACACCTGGAATACTGCATCCAATTTCGGTCACCACAATGTAAAAAAGATGTTGAGACTAGAAAGAGTACAGAGAAGAGCAACAAAGATGATTAGAGGGCTGGAGACTAAAACATATAAGGAACGGCTGCTGGAATTGGGTATGTGTAGTTTAATGAAGAGAAGGATGAGGGGAGACATGATAGCAGTGTTCCAATGTCTCAGGGGCTGCCACAAAGAAGAGGGAGCCAAGCTATTTTCCAAAGCACCTGAAAGCAGGACAAGAAGCAACGGATGGAAACTAGTCAAGGAGAGAAGCAACCTAGAACTAAGGAGAAACTTTCTGACAGTTAGAACAACTAACCAGTGGAACAACCTGCCTCCAGAAGTGGTGAATGCTCCAACACTGGAAGTTTTTAAGAAGAGACTGGCCAGCCATTTGTCTGAAATGGTATAGGGTTTCCTGCCTGAGCAGGGGTTTGGACTAGATGACCTGCAAGGTCCCCTTCCAACAACTACTACTACTACTATACTTCTTCTTCTTCTTCTTCTTCTTCTTCTTCTTCTTCTTCTTCTTCTTCTTCTTCTTCTTCTTCTTCTTCTTCTTCTTATTATTATTATTATTATTATTATTATTATTATTATTATTATTATCTCTAAAGTCCCTTCCAACTTTATTGTTTTTATTGGTATTGGTATTGTATTTTTATTGATGTATTTTTATTACTGGGCTTAGACATTTTTGAATAATATTTTTTCAGTGCAACATTTCTAATTCATGGTAAGTGGCCCATATATAAAAATGGATGTGACGTTGCTTGAAGACATTGCTAAGTCAAAATCAGCTAAGTGATCTCGATCCTGTCACAGGGTTAAATATTTACCTTGCAGTCCAACTAATTGCCCATCGCTGGAAGGGAGAATTGAAAGATATCTGATTGGAGGTAGGTTACTCAAACATATCTGGTAAAAACAATGAATGACTTGTCAAAAATTCTACATGTATAAGACAGGTCTTGTAACTAGTGAGTATAAAAAAGAAGTAGGATGTCGGGTCATATGGTCTTAGATTAAAAACCTAACCAAGTCGTGAGACTCATCCATGGGCCCCAGAATTGAGTCCACCCAGCTTCTGTAGGCAAATAATCAAGTCTCCCTATGTACAGTGAAATCTATTTCCTTTTTTCTTATATGCATCTGTGGTTTTGGAATCATTTGAACTAGGTGGCAATTCCTTTGCTTAAAATTTTCCAATCCTTCTGCATAATAAAGTTTATTATGCAGGAGGATTGCAGTATAGTGTAGTTGAAAAGACAAAAGACTTATAGGTAGACAATGGATAAAGTATAGTAGTTTATTCTATTCTATTCTACAATAGTTTATTCTATGAAGCCCTTTGCATTGATTCTATCTCAAAATTGGTTAATGTATTTCTTAGTATTGTCTTCCTTTCATTTCCAGGGTAAAACCAATGGAGATATTGGCCAATTTGTTGTTATTTTTATTTAGAAAATGCATTTCTAAACTCAATAAAAGCTTAGTGAAAGTCTCCATGTGTCCTTTTCTGACAACTGACTGATGAAAGTAATATCCCTGTAAATAGAAATAAATAGAAAGCATCATTATCAATGAGCATCTGAAACTTGTTAACAATCTGCTCTAGATGGATCATTCGCTGGAAATTACAGTAAATGTACAGTATTACTTTTCTGTTAATGGAGAAATAGGTTGCAAGAGGCATGAGAATGATATAATTTCTGTTTTTGTCAAAATTCCCTGAATGCTGGCTGCAGATTTACTTAGTAGCTTTTGTCTCCAACCAAAACAAATGGGATCACAAGAAATACAGTGTTGTTATGGGTCAGGAATTTGTACAAATTGTTGCTTTGTTGCTATGAGAGCGATGGTAGTGTCTTTATTAAAAATAGGAATTATGAGTGGACCGCTGGAGTGTTCCTGCTTCAGACTAGAAATTGCATGAAAACCATCAGATGCTTATCAATAAATTAGATTGGGATAAGTCTTATCTGTTTTTTTTACTTCTGTGAAATAATCTGCTTATCCGTCCAAATTATTTTGACAGCTTGAGTCTGATGAGAATGCTGAATAAAGAAAAGAACTATTCTTTACTCCCAAATCAGCTGTTTCATTACTATAAACCATACTGCTTACCCCCCCCACACACACACATTTGGGATAAGGGTTTTGGTAGATGATTAAAAACAACTTTACGACAGATCCTGAAATATGAAGCGGGATGGACTCATTTGGATTGAAACTGGCTTGTTTTTGAAGAAAAAGCAATTCCCATAAAAACAACAGGACCAGAAAGCTTAACAGACCATTTAGCGGTTCGTAGCCAGTGTAAAAAGGCAAAACTGTGGCTGCAAAACTAAGCCATATTGTTTCCATTGTTCCATTACATGGAAAAAGGGGGAGAGAGGAAAAGGTAGTTAAGTGGCTGAAAGGGATTGGTTCATCATTTGAGGCTCTTCTCAAGCAATTTACGAGGAAAAACCATAAAATCCTACAGAAACAGACAAAGTTAAAAAAAGACACAGAGAGAGTTCTCAAGCCACCAACACCAATAGTTGCATACCACTATTGGTTCCCCACAGGGACGCGGTGGCTCAGTGGGTTAGGACGCTGAGCTTGTCGATCAGAAGGTCGGCAGTTTGGCAGGTCGAATCCCGAGTGCCGTGTAGCAGAGTGAGCACCTGTTACTCGTCCCAGCTTCTGCCAACCTAGCAGTTCGAAAGCACGTAAAAATGCAAGTAGGAAAATAGGGACCACTACGGTGGGAAGGTAACAGCGTTCCGTGCGCCTTTGGTGTCTAGTCATGCCGGCCACATGACCACGGAGACGTCTTCAGACAAGCGCTGGCTCTTCTGCTTTGAAATGGAGATGAGCACCGGCCCCTAGAGTCGGAAACGACTAGCAAGCATGTGCGGGGGAACCTTTATCTTTACCTATTGGATCCCCATGCTAGTTGTTAGAGTCAGGTTTTAACACTCTTTGGGTAGGCCAGAAGAACGGGGCCAGCTTCACCTAAAGCAGGGGTAGGCAACCTTGGCTCTTTTATGACTAGTGGATTTCAACTCCCAGAATTTGAGAATTTGAATGTTCCATTGGGTGGTTGGATGGTCTCCTAGTGCAGTGGAGACTTCTTTCCATTTAATCCCACAATTGCTAAATCTGTCAGCTGTTTTTTTAATTTATCTCTTTAATATTTGACGGGTAGAGCGATTTATGTGTTAAAGCATCAGCAGTAGGAGAGAGATTTTTTTACTATCTTGTTGCTGTTTGAACTGATCTTGGCTCCAAGAGGGGAGGAGCTCAAAGGTACAGGAGGAAAAGTAATGGAGGAAAGCCTCATCTAGAAAAAAACAAAAAAACAAAAACAGACTCATCCAAGACTGAATGGCCCTAGAAAACAGGGCCCACGGACTACGAGTGACACATTGTGTCTGCAGCAGCCAGTAAGAGCTGGACATTACATTATGAGGTGTTCTGGTTTGTCTCTACAAAAGAAGGAAAGGCAAGGAAAAGAAAGCGGGGGGGGAGAGAATATTACTGTTAAAATAGAACAACAACAAATAACTTTTAGCTGCTTCAGCTTTGGGCTGGGGGTAAGAAGAAGGCAACGTCAACAGGACAGGTCATATAAAAATGATTTTGGGGGTATGTTTATGCCATGACTTGGATGTGAGAAAAAACCCTTATCTGATCAAAATTCAGATGCTTGGCAATTGACTCATATTCATGACAGTTGCAGTGTCCCAGGGTCGCATGATCACCTTTTGCAACCTTCTGATAAGCAAAGTCAACGGGGAAGCCAGCTTCACTTAATTGTGTCACTAATTTAATAACCGCAGTGATTAGCAACTGTGGCAAGAAAGGTTGTAAAAAGGGATAAAATTCAGTTTTAAAATTTTTTCATTTAGCAACAGAAATGTTGGGCTCAATTGTGGTCGTAAGTTGAGGACTACCTGTATTCTCTTTCCATCTTTTTGTTTTTTTTTAATCATGTGCTCTCTATCCATTAGCATCGTTTCACATAGCAATCTAAAGTTGGAATCATACTGTGAGTTAGACATCTTTCGGAAAACTTTCCTTATTTTTCTGATTTTGTTTCCATGGTGGATGCTTTTACATATGTCACTGTATTACTGCTTCTTGTCCCGAGTAAAAGCTCTCTGAAATTCTTTGCTAAATTCCTTGCAGAGATCTTTGCTTTCTGGCTTTGATTCCTTTTCTTGGCAATTTCTATAATTTGTTTTGACAGCCAGTTTGCTTTCTTCTTTTTCTTGTTCTTTGGCAGTCATTTTTTACATTCATCCTTAACAATGTTATTTGATTTTATTCTATAGTTTCAGTGGTTCCCTATCAGTGAGATTCAGGACTTCCAAGTGATTCTTCATGTTCTCCTTGAAAATGGTAGATACATGCCCAACCTTTTGTAATAGAAACTGGTTGGCTATGTAGTTATGTTTTACCTTTATTTATAACTTTTATGTGAACAATTGGTCATTTGTTCCACATCTTTGCTATTATAAATGAGCTCTTCCAACAGCTTATGACAATAATATAGCCAATTTAATTTCTATGTACTTGAAATTGAATTGATACTTAAGGATGTTAGAGAGTAGCATATGCTGGAAATACCAGTCCCATTGGCTGAATAGATAGGCCTGGCACAGCTCCTCCATGCAATTTCCCAACTAATAGCACTGTGAAGAATACAGGGGAGGGAAACAGACTACTGCAAAAGATATCTCAGCCCTAAGGAGAATGGAGCATGAGAAAGAGACCCAGAGTAATTCTGTCTTAATTCTGTCAGGTACAAGTTGAGATCTGGAAAATTGTTTTAGCAAGCTTTCAAGATTTTGCAGTTTATTTATTTATTTATTTTATTGTATTTATATACCGCCTTTTCCCGAAGGACTCAGGGCGGTTTACAGGGTGGTTAAAAACAAAAAATACAAAACTTCTTCTTCTTCTTCTTCTTCTTCTTCTTCTTCTTCTTCTTCTTCTTCTTCTTCTTCTTCTTCTTCTTCTTCTTCTTCTTCTTCTTGTCCTTTTGTTTATTGATGGCTAGTGAAGAAAAAAAAGGCATTTCTGGAGAAAATTGAAAGCTGTGACTCTTGTTTCTCCTTCTGTAATGGATCCTATTAACAGTTAATAAGTCTCTTAAATTAGGTTAATATTGGTGATACCATTCCCTGTTGTTCCCCTGGAAGAATTAGCACATTTTAAAGCTGCAGTATACAAGCATTTCCATCAACTTGTTTCCAGCAGTGATGTTGGGATTACCAAAATGTAAACATATTCAAGGCAGCAATAATGCTGTAAGTAATTTTGATAACTGTTTGTTCACTTACTGAACTTCTGCTTCAGCTTCTCTAAAAGGTTTTTATGCACTGTTTTTGTATACAAATTCTTCAGAGGCTGTCTTTGACAATGGTTCAAAAATTGTGTTTGTGTTTATTATTGTTTATCAAGAGGAAACAAACAACATAGAAAACAAAAATACATTACAGAGATAAAATTATTAAGTTTTTAAATAAAACTTTCATTACATAAAATTATATTGGCCCACTTTTCCATTATATTAATAAAGACGCATTTCACATGCAGGGTGCAAACATTTTTCACTGTTTGAAACTCGGAATAACAGTATTTATTTATTTATTTATTTAATTGGATTTGTATACCGCCCTTTCCCAAAGGACTCAGGGCGGTTTACAGGGTAATTAAAACAAGAAATACAAAAATTAAAAACAATTAAAAAGATTACAACAGTCCCTGAAAAAGTAAAAAACCCCAATTAAAATTAAAATTAAAATTCTCAGCCTGGGCCAGAGAGCTCGAAGAGCCAGGTCTTCAGGTCCCGGCGGAAAGAATGGAGGTCGGGGGCAGTCCTCAGCTCCACGGGCAGCTGGTTCCAGAGGGCAGGCGCACCCACTGAGAAGGCCCTTACCCTGGGTGTTACCCGCCAGCAATCTTTTACCGCCGGCACCCTGAGAAGACCCTCCCTGTGGGAGCGCACTGGACAAAGGGAACTTGATGCTGGCAGCAGGTGTTCCCTCAGATATCCCGGACCCAAGCCATTTAGGGCTTTATAACAGTATGTTTATCTCAAAACAAAACAGGTTTATTTTGCTATTCTATATGCATGATAAATTCAAATTTCTTCTTCAATAAAATTCTGTATTTTTGTTCTGTAGTTAAACATCACTGTTATATCTTTAAAACTCATTTCCCTTTCCAAAACCGTAGTAACAAAGTGGAACAACTGTAAAACATACCCAAATTATAGAGTCTTGGTCTTCTCTGTTTTGTTTGGTCATTCTATTAGTTACTGAATCACTAACGATCCAGACTAATTTACAGCAGTCCAGGCATAACGAAAAGAAAATCCTATACAACCATTTAAAATATCCATGGCAAGCATCATTAAAATCAAACTACCAATACCAAAAGTAGAAGAAAACAATTACACTGACCTGAAAAACTGGCAAGCTGGCAACAATTAACTAGTCTCTTACTTCTCATCTATTTCAATCATTTCAGCATCTTCTTGTAATAAATATATCAAATTATGTGCCCACTAAACCGGATTTGTTTAGTTTCCATACATGTGCCCATTACTTAGAAGCATATTTTGTTGCAAGCTTTCTGGAGAGTGGAACAAAATCCATCTAAATGGGAATTCAACAGTATCAATCTAGAACGGGGGGGGAGGGGGGAACACATTTTTTTTTAATTTCAGCAATATGTCTTCTGCCTACAAATTAAGCATGTGGAGAGTTTTGCTAATCTGGTTGGCACATTAGTATTTCCTTTTGCATATTATTGCAGTTGAAAATTTGCAGAACTGATTGATCTTAATACAGTGATCTAGGTATTACTATAATTGTTATTTTTTCTAACGAAGAAGCATTTATTGGCAAAGTATTTATTGATGAAGTGTTATTTTCCCCTACTCTTTTAATATGTATCTAGTAATATCTAAATCTAAATCTTTTTTTAAACAGGAGTCTGGGCATTAGAAAATATGCACAATTAGTGATCTATAGGCCATACAAAGAACTTGATGCTTTAGTTCCAGCATCGTGGACATTTAGATTATTGAGCTTTGCCAAGAACAAGGCCTTTTAAGAAGTCCACATCTTCTTGCTTGGCTGAGTGATCATAGGACATCCTCAGATTGGAAGCTAGAAGGTGGCTGGAAAATGCTGGTTTCTACACTAGGACAATGTAGTGGTTGTTAGGCTTTATGGTCTCCAAGAGAATCAAGGGTAGCTGAAGTATTAGTAAGAGAGGCACAGGGGATTTTTACTTTTCCTCCCAGTAATCGTGAATGCAGCCTGGCAAACTGCTTCTAAAATTCAGAGCAGGTGCTTACTGAGTGGAGTGTAATGCAGTTTAAGAAGTTATTGCTGGAAATAAATTGGAAAGTTCAGCTATGCATGCAGAAATACTTGATAGGGCACAATAAATTATTTCAACCAGTTTGATTTAAAGTTCAGAGTTTAATGGACAGGAATAAATAGCTTTTCTACATTTCAAAAACATGTCATTCTGTATTTTCCTTTCCAGATAACTTTTTATGTGTCAATTCATAGCATGAAGTTATTGGATAGGGACAAAGTAATGCAATCAGGAAAGACTTGCATGGGAACATGGCTAAAATGAAAATGCAGGTGTCACCACTGAAAGTCCTATAAAATTATTGAAATCTAATTCCACTAATATAAATCCACTGGCAGTGGTTGGATTTGCATAACCCAAGCTAAGCCATTGTTTGTGTACTGTGTCTTATTGAGTGAACCAGAATTAGTTGGTTTGCATTAAACTGCAAATCAGTTTTCAGATCACAATAGTTGAATTCACACACTCTTAAGCAAAAGGGATCAAATCACAAGCATGAACTAAGCCAAAAGACTTAGGAGGTGATCTTATTTCTGTACTAGAAACTGAACTAAGACAAGCTTTTAAGTTTTTTTTAATAGTTGTCATTGCTTGGGACTGACTATACGTCTATAGTGGGAGGGGAGAATAAGCTTTAGTAATGCCTGAGGTGGTGGTGGGGGGGGGAGAGAAACAACAAAGATGAAGCATAAGAAGAAAACAGTAAGCAGAAGTTGGCCCAATCAAAGATATATATCAGATCACCATGTAAGGGGTGGGATGGAATCCTTATATGTCTAGCTAGCTCCTCAATGAAGGATAATTTCATCTGTTCTTAGTTGCCTTGCCTCCTGATGTAATGGTTAAATAATGAATAGAAGTTGCTTGTATGACTCTACACCTTACACCTCCACATTGCCTATTCAATATTCCACTTCAGTTTAACCAAAGATGAAACATCTAAACTTGTCTAATCATTTTGCTGAGGTGATTTCTTGTCATGATTTTTTTTTATAAACACTGAACTGCAAATAAATATAGAAAGGGGAAAGACAGGAAGTTTTTAAATTGTTTTTTGTTTTTTTATTTTTTTTAAAAATTAACACCAGAATGTTTCTTTTCTTTTCTTTGGGGTTCCCAGGGAAAAACAACAACAACACACACCCCAGTATGTATTTTGGCAATTGTTGTAATGCAGATGTATCTGGGAAGCCAAAGATAAGGGTTCTTTGTGGCTGTAAGATCAGAAGCAGGGAAGCTTGTGGGAGAAAGAAGGGCAGGAGAAGTCAGAGCTGCTTCAAACTGGTGCATTGTAATGCACACGGTTGACATTGATAAATAGCTCTCTTTAACTAGCATCTGCAGCAGATTGTCAGGCTGAGAAGAGTTCCCAGCATACCATATTCCTCTGTGTGAATGAAATCTCTGTTGAGTCACTATTTACTCATCTACCTGTGAAAAGGGAGGGGGGGGGAATAACATCCATTGCTTTGTTGCAGTTTTGTTGATTTGAGTTTACTTTTAATCTTCTGTAGATATACATGCTTATTTCTTCTGGTGCCTTCTGCAGGGATAGATACAGGTTATCCTGTTTTTGACTAAGGACATAGTTTTCCCACACACCCCTTTTTTAAAGCTAATTGGTTTTTGAGGTAAGAATGGGCTTTCTAAGGTCTGGAATCTTGTTTCCAGTAAACAAGGGAAATAAATAGTATTCACTGTGTCTTTTGTAGCTGAAAGAATGTACAGTTAAGCAAGATAAGAACTGAGTATAGTCTCAAAACTACTTTTCCTCATGAAAGAGAAGAAGTGTGTATATTTTTTTAAAAAAAGGTTCATTAGTTGAGACTCACAATGTATTAAAATTACTAAAGCATATATATTTTTCTGAAACCCACACTTTATTTGGTATTTCACCAAGGTTGGCTCTAAAACTTTGTAGGATATGTATATTGATTGACACACAGTGATTCACTCACCCTCAATTGAAAATAAATTCTATTGTTAACTAACTAGATTTTAAAAGGCAAGTTACCTCCTAGTATTTCAGTGTCACCTTGAAATAGAGTTTAAATGATTTTTTCTAATAATGAAACATACACATGCACCCCATTCTCCTAAAAATATTGCTGTTTAAAAAGTTGCTGGATAACAATATTCTAGCTGACATAAAACATCCAATATTTATGATGTCCATTTGCTTGCTACCTGTTCAGTCAGTTAGCAGTATGTATTACAGTTAATGACAGGACTGAACAAGTTGGTAGACCTATAATGTACAATTAAGAGGTAAACGAGTGCTAAACTTTGTGGAGAGGGGAGGGGGGAATAAGTAGACATCCCCCACCCACTCATTAAGGATGGAATGAGGAAAAAGGATGGAAGGGAAATTTAATAAAAGTCAATTCAGTAATAGGGGCAGGTCTCTTTATCAGCTCTCCATTGACTCCATTCTGAGTCAGCATGAACTAGGATAAATACTTGCTGCTAATGCATAGTAATGTAAACCTCCTTTACAGAATGATTGCCATACTAGATTTTCTTCACTCATCCTTGTTTTCACTGAACAATTTACATTCGGAGTTGTGATGAACAGCAATAAGGGATGCTTCATTCCAAACCCAGTTATATTTTTCAATACATTTCCAATGAATCAAAAATATTGATCTACTGTTTAGTTTCTAGAAGATTGATAAATACTGTTCATAGATATATTGAGTTTAATGCCCTCAGCAACCAGTGATTAATTTATTTTGTTTAGAGAATCAATTCTGCATTCAGTCCTTTATGTTTCCTAATTTAACTGCTAAATTTTATTGATTTTAAGTATTGAGGCTAAGGCTGATGTCAAAGTATATTGTCACAATGCCTTGAACCAAATATTGGGAAGTCCACCTATAAAACATTGTTCAAAATACAGAATGTCTCCTTAAAAAAATTATGTATGTCCAGACCTTATTTATCCAATTATACTGATTAAAGAAAACAGTCTTGAATGTGCAGTCAAATGTAAAAAGCATCTGTATATTGGCTGTCAAGAAAGCTAAGGTACCTTAGTGCGAACCAAAGAAAGTAAAATTCATTACAGAGCTTTCAATTTTATGTAGATAATGCAGTTTGTTTCCTTCAATGTCATGCACTAAAACTTTAAATCTCTTTTCTTGTTGTCACCTAATATAGTTTACCTGGATGGAATTGCCCCTGGCTCTGCAAATATAGCAGTTAACTCTAACCTTTAAATTAGCTACCTATTGTGTTGCCTGGCAGCTTGCATATATAGGAGCTAATAAAACAACATATGAGAATTGACTCACTTTTGAGCTTGTCATACAAAGAGCTGGTCTCTGAGCATATTTTATTAGCACTTGCAGTGACTAACTTATTCTAAGACCTTGAAGTCAGTTTTCTAGATTTGCTATGAATACTAGCAACTCCTGTGAATATTGGGAGTTGTTATGGATGCTTTGCATGTCTTCTCCTGTTGTTCACCTGTTGTAAAAGGATAATGACAATTGTTATAGTCTTATTTTGTATTAATATTGGATGGCAAGTATTTTCCTTATGTAGTTTGTAGGTTGTGCAACATCCTATTCAGATAATCATATTTTCCAATAAATCAAAAGTATTATGTATACAGTAACATTCTGGGACATGCACAAATCAGGTTAATCTAATCACATAGTTAATATGAGGCATATGCTGAATTCAATATTCTTAGACCACTGCAGCTTTTTTATACTGAGATAGTTCATCCCATGCCCAGTATTTGATGCTGGCTATGATCCAACACTGACTTAGGTGTGTTTACATGGCACTGGGGATTAATATATGGATTTTCAGCCCTCAAGTATGTATTATCTAAATAAAGCCTAATAAATGTCTAGGAAAAATACATATTATCTAAATAAAGCCTAATAAATGTTTAGGAAATGTATATACATTACCTGTGGCTTTAATTAATCCCACTTTAAAATATGAAGAAGCCTTCACAGATGTCGGATACAAATATCTTGTTTTTCATATCAGATTGCTAGGAATAGTGGGCTTGTAAAACATTTGAATATTCACTCTTGAGAGATTGAGGTCCATGATAGCCAATTTGGTGTAGTGTTAAAGTGCTGGTGTAGAAATCAAGAGACTGTGACTTCTAGTCCCATTTTATGCATGAAAGCTACTCTCTCTCGGTCCAAGTCACCTTACAGGATTCTTGTTGTGGGGGAAATAGGAGGTAGGGATATTGATATATTTTCCACTTTGAGTATTTTCAAAGTAATAAAGGTGGGATAAAAATCTAATAAATAAATCACACTCTTATTTTATAAGAATTGCTTTGCATAGGCTAATGGTGAATTTCTAATGTTTATTCATTTCTACAGTAAAAATGTAGAAACAGTGATCTAAATCAGAGGTCCCTAACCTTTTGGGCACCAGGGACCGGTTCTGTGAAGAGAGGTTTTTCCATGGACCAAAGGGTGCATGGTTTTTTGTACTGCCTGCATCCCACGGATGGGGCTTTGCTTGTTTGTGCAGACAGGTTGCTGGCATGCCATGGCCTGGGGGTTGGGGACCTCTGATCTAGATAGTGAACAGCTATAGTTGTTTCTGGTTTTACAACATATGCTTTCACAACCAACTGCTCCTTTTCCACCTGAGGCAAGATGATATGTAGTGAAAACTGTCCTGGTGATTGTTCTGGATGGATTCACACTTGCACGTGGCACCATTACTTAACAGACTTAGGAACAGATCTAGATCTTAAGTGATAGATTCCTAAATGACCAGAAATGGCATCTGATAAAGGTTGAAATAAAACACTTTCTAGTAATCACATAACTGTATACTTGATTTTGTGTGAACTGCACATTGAAAGGTTAAAAAAAAAGAATATAAATGCATAACATCAGTCACTAGATAGCCCAATGCAGTGTTCTGCAGCCTAAAGGGTTGGAAATAGAGGTCAATCACCTTGTATTCTCTTCTCCTCACCCTCTAGTGCCTCCAGAACTGTTTCAGAAGTTTGGGAGATCTTCCATAGTGGTGAGAAGTGTGCCGGCTTTTGTGCATGGACAGTTTGTGTGTTGACATTTTTAAAGATCCAAAGTAATATTTCTAACTTCTCTTCAAAACACAATCATTGCAGAAGATTTGATAACAATTTCAGAAGTTTATTTTTTTAAAATAAGAAAAGATTAAATGAGTTTTCTAGTGGTATATGGGGTATAATATCCTTAGCAGCATGGTACCACTGAAGTAGATATAACTTTGCTAAATTTCAATGCATGGGAATCATAGATCCTGAATTTTGGATACATTCTTTGTTAGCCCATTTGAACTATGTTGATTCAAAAACTGTTGCTGTATGATATGCCATTTTGCCCAGTTGAAGGTTACAAACAACAACACAAGAGTTTTAGTATTATATAGAGTAAAAATAATACTGCCACAAAGATACGAATCATTGCCCCATTCTGCTATCTTTACCCACCAGCAGTATTCAGAGACACATTTGGTCCTTGCTTGATTGTAATCCTTCATTCCCACCATGCATTAGCATGAACAATTAAAGGCAAACTGTAAGTACAATACAATCACAGGTAATTTATGCTATGATATGTGTTGCACTGGCAAATATCTGGTAGATATTCTTCTTCTGGTCTTTAATCTGTAAAAAGATTTTCTTTTCTTTATTGGATTATGTTTGCTATCTATTAATTTATAATGGCAGTTGCTTTGTCTTTAGTCTTGAAGGAATGGATAGATTTTTTTGAGCTTGTGTACTACCCTATTCAGGCCCCTTAATGCTTTTATTTTTGGATTGTATTGCAAACCTAACAAATGCAAGTAAAGGATACTAGAATGTATTCTTATCTCAGCTTTGAATCCCCTGAGTAATAAGATTGCTTGTTATCTTAAGGTGGCAGAAATACGTGTGAGTTATCATACATTCCTGGTTTATAATGTTATACTTTTAAACTAGTCACTTAAACATTGATTAGTGCTTGTTCTTAGTCACATGAGAAATTAGCAGGATCTTCATGTACAGTAATCCTGAAAGTATACATTCTCCATGCAGAAATGGGAATCATCATATAAGAAAGCCAATAATTGATTTAGATTATGGTAGGGAAATGACATGTTTCATTAGTACAGGCGCTCATAGCACTCAATTATGTAGATGTCTGTTATTATCTGTCATTCTTATATTTAAAACAAAACAAAACAATAATTTATCTCTGGAAAAAACAGCACCAAAATGTATATTATCAAACATGGGATGTGAAAAGTATGTTAGGAATTACTGTATTAAAATAATCTGTTGGAAAGGAAATTAAAGGAAGAATTTGTAAAAAAAGACAATCTGGATTTTTTTCAAACACCGAAATTGAGGAATCCACGTGTACTAAATTAACTAGGGATGACCTCTATTCTGTTTTTGGTGTGGCTTTTCTGAAAACTGATTGGCACTAGAAGCTTCTGAAGAGAAGGAATGAGAATTGGTCTTCTTTTACATGTAGTGATGTCCTGGCAGTATGAAAAAAAATGCGTCCATCTTTTGTCTTAATTTGTTAGTGAATATTAAGACACAAAGGATGGATTTTAGCTGCATTCCTGCTTTTTATTACACGGTTTTGTTCCTTTGTTCTCAGCGAAGCATATATATGGCTTCCCCTAAACCTTTAAATATAGTGAATCCCACATAACTGGTAATTTTAGAATGTTATGCCACTAAAGTGAAAGTTCCAATTGCTTATCATGCAGTATTCTTATTTTGAAATGCAGTAAAAACTGCACATTGCTTTTTTTATAAACTTTGCTTTGGATTCCATGGCTTTCATTATTAGATCTGCATGTTTCTTAATTTATTACAGGAAATATTTATCAGACAATCAGCTTTTTCCCTACAATAGTCAATCATTTACTATATTGTTTGAATGTTTAGGTAGAGACCTGTTGGTATATATAATCATCATTGCTCTAAGATTATATACCCCAACAGAGTTTTTAATAAGTTGTAAAAATGCAGATTTCTAGCCCAGCAGTTGAAAAGCACAAACTAGTATTATATTGGCAAATAGATTTGAGATTTGATTCATTCATTGAATGATTAAGTAATATCAAACTGGTGTCCATTCTTAGTGACCATATAAAAATAAAGTTTCTCAAGACACTCTGTCCCCAACCTCAATCTTCAAGTTTACCAACAAAGCATCTATAGCTCTTGTAGTTTGAAGGGTTGTCACCAAGAAGAGGGGGTCAACTTATTTTCCAAAGCACCAGAAGGCAAGGCAAGAAACAATGGATGGAAACTAATCAAGGAGAGAAGCAACCTGGAATTAAGGAAAAACTTCCTAATAGTGAGAACAATTAACCAGTTTGACAGCTTGCTTCCAGAGGCTGTGGGTGCTCCATCACTGGAGGGTTTTAAGATGAGACTGGACAGTCACTTGTCTCAAATTGTCTAGGGTCTCCTACTTGAGAAGGAGGTGGGACTAGAAGACCTCCAAGGTCCCTTCCAGCTCTACTCTGATTAATAGTTGAGTCCATCCAGCTTATTGCTGATTCTTCTTTCCCCTTTTCTTCTACTTTCCAAATATTACAGGCTTCTCCAGAGAGCTGGATCTTCATATAATGTATCTAAACTATGATAGTTTAAGCCTGGCCATTTAGGCCTTGAAGAGGAACTGAGTTGATTTTTCTGTAATCCATTTCTTTCATTACTGAAGCTGGTTTGTAGCAGATTGTTGTTTTCATTCATTGCTATTGCTTCTTATTTCCTTTCCTACTAGGTTTCCCAACATGCTGCTCTCCCCTGCTGTCTATTTACATTAGTGCTACGAATAAAGTCTCCAAATTAAATACATTGATGCCAGTATTCTCAAATTGCATAATATTGGATTGTGGTTTTTTTTAAGTGCTCAGCCCTAGGCACCCACAATTTTATGTCCAAGAGACAAATTTGGCTAGAGATAATTTCACCATAATGCTGTTTTAGATTTCAGGCCAGTTAAGCTCTTGTCTTACTAGGGTGGCAGATGAATACTACTGCTGTGATTACATTTGTGACTTCTAAAGAAATTTGCCCATTCTATTTCTTTGTCTTGCATGATTTGATCCAAATGCTTCATTTTGTCATGACAGAGCATTGTTGCTATTATTTGTGAGATGTGATTTTTAATCAAAGCGGTACCATTTGACTGAAAAATCTAGAAAAATGAACCATTTTACTGCAATATGGAACAGTTGTTTGGAGCAACAATTCTGTAGATGTATGCCCCAGAGAATAGTATTTACGATTTTCCCAATTAAAAAATGTGGAAAAGTAAAATAAATAAAATAACCTTGGGGCTTTCCCACTGCATATGACTCCATTCATTCCCAGGCACTTTGGCCGTGCTGTTGGAATGATGAACCATATAATCTAACACATCTGGGGGACACCAGATTTTCAAAGGCTGTCTTGGAGACAAACACAGATTGTAAGGTCTGTGATTCAACTGAATTTGCTTGCTTGTTTATGTGCCATCAAGTTGTTTTCAACTCGTAGTGACCACATAGATCAGGGGTGTCAAACTGGCAGCCCACAGGCTGGACGTGTCACATGCAGGCCATGCCCACCCTGGCTCCGCAAAGGCAAAAAATGTCGTGATACATCATGTGATGCGATTGAGTTGGACACCCGTGGCATAGATAGATTTTCCACATGATGATTTGTCCTTAATTTGGTCTTTCAGGCCTTTCAACATTGCACTCGTTGCTACTCTAACTCAGTCCATCCAATTTGCTGCTGATTGTCCTCTTTTCTTCCACCCTTTCCAGCATTAGAGCTTTTTCCAAAGAGCTTTAGGTCTTTGCATAATATGTCCAGTTATAATGTAGCCTGTGTGTTCTGAATACATACATTACTGTATGTTTAATGTAGACATAATATGTTGTGAAAAGACATGGCTTTCTGGGGCAACTGTTTTACATTATGGAATGGATTCAGTGGAAAAATCAGTCTTCCTCAGGATTGTCCCAAAGGGCAACTGGAGGCAACTGAACTTTCTTGTGTTTCTTTTGAAGACAGCACAGACTTATCCCCAACAACCTGTGCCTGTTTTCAACAGTGAAGAGACCAGGGCAGAAAACATCCTGCACCCAAGAAAGCTCTACACACATTTGCACTACTCAGGTGACCCTGACTGAGGACACAGGTAAACCTTCAAATGGTTTCAATGATTCTCTAAAGGAATGCAAATGACCATCTGTCTGCAAGCAATATAAATCCTTCCACTCCCCACCATCTAGTCAGAGCTGAAGAAGCTTCTTGGATGAGAAGCCGATACCAAATACTTGCAAATCCAAACTTAATTCAATATTCCTTTTATCAGTTAGTACTTAAAATATAAACTTTTGACCCTTCTTCCAACCAATGAAATAATGTCATCTTGTTTTTGTTATGGAGCAATCAATTCTCTCTTTAGGTATAATATTTGACCTTAAACAGGTTTACAATTATTTTGATTCTATGCAATTTATTTTTTAAAAAAATGAAGCAAGTCTGAATCAATTAGAGAATAACCTTGGTAAGGCAAGGAATTTTTCAACACCTTTTCTCTTTTCTGCTTAATTTTGTATCTTTTTTAACTATTTGTACTTTTTTAAATAGTTTTTTTAAAGTACCATAGTAAACTTTTTTTTACAAAAAGTTGTTAAACATTAGCCTTCAAGGTCTATTTGCTACCTGGATAATTATAAAGTAGATGTGATGGCTTCTTAGGGTGCATTCTCCAAAGGCATAAAGAGATGTTTTAGGCTTAGGTTAAAGACCTATAATCCTAGGTCATCAATCTTTCTTCTTGCCATATGTTCCTTCAACAAGCAGAGAGAGGGAAAAGGCATTATTTTGAGAAATCAAAGCCGCTTTTTTATAGGTAGTTGCCCAATCTTCAAGGATTTTTAGGCTATCTTGGACTAACTTAGCTCAGTTGAAGTAGGAGCAATTGGTTACAAATCAGCCTTTCCTCTGAAAATCGCTATGCACTCTTATATCTGATTCATTCAGAATATAAATGGACATGCCATATATATTAGACATAACCATATCAGTAAAACTACCGTGCCATCAACAGCTGCAGAGCTGTAATAAATATAGTAGGGACTAATATGGTATACCAGTGGATTGATGGGTTTGGGCTTCAGATGCCCTCATAGTCATGAAGTTCATTATTATTTTTTACTCTAACTTTGTTTATTCATTTATTGTCTTTATCTAGCTGACCACTTGAAACTTTTTTTCTGAGAAGGATCTAAGAGAGTCTGGGAGAGTGTGATCCTTCTCAGAAAAAAAGTTGAAACTTTCCTGATTCAAGTGAGTCCAAATCTGCAGCAACTTGGTCTTCCTACGACTGAACCTGAGTCTGTTCTTCTCCATTCAATTTCATATTGTCTTGAGTGGCTCAATAATGAGTGTACAAAGTTAGGGAAGAAATTGTCAATAGATTGGTGATATGTGTGATATGTCAAGATTTCAATACATTTCGTTGTTTTGACAAAATCATAAGACTTTGGAGCAATCTGGTCAAATTTGGAAGTTGTTTGTTTATTAGACAAATTTCAGGCCTTTATTCCTTTTTCCTTCCTTTTTCTTTGCAGGAATATAACTATAGTATTTTGCCAACTCTGTTTATGTATCTAATTATAAAGTCAGGCTTTTAGGGGATGTCATGCTGTATCTTGTCACTGTTTACAATTTGGTTTCTCTGTTGCTACACCTACTATGGGCTGTGGATGAAATGGCCTCTGTGGGAGATCCACCAGGCCTCACCCTAATGACATTTTACTTCAAGCTTGTTTGGACAAGTCATTACCTCCTTAGATGCTTTAGATGGGATTTGTACTTCTCTCCAACAGCCACTTTTTGTGTAGTCTGCAGTTTCCTGTTTTAGTCATCTATCTAGTACAGACATGTCAAACACATGGCCCAGGGGCCAGATTCGGCCCGCGAAGTGGTTTCATGTGGCCCGCAAAGCCATCCTGGAAACAGTGAGGGAACGGCCCCCACTGCCTTGGCCCTGGCCCAGAGACCCTCCTTCTGCCAGAGACCCTCAGATCTGTCCCACTCCTGCCCAGGCCCCCATAGGCACCCTTGATGCGAATGATGTACAGCTGGCCATGCCCACCCAGTAGGCCATACGCACTCTAGCCACACCCACCCAGTAGGCCACACCCACCCAATAGGCCACGCCCACCCAGTAGGCCATGCCCACCTGACCCCTTGAGGGCAACTGCAATGCTGATGCGGCCCTCAATGAAATTGAGTTTGACACCCCTGATCTAGTACAAAGAAGACAAATTCCCAAGTGTCCTTTCTCAGTTGGGACTATGGACTTCTTGGGAAGGGACTTTTTCAGTGGTTTTCTCTCTACAGGTATGTCCCAGAGAATGGCATTGGATGCTTAATTCATTACTTTGTCAGTGTCAAATGTACTTTTATAGTGTCTCTTATGACTTTACATTCCCTGAATTTTAATTTCTGATGGGTTTATTTTCTGAAGCTTTTGGACCAATCTTCTAGTATGTATTTGTAAAGGTAAAGGTAAAGGTTCCCCCGCACATGTGTGCTAGTCGTTTCCAACTCTAGGGGCCGGTGCTCATCTCCGTTTCAAAGCCAAAGAGCCAGCGCTTGTCCGAGGACGTCTCCATGGTCATGTGGCCGGCATGACTAGACACCAAAGGCGCACGGAACGCTGTTACCTTCCCACCGGAGTGGTCCCTATTTTTCTACTTGCATTTTTACGTGCTTTCGAACTGCTAGGTTGGCAGAAGCTGGGACGAGTAACAGGCGCTCACTCTGTTACGCGGCACTCGGGATTCGACCCGCCAAACTGCCGACCTTCCGATCGACAAGCTCAGCGTCCTAACTCACTGAGCCACCGCGTCCCTTTATGTATTTGTATTGATTTTAATTGGTTTTTGCAATACATCTCAGGGTAGCTATAGGCCATACAAAACTTTTTTTATATAAATAAGTGAAATAGTTTGTTCCTTTTTTTGATATAAGCTCAATGTCAAATTGAAGATGAAAACTGATGATGTGTGAGCTTATAGATATCTAGAAAGAGAGAAGAGTATTTTTAAAGCATCAATGTATCAGAGAAGAATATGAAATAAGCACCCTCTGCGTACACACACACACACACACACACAAAGAGAAAGAGAGATGAGATGAGAAGAATTTTATAAATCCCTTCCTTTTGGCAGTTTGCATTGCAGCTTGGGTCAATGCAGTTTAGTCTGGAAAAGAAAATTCATCCCATCAGACATACTAATATAGTAGAAAATATGTTGCCTAGAATTTTACTAAAAAAGATTAATACATCTAAGATGGAAAATTGATGAATGTTATTGCATTACATTATACTCCAATGTTCTATCTCCGGTCTCTTTTAATAGAATAAATTTGTATATATTTAATGTATTTACCATATATACTTGTGGATAAGACAAGAATTTTAAGGGCCAAAGCGCACCAAAAAATCATATTCAGCTTATCCATAAATGGGCTTATCCATGAGTACATATGTTAATGCTTTTTTAAAGTACTCATATTTCTCATACATACTTGTGGATAAAGAGAACCTTGAATTTTTAACCAAAATATTATGAAAAATGTGGGTTGGTTAAAAAGTGGAAAGTCAGCTTATCCATGAATGGGCTTATCCATGAGTATATGTAGTATATGTTTGAGTGTAGGGTATGTCTGTGTTCATGACTTAAAAGTTTTGTCTGGCAATCTGGTTATTTCAGAACCATTCATGAGTTGGGCTCTGTGCAAAATTCACATCTGCTCCCTCTGGCCAGTATCTGTAAAGCACAAATACAGATATTGACCTTTTGTGTTGTAAAATTATTACCCGCATCTGAGTAAGGTTTGCAAGTTAATGCAAATGCTTTAACAAACTAATACATGTGTAGTTCAAAACTATTACAAATTTCACACTATAATATTTTATTTCTGATTGTTTGAAACTATCAGCTGTTGTGATTCAGGGTCAGCCTGTGGGTTCGGCAGTTGGGTCGGACGACTCAGAGGAGGAGGAGGGGGGTGTTGAAGACCTTGCTGAGGGGGTTGAAGATCTTGCTGATGAGACCCTCAGCCAGGCCCCTTCCACTTGGTCACCACAGAGACCCAGCTGTGTGAGCCTGACAGCGTGGATGAAGATGACCCACAGCTGGACCTGTTCAAGGACGCCCGACGCAGGAGGCAGTCAATTAGGAGTAAACAGAGGAAGGCAATGGGGCTTCTCGGAAGGAGGCAGAGAGAAGCCACGCCCTGAACTCTATATAAGGGGAATGTCTGGGAGGGCTGGTTTGCTGAAGGCAACCGCTCGGATAGTTCATGTTTCTTAAATCTCCGGTTTCTTGGTTTGTCTTGTTCCGTTTGTTTTTGTAGTAATAAATTTGGCAGGTGTAATTCCAGCCTCTTGCCTTCTTGAAAAAGGGGTTGTCCCTGCCTTTTCTGCAGGGCCGGTAGCAGGCTGGTACAGAACATCAGCGAGTACAGCAGTGAATCTGGAAATCTCTGAGCATCTGTCTTTAGAAGCATTCTACTACATCTGCTTACAGAAAGCTGGATTTTTTTCCCTCCCCTGTCCTTTGTTTTTGCTTCATGCTCTTGCCATCAGTGGCACCTTGCCTCAACACACATGGCTTTTAATAGATAAATTCCATCAGTTTGAAACATAGTTGGGATCATTTGTCCATCTAATGAAATGGTACTTTCTTCATTTTTTAATTTTCATTTTACATGCACACACACAGAGAGAGACACACACAAACAATCTACATCACAGCATTGATAATATTTTTAATCAGATTATTTGATCACCCCATTTCATGATTATAATACCTGATTTTTTATTTAGCCCACTACCATTTCCTTATCGAAACTGTTTAGCCCCCATTGCTAAAATCCCACCCTTATGAGTCTTAAACCTAGGCAGGTGGGATAAAAAGAAATCTCTGTGATTCTCTTGTCCTCCAAAGTTATATCATTGTGTGCCAAATTGGTCCGAAGTAAATGACGCAGAGAGTTGAGATGTACTTGGTGCTCTTAGTTCAAATTCAAGTTCAGATAAGTGCAGGTCCATAATGATAAAACTAATTACATTCTAATTGGCATTTGATGACTTTTGCAAATGAGCTGATAGTTATCACTCACATGGACTGGGGTCAGACTTCCACCTGGCTAGTTTAAAAGTTGCTTCACACTGAATTTATAGTAGCTTTGATCTTGGTTGGTTGTAATGCTAGTTAGTAAGGATTATAGTTCTGCCTATACTTTAATAAATTAAGCTATTCTATTTCCAGGAGTGGATTGTTAGAATAGTTATCTAGTTGTAATGATATGTAAGAACGAGGGATGAAGGAAACAGTTGCTGCTTAGGGAACAATCAGACAAGAGAGGGAAAGTACAAATCTAATAGAACAGGCTGTAAAAAAAGACAGCAGAAGATTTGTACTTTCAAACTTGTAAGATTCTGTTAATGTAATCTTACAACAAAATAAAAATGGTTCATCTGTTTGTTTTCTATTGCTTTACATGGAAGGACTGACACTAACTAGTTGTAGTAGGATAAATGCTACCTAGTCAGACCTTCTGACAATTTTTCAGTGAATAAAATCCAAAATCTTTCGTTTTTCTTTCTGTTGATAATTCTCTTGATTTTTTCCCCCTCATCCACACTAAGTACACAGTAGGGTTTCATAACAATGATGTCAATGCTACTTTGCCTTTTTCATGGATGACTGAATGTAATAAAACTCAAGGCTGAGAACCTCTAGACAATTTTATATATAAATAACAAATAACTTACTGAGTGCGAGTTGTGATGTAGACAGATGCCACCTTTCATGAACAAGGGAAGATATTGGGAGGCTTGGAGAAATTTAGGATTTGCAGAAATATCAAATATTTAGAGGGAAAGAAACTAAGACTAATTATAGCTGAACATTCTTAGTGGCTATTGAAATAATAAAAGGAGGGGCAGGGGAGGAATGGAGACAGAAGTGGGGTGTCCTGAAATAAGACAAGGTTGGCTGGTCTCTGTTCTGAAGAATAGCAGTCTACACTGGAACATATTGATGGCCTGTCTGTTAAAACAAATGAAATCAAAAATGCTGAGCAGATTCTCCATAATGAGGCTTCTCCAAGTGTGAATGATTGCCTTCTGCCATGCTGTTATACAATAGAAATAAAGGTGAGGAAAAGAAAAGCAAATTGCATTTTACTTTTTAAGCTGGCTGTTTTGTTGGAGGCTCTGTTAGTTAAAGTCTTTAATCTATTTGTTTTCCTGTTTTCGTTTTGGCTGAAAAGCCTAATCAATCAACCTGCTGTACCATATCCTAATTTCTTTTAACCTTGCATGCCCTATTTTTTACTTCTAGGTTTAAAAGTCAGTTATTCTGTAGCAGTGGCTCACGGAAACACCCCTTTAATTGCTTTATTAGGGCTTTTTTCCTGGATATACAATCAAGAGTTTGCTTCATGTTTCTGAACCTCCTTACTGATTGGCAGTCCAAAAGCTGGAATAGGCCACTAGAATTTTCAGCCTTCTCTCAATGTGATTTAGATCTTAGCTTCCCTCTTTGTGTGTTCACTGATCCGTTTCTAAGATGTCTGATCCTCAGAGTCCTCCCTCCCCCTCCCCAATCTTTAGTTACAAAAACTTTCCAGGCATACATTGACAATGCATACATCAATATAGGTCAGTACTGGTAGCTATTTACAACAGGTTACATTGGCTGACACTGGCTACCACTCTATTCCTCTTGAAATTTCATTCCATTTTATTTAATATGAAGGTTTTCTTGGTTACTAATATGTTAGATATTTTTGAACAGCAGCATGCATGCATGAATTCATAGATAAATAGATAATCAACCTCTTGTTTTGTTTATAGTAACAACTCTTCTCAGTAATAGAATTGAAATACCATGGTTTTGTAATGGAATGAACTTTAGAAGGCAGTTAAAGATTCAGATCCCATCTGGGCTGCCCAAAAGTTGTTCATGAAGTTTACGAAAAGGTTTCTGAAATAGGTCAAGACTTAGAGTTAGCAAGTAATAATAATAATTAGCACCTCCATTATTAGGGAAGATATTTCATTTTGTCTAGCTTTACTTGATAGTCCTATGGATCTTGGAAACAATTCCATAGCAAAGATGTGTAATAAGTTTGTCTCGGAAAAGTTTTGTGGATAAATAATAAACAATCCATATAAGACTTTCAGTACTTATACAAAAGACTATTTTACAAAGTTGGAACTGCTGTCCCATGCTTGAAAAATGCACTGAAGCAATGAATTGCTATCATATTGCTTGGGGATATAGTAAGAATAAAATAGAATTCTTATAATGCATCATGGATGAATAATTAACTTCTGAATTGATATATTTTATTAGTAAATATGAGTGCAAGCATAACATATATAAAATTTATTTGGAGGGGCAGTTGAACTAATAAAGCAGTTAACATTTTAAGCAATCAAATTTCCCTCAGGATAGATGAAAGCATGAAGTAATATGTTTTAATACCTGATAGAATAACCACTTTACAAGAGAACTAATAATAGGAGTTTGACAAGTGAATGAATGATTATATTAACATTCCACATAGGAATCATGTAATGGAGCACAGAGTTTCAAAAGGCCAACATTGTAAAGCAACAACTGGAGAGACAACACCCTAATCTAACAAGTAGCAACACATTCCTAGATGAAAACAAAGATTTAGTGAAAAGTTGTAGTGTTCCCAATTCATTATTTTTGGGGTAGTACCTTAAAGTGAGCAAGCATCTTAATAAAGATATTGAATACATCTTTAAATTTTGACAGATGAAGCTAATTCGCTAAATTCTTCCTAAAGAATAGAAAGAAAACAAAAAAAAATCTGTAATGTTGACACAGTATATTTTAATAGTAAATTTCCTCTAAAGGGCTCTATTCCAGCCCAACAATTGTAAATTATCTCAGGTCGTGATGCATAAACTAATTAAGTAGAGTCTTTGGCAGCCTAATGCAAGACCCAGTTTGTTAAAAGTGCATGGATTTGGGCCAGCTTATGGCATTGAGCTTCTGTTGCTTGCTGCTCCTTAAAATATTCACTTTTCTGTCTTTGTCCTGATCTTATCCAGCTTCCAAATACCCATTTTCACCTGCTCTTTGTTGGAATTGATATGCCCACCATTTGATTAATTTAGTGTGAATTGCAAGGTACCTCTTTACTTTGGTGAAATAACTATCTTGTGTGCTTCAGACATAGATTTCTGTCATGTTTGATATGCCTATGTTATGCCATAGTTTATTGAGTTGAGAATGTATTTCTTGATCCTCCTCCTTCTAGAGTTATAAATATGAATTTATTTGCATATTATAAGGTACTATAGAAATAAGAGAAGCACTCTATCAGTAGAGCAGCTGCCTTCATATGAAGTTCTATCTGTTATTTGCACACTTCATATGATGTTCAATATTATTATATCTGCATAAGAGAAAGAAAAGTGCTATAGTATCTTTATGATCATATGAGCATGGACAACATACATAAAATATAATACAATAATGGGAATAATTCCTTTGATGGCATTCCTTTGCTAGTAGTTTCAATATTGAAAGTAATTGTGCTACTGAATTTCCCCCCCCCCCCCGATTCCTTGATTTAAACCAGTTCTGTCCTATCCAGGGTTTTTATAGAAAAGTATCAATAACCTACAGTACTGAAGGATTACATCATTTGATGAGATATATTAAACCCCATGTTTTCTTTACCTGGCCCAAGCAAATTTGTAATGCCAAGTACATTTACTTTAACATTTAGAAATACAGCTGTTGTTTATTGTCTAAATGAAATGGATTAGTCATGAAGTCTGGATCAAGATTCTTTAACTGTTTTGTACAGTTTGCATACAGTACAGAATTTGTGCAAAAACTTCATATAATCAAAACAAAGGAATTTTGAAAACTACAAAGTTTGAAAAATGTATAGAAATAATTTGAAAGAAACAAAAACCTTACACCAACGATATTACAGTTATTTTGTTTTCTAGAAGAACATTTGTTAAGTTACCCCAAAGGGAAAAAAAATGTTGAGTCAGTAATATGAGGACCCAGATTGTTGGGGGCTGACTCTGTAAACTGCTTAAAGAAGGCTGTAAAGCACTATGAAACGGTGTATAAGTCGAAGTGCTATTGTTGTTTTGTGGTCCAGAAGTGGCTAAATAGTGATGGGAAAGAGACTTTGATCACAGCTTGGTGATTTGGGAGAGATACTTACAGTAGTATTCTCAGCAATGGATATGAGGGTGTATGTTGCTTCAGAAGCTGAGAGATAGAACTCCAAATTTGTTAAAAAACCATTTTGCATATTCTTCATAGTGAGTTTCTTACATAAGATTTCCCCCCTCCCCTCTCTCTCAGCAATAGGTTTTTCAGTGTCAGTAGGATGTACAGTAGTTCTACATCTTCCCTATAGACAGGATGATTTTCTTGGCAATCTGTGATTATAATTATGTGTTTGAAGCCTACAGTGAAGGACAATTCTTGGCCAGTGATAAAATGACAGTGATTGCACATAATTGCTGAAAACAACTTTGAGCTTTATTAATGAGATGCTGCAAACAACATCTTATAGATTATTATCTAATTTAACTGCCAATTCAGAAAAGTTAAGTGTTTTATAATGTACATGTATTTTTCCCTGTCCATAACTGTCAGTGTTTCATATATAAACTTGTATCTATATTGACTTTGTAAAAGTGCGTTACTGAAGCGTTACTGAACAGGCTCGTTCAGAATATAAAAGTTAATTTAAAAGAAGGTAATACTAGCAAAAGAAAAGTTTATGTTTGGTAAGTATTTTAAACAGTTAAATTACCAGGCAAAGAACTTACCTTTAAAACTACAATTGAATGTTATCACATCTGGCCCTGGAAACAGCTTAGGTGGGTAAATGCCTAAGCTTTTTGCACAAAGAGTTGGATTTTAAATGCTTAGCTTATTCCTGGATTTATTTGCTATCTGTGAAATGTTCAGAATCCAAATTAGACGTCTTTAAAAACTAGCCAAATACTTAAAAGAGTTGTTGAAAGAGAGACAGCAAGTTGTTATTCTACCTGTTGGACTAGCAATAAAGGGCTTAAGTATATCCCACTTAGATACAAATTTATTTGGGTGACCCTAGGCTAGTCACAAACCTTAACCAAACAAACTCACAAGATTGATATGAGAAAATAAGTGATGCAAACTTTATAAATACATGTGCAAAGGTGTGTGTATTGTGGGGGAATTGTGATTGCGGGTAAATTCAAATAGTAGCCATCATTAAGATATGGGTAGTCCTTAAGTTATGATGGTAATTGGAACCAGAATTTTTGTCACTAAACAATGTGATCATAAAATGAGATTTCTCATGACAGCATCTTAGGGATAACAATCTTGGCAGTTCCCATTGCCATTGTTAACCAAATCCCACAAGTTGTGAGGTGAAAATTCACCCTGTTCCAAGTCATTCCCACCCAGTCCCGAACCTTTCTCAGCAGTGTAGATTTCTCTTTGCACAATGTGTCCAAAATATGATAAATTGAGCTTGATCGTTTCAAATGATAATACTCTTTTAATCTTATATCATCAAAGACCAACTTTCATTTCTATAAAATGTCCCAGGAAAACCCATTTCTTAACTTTTCTGAATTTTTTGGTGCTTAGGTATTTGTAGCAGCCTTTATTGCTATCAAAGTAGTGTCATCAATATAGTGTAAGAAATTAATGTTTCTTCTTCCAGTTCAGCTTCCCTCAATGTATATTCAGTAGGTAGGTTAAATAAATAAGGGAGAATATATAGCCTTATCTCTGTCCACTTGGAGCCAGTTCCATGTAGACTGTGGCTTATTGAACTGCATACAACTTTAACATGAGATATACAGGAATTCGTATTTTCTGAAACACATTCCACATCATGACATGCTTAATGCAATCGAAATCCTTTCTATAATCAATGAAGCATGTGATGACTACTTTTCGGTATTTGGTTGCTTTCTCAGTTATCCAAAATTGTCTCAAATGGATCCAGGAAACTACAGACCAGTCAGTTTGAAATCAGTACTTGGGAACATCCTGGAAAAGATAAGCAACAAATCTGTGAACACCTAGAGACAAACAAAGTTATAACAAGAAGCCAACATGGATTTGTCAAAAACAGATCATGCCAGACAAACCTTATTGCATTCTTTGGCAAAATCACCAAATTAATGGACCAGCAAAATGCTGTGGACTTAATTTACTTGGATTTTGGTAAGGCATTTGAGAAAATAGACCACAACCTGTTACTTGGTAAGACAGAAAAATATGGGTTAGACAGCATCACCACCAGATGGATTCGTAGCTGGCTGACCAACTGCATTCAGTGAGTAGTCCTTAATGGGAACTACATCTACATGGAGGAAAGGATGCAGTGGAGTACCTAAAGGTTCTATCTTGGGTCCAGTACTTTTTAACTCTTCATAAACAATTTAGATGAGGGGATATAAGAGGAACTTATCAAATTTGTAGATGACACCAAGCTGGTGGGAATGGCCAGTGGTCCAGAAGATAGGCTTAAGATATAGAAGGATCTTGACAGACTTGAACATTAGGCCCTATCTAACCAAATGAAATACAGTGGTGAGAAAAGTAAGATTTTAAACTTAGGCAAGAAAAACCAAATGCATAGACATAAAATAGATGATACTTGGCTCAAAAGCAGTAACTGGGAAAGGGATCTGGGAGTTCTGGTGGACAACCACATAAATATGACCCAGCAATATACTGCATCCACCAGGAAAGCCAATATAATCTTAGGTTGCATTAAGAGAGGGATAGAATCAAGATCAAGTGAAGTGCTAGTATTGCTTTATAATGCCTTGGTAAGACCATACTTGGAATACTTCATCCAGTTTTGATTGCCACAATATAAACTCTGGAAAGAGTTCAGAGAAGAACAACAAACATAATTAAGGGACTAGAGCAGGGGTGTCAAACTCAATTTCATTGAGGGCCGCATCAGAATTGCGGTTGCCCTCAGGGGGCCGGGTGGGTATGGCCAGGGTGGGCGTGGCCTACTGGGTGGCCATGGCTAGAGTGCGTATGACCTACTGGGTGGGCGTGGCCAGCTGTACATCGTTCGCATCAAGGGTGCCTATGGGGGCCTGGACAGGAGTGGGACAGATCTGAGGGTCTCTGGCGGAAGGAGGGTCTCTGGGCCAGGGCCAAGGCAGTGGGGGCCGTTCCCTCACTGTTTCCAGGATGGCTTTGCGGGCCACATGAAACCACTTCATGGGCCGGATCTGGCCCCCGGGCCTTGTGTTTGACATGTCTGGACTAGAGGCTAAAAAATACGAAGAACAGTGGCTGGAATTGGGCTTGTCTAGTCTAATGAAAAGAAGGACTATGGGTGGCATGATAGTGGTCTTCCAATATCTCAGGGGCTGCCACAAAGAAGAGGGAGTCAAGTTATTCTCCAAAGCACCTGAAGGCAGGAGAAGAAGCAATGGATGGAAACTAATCAAGGAGAGATCCAACCTACAACTAAGGAGAAATTTCCTGACAGAACTAACAATCACTCAAACACCCTGCATCCAAAGGTTGTGGGTGCTCCATCAGTGGAGGTTTTAAAGAAGAGATTGGACAGCCATTTATCTGAAATGGTATAGGGTCTCCTGCTTGAGCAGGGGGTTGGACTAGAAGACCTCCAAAGGTCCCTTCAAACTCTATTATTCTATTCAGTTCTTTTCTAAACCCAGCTTGAACATCTGGCAGCTCCCTTTCTATGTAGGCTTTAATCTGTATTGGATGACCCTAAGGATTATTTTTCTGGGAGGTGAAATGAAGGATATTGTGCAATACAGTAGTTTACATATTCCATTAGTATTAGCTAGCTTTGAAATTTATATGGAGACTTACCCCTTCCTATTTGTTGGCTGTTGTCTTTTTCTGATCAGGCAATGTGTGCTACATGTTTTGAAGAATTTGCATTCCAGTATTTCAAGATTTGAACTTTTAGGTATGTAAGTAGCATCCAGTGTGATTAAATGTAAATAAATTATGTGCTCATGTGTGCACAAGGGCATGCATGTGCATGCACACACACCCACGCGCGTGCACACACACACACATTTCCTTTTTTCTAATTTCCTAGCTGCAAGTCTTTATGCATTCTTCCTCAAGATTATAAGGATAGATTAGATTAGATTAGATTAGATTAGAATAGAATAGAATAGAATAGAATAGAATAGAATAGAATAGAATAGAATAGAATAGAATAGAATAGAATAGAATAGAGCTGGAAGGGACCTTGAAGGTCTTCTAGTCCAGCCCCCTGCTCAAGCAGGAGAACTTTGCCATCTTAGGCAGCTGAATGTCTAGTCTCTTCTTAAAAATGTCCAGTAATGGAGCTCCCACAATTTCTGGGGGTAAGCTGTTCCACTAGTTGATTGTCCTCACTGTCAGGAAGTTTCTCCTTAATTCCAGGTTGCTTCTCTCTTTGATTAGTTTTCAACCACTGTTTCTTGTCCTTCCCTCTGGTGAACAACCTGAACCCCTCTGCCTTGTGGCAGCCCCTCAGATACTGGGACATGCTATCAAGTCTCCCCTATTCTTTTCTTTAGACTAGTCAAACACTAGTCCTGCAGCCATTCTTTGTATGTTTTAGTCTCCAGGCCTTTGATCATCTTACTTGCTCTTTTTATGATTTTTTTCCAAACTCTCAACATCTTTTTTGTGATATAGTGACCAAAATTGGCTGCAGTATTCCAGGTGTGGTCTTACTAGGGTTTTATAAAGCGGTAATAGTACTTCGTGTATTCTTGATTCTATGCCTCTGTTTATACAACCCAGGATTGGATTAGCTTTTTTGGCTGCTGCTGCACACTGCTGGCTCATAGTCAAGTGATCGTCCACTAGGACTCTAAGGTCCCTCTCACAGTTGCTGTTTTTAAGCCAAGTCTCGCCCAATCTGTATTTGTACCTTTGGTGTTTCCTGCCTAGATGTAAGACTTTGCTTTTCTCCACATTGAAACTCATTTTGTTGGATAGGGCCCATTGTTCAAGTTTGTCAAGATCTTTTTGGATCTTTATTTTATTTTATTTTATTTAGATTTATATACCGCCCTTTCCTGAAGGACTCAGGGCGGTTTACAGGGCATTTAAAAAACAGTCAATACAAACGTTAAAACAAATTAAAAGAGATTAAATAGAACCCTGAGAAAATTAAAACCCAGTTAAAATTAAAATTAAAAATATTCTCAGCCTGGGCCAGAGAGCTCGAAGAGCCAGGTCTTCAGGTCCCGGCGGAATGAACGGAGGTTGGGGGCAGTCCTAAGCTCCGCAGGCAGCTGGTTCCACAGGGCAGGCGCACCCACTGAGAAGGCCCTACCCCTAGGTGTTACCCGCCAGCAGTCTTTAACCGGCGGCACCCTGAGGAGACCCTCCCTGTGGGAGCGCACTGGACGAAGGGAACTTGATGCTGGCAGCAGGTGTTCCCTCAAATATCCCGGACCCTCGCCATTTAGGGCTTTATAGGTCATCACCAGCACCTTGAGTTGGTCTTCTGGGATGTTGGCTACTCCTGTCAGTTTGGTGTCATCTGCAAATTTGATGAGGTCTCCAATTCTCTCATCTAAGTCATTTATGAAGATATTGCAAAGTACTGGGCCTAAGACGGAACCTTGTGGTACCCCACTGCTTACTTCTCTCCATGTGGATGTAGTGTGCCATTGAGGACTACTCATTGAGAATTTTATAGTCTGGATTCTAATTCCTCCATACAGTTACATCTTTGAAGCTGGAGATAAAAGACTTTGGCATTTGGAGCCTGTGCTAGCATATGTGACTTGCTAATGAATAACTTTAATAACTTTAATAACTTTGTCTCCCAAAAGCAATGTAAAAGCAAATGTAAAAGATTAATCTGGGACAAATTTTGAAAGGGCAGGGCATTATTTAAATGAGCAGCAATGCCATAAAAGCAATTGGCTCTTAGAAAAACAAATTATTTCTGCCAAGAGGGTAGCAGTGCTCTCTGATAGGAAAAAATAGTTTAAACTGTGATTGTTCCAACTATACCATAAGTGTTCACACCTATATTACTTCAGTTATATAACTAGTACTTTAATTTCGGGGCTATTTAATTTAATTCTATTTTAACTTTGTATATTGTATTGTTTTAATTGCCCTGTAAACTGCCCTGAGTCCTTCGGGAAATGGGCGGTATATAAATCCAAATAATGAAATTAAATCTCTTGTTACCTATGCATTTTCACTGGTATCCATGCAAATTTGGGTTAATTTTTCTTTTAAAAAAACATTCATTGTTCCCCCTTTGGATATATTTGTGTTCCTTATAGTGAAACAATTCTGTACCTTTAAATTTCTCCTCTTTGGCACCTGAAAAAAATATTCTTGTGGAAAGTCATAAAAGATCAGCACTGGAGCCTAGGCATGGTACAGATGTGAGGAATGTCCAGAATAACTAAATGTTGATGGCAAAAAGTTCCTGGGCCATACAATTGCCAGATTCTTAAGTGTGCATGGGATGCCTCAGGGATGATCCTGGAAGGCCTAGTGCAGGGACATGCCCACCTGCCTTGGGCCTCCCAAGGCCTCCCCCACCTCCTGAGATACTGTATCCCATGCTCCATTTCCCATCCCTTGGGGTCCCCCTTCGGCCTCCACCCCTCACAATCACTCACTTATGAGATCTGCAAAGCTCAGGAGGTGGGGGAAGAGAAAGAGAGGAGGCCTCTGTTACTGGTGAATTAAATATTCTTTGCAAAGCAAAGCACAGGACTTTCCCAAGACATTCATGCTGACTTCAGAGACCTAGCAGGGCAGGATGGGGGGGGGGAGAGAAATAGATAGGGGATGTGCAGCAGCATCTCTGCAGGCATCCATAAGGGCAAATGACCTGGGGTGGGCTCTGCAGAATTCTTAACTTTGAAACAGAGCCATATGTAGCTTTTGGGGTGTCTGTTGTAACTTCAAATGATCCCTAAGTAACCTGACATACCTCATGGACTACAGTAATCTAAAAAATAGGGTATCATTTATGTGTTTTGTCCCTGTTTATGAAATAATCTACTCATAGTCTTTCATTATTTGACTGATACCATTAATATGGATATTTTAGTGACATAAAGTAAAAGGAGAGCTAACATCCATTTCCTTCCAGTGATGAGAATACCCACTTCTGTTGCTGTCTCCCATTTAATGCCAAGAAAGCCATTGATCTCATGAACATTGGACAATAGGCTGGATGAAGAAAAAGCTGGAGTTAAATGCAAATAAGACAGAGGTACTGTGGATCAGAAGGAAGCTGGGCATTGGGATTCGCTCAGTTATGGATGGCGTTGCATTCCCTCAGAAAAAACAGTTTAGTGAACACTTGTTATTCATACTTGCTACGTTGCTGAACGCTAGTACTTATGACTAGTCCTCAAAGCTCTGATGTCACACATTCTCACTGTCATGTGATTGTCATCCTGGCGCTTGGCAACCAGCTTGCATTTACAACATGGCTACACATTTTTATTTTATTTTGTAACCTGCCTTTTTATTACTTTTACAAATAACTCAAGGTGGCAGACATAGTCACCTTCCTCTCCCTGTGAGGTGAGCTGGGCTGAGAGTGACTGATCCAAAGTCACCCAGCTGATGTTCATAGCTAAGGTGGTACCTGAACTCACGGTTTCCTGGTTTCTAACATGATGCCTTAACCACTAGACCAGGGCTTTGCAACCTCGAAAACTTTAAGTCTTGTGGACTTCAACTCCCAGAATTCCTTAGACAGCATAGTGGGGCTGAGGAATTCTGGGAGCTGAAGTTCACAAGTCTTAAAGTTCTCGAGGTTGCAGACCCCTGCACTAGACTGAACTGGCTCTCATAGTCCTCATGGTCATATGATTGCTATTAGTGACCCGTACTGCCAGCTTTAAAGAAGGAAAGTCAATGGGGAAGCTGATAGGAGATGACAGATGGCAACCATGTGACACTGAGCTCAATGACAGCAACTGGAACTGCTGTTGCTAAGTGGCATGGTCACATGATATTACACTTCCTGATCACATCACTTTGCAGTAGAAATTCTAGTCCCAATTACTGTTAACTGACGACTAGCTATATTTAAATAATTAGATTTTTTAAAAATTATTTGAGCTGCCTTGACTGTCCTGTGGACAGTAAACTGGGATGTAAATAAAAATATTTAAAAAATAATATTGATTTTCAGCAAAAAGAATTCTTTCCTACAATACCAGTACTTTCCTTTTTTAATCTTACTTTTTACTGTTTGCATAATATTCCTTTAATAATTTACTCTGTATTATATAGAAAGCAAAATGCAGAACTCATCCTGGTGCCTCCAGCTGGGTTGCAGTAATGTTCCTCATTAAAATAATCTAATAATACTTCTTGGATGATGGGATTTGTATTACAGGCTTATAGATCTGGAAAGGCAAAATATAACTTTGGCAAAAGAAGTGTTTTCTATTTGATATCTGTACTATTCAGAATTGTTTTGTTTTTCAAATAGAGATTTTGGGGGAAATAAAATCTTTGACTTTATTCCATGGAATTATTTTCAGGATGTAGCAGAAGATAGAAAATTGGCATTAGCAAATTGTACAGTTTTTCATTGTCGCTATAAAAGTCTTCAATTAAACAATTCCCCGAGGCAAAACATTTAGTATATTATTCTTTGGGTGAATTATTGTATGGGAAGGTTAACAGTGCTAATATACGATTGTACCGCAACTAAGAAAATATAGTATAGCTTTTTTTTCTAAGTGTTACTCTATAGGATTTTTATGGCTATAAATGAACAAAACTGCCTTTATTTTTAAAGAATATTCTCCATGCCTTTCATAATCCATGATTCTCTTTTGAAATCTAAGGTAAGTTCCCTCTTTTGCCAATAAAACTGCAAAGTAAAACTTTCAAAATCATTCTCCTTAACCATTCTCATTGATATTTGCCTAAGAGAAACAATGCACTTGAAATAGTCCTACCTCCCTGCTAAAGATTATGCTGGCTAGGAATGTCAAACAGATATTTGATTCACATGAAATATATAGGTTTTATGATAAAAAAGGGAACAATTACATCAGAAGGGTATTTTTGAGAAAAGGATCATGATTAAGGGACTTTCATTTGTAATTTTCACTCCAGTTAGATTCCCCCCCCCAATAACTAGGATTTTCATACATGACTTTCAGCACAAAATACCAAATAATTAAAACAGGTGTTCCCAGAATGTGTTTTCTTAACCAGCACACTGGCAATCAAGGTCCATTTGACCTTGCTCTCGCCTAAGAAGCTGTCTGTTCTTGTAATGCTCAGACATCATTATCATAACATTTGGGCATGGTGTTTTAAATGGTTCCAGATGAATAGGTCAGTTCTGGGTTGAACAGAAGACAAAGTGATTCTGATCTTATTTGTGTCTGGATGACTTGAAAGACGCTAAGGTCAACTGGGAGGGAATGGCCCTGTACTGTGAACACCATATTCTCAAAATCACTTCATTTGATTTGGATACAGACTGATTCAGTCTTGATCCGGGAGTCTTGTCTTATTAGATATGCCTTGGATGGAGTCCAACCTTTTGGTACAGGAAAGTATACAAAAAGAGAGAGAGAGAGAGAGAGAGAGAAAAATATTTTCCACAGCAGTCAATTGTTCTGATTTACTGTTAAAATCAGAATGATATTTAGCACTGTAGAGCAGACATGTCAAACTCGCAACGTCATGCGACGTATCGAAACATTTCTCCCATTACCGGCAATGGGGTTGGCGCGGTTTCCTTGTGATGCGTCCGGCCCACTGGCCAGCAGTTTGACACCCCTGCTATAGAGTAACTACTCCATTGTGTCTTATGATACCAGACTGTTAAGTATTTATAACAGAATAAATACACACTGTGTCACAACACTAGTTGTATACATAACTAACAATGGCCACCATAACAGCCCCCTTCCTATATTTTTTATAAAGCAACTATATTTCTAAATTATTTCCAGCAATCTATATCTGTAGTGCCAAGTTGGGGAATTCTAAATTAACAAATGTTATAATAAATAAAGTCTTCTTTGAGTTAAGTCCTGGTGACTTCACTCATGAAGGTTTTTTGGCTGTTCTAAATTATACTTCTGCATGTTTTTAGAGAACCCTTGAAAAAGTTAACTTGTTAGAAAGCCTTCTCATGTATGAAAGAGAGATTGTGAGAGCCTGTTCTTGGTGATATTTCACTAGTACATTAATGTGTTTTTTATGTATTACATTGTAAAAGAAGAGGTCAAAAGGGGAGGGAGAAGCATAAAGTTTCAGTTCAAACAAGAACTAATTGCCTTCCAAAATCGTTCATAAAAATCCCCCTAAGTTTGCTTTTTAATTGTCATCTTTTGATCAAAGTGCTTGTATGCTCTTCATCAGTGTAACGTCTAAACATTTGGCAGTTATTAGCGTATGTCCATGCCTTCCTGGTATTCTTGTATAACGCTGAAGCATTATTACAGCATTTTACTGATTGTGATATAAAGCAGAGTTTAAGTGAATTTTCCACTGCTGCCTGAAATACTTGATTGATCATCTTTCTTCAAACTTGGATAGTTAACTATTTACTGACAAAATGTAAATATATTTGTATGTTACAGATGCATTCATATATCTTGGTAGTCTAGGCCAAAACAGAGTTGGCAATTTATGAAAATTTAGCATGTTGTATGAATCTGGCCTCTACATTAAAGTCATAATTTCTTAAGTCATTATTTCTTCTGGCTTGTGAAAATAGGAATTGGTTTTGTTAATCCAGAGTTTGGATTTAGTATGCGGTATGAATTTAGCCAGTTCAACTTTCAACTCTGGAAGAAATGTATTCAATAGCATTTTTCAAACTGTTTGAAAGACTATCAAGAGAATGCTAGCACTTTAGATGAAATGGGAAAGTTGAAAACAACTAGGATGAAGACAAGGCAAACTACTTCCATACTGTTGCCAAAAAAACACTTCATGTATGTTTGTGAAGTTAGCAGGAGTTAAACTTAACTCAAAGAGGACTTAATTTTATTTATTATACTGTTCATTAAATTAGGATCCCCCAACCTGGTACTCTTCAGATGTACTGAATATAGATTGCTGGAGTTCCTCATCAGAATGCAAAGCTAACCTCTAGCCATGCTGGATAAAAAGTGTAGCCCAGCAAGCTATAGTTGCAAGATTGGGAGGGGTATTGTGACCCTGTGCCTCACAGTGATCAACAACCTGGAGCTGTCAGGCTTTCTTGGATGGTTCTTCATCTGAGGAAGAAGTAGTGAGCAAGCTTGATTCTTGGCAGTTAGACCTAATACCACTCATGTCAGAATCAAATTCCACAGCACTTGATTTTGCACTTGTGAAAGACTCAACTGTCAATGTAAAAGATATTTTTTAAAAGTTACTACCACCCTTACTGCTCTAACTTTTGAGCCTTATGATCAGGTGTAGAGCTTACTGTACTTTTAACCTTTGACTGAACTGTGACTATTCCTTTGCCCTGTGGTTTTATCATGAGTGCTTCTAGTAATGCTAGAGGTCTTGGATTGCTTGATTACTCCTTAAACCCTTTGGGACCTGACACTAACTAAGATTTCTAGAAATAGGTAGATAGTTTCCAAAAGAGTGGAATGTATAACCCAGGCATGCTTCAGTCCAAGCTGTGTTTGTTTAACAATTCTGGATGCATTCCAACATTTATTTTATTTTTTAAATTAGGTTCATCCAGTATATTTTTTTGGTATGCTCTACAATGATTTCCAAAGAGGTTAGCAAATATTGGCAAATTCTGCAAAGCAAGATAGGTTTATTGCTCTGACAACCATCATTATCACAGTTAATCTTCATTTCTATTGCTATTCTACTGCTTGAACTCTTACATTAAAAGGCAAAAAAATATGATTGATTTATCTTTGGAAGTTGCTATTTCCTGTCTATAAGGCTGTGGCATTTCAATTCTGTCTACCTCTTCTTCTTTTATTCAATCATTAAATTGATATCCAACCCTATAATTTCTGTTCACAGCTCACAAATCGATTACAATTGTTATACAAGTTAAGTAACATATAATAACATTGTAAAGCATAAACTGGAGCAGCTTTCCCTAACCAGGTATTTTTCAGATGATTGAACATAACTGAGAATTCCAAGCTAGTATAAAAATTCTGGGAGTTATATCCCAATATATTTGGGAGGCTCAGTGGGTTAGGACGCTGAGCTTGTCGGTCCGAAGGTCGGCAGTTTGGCGGGTCAAATCCCAAGTGCCGTGTAACAGAGTGAGTGCCTGTTACTCGTCCCAGCTTCTGCCAACCTAGCAGTTCGAAAGCACGTAAAAATGCAAGTAGAAAAATAGGGACCACTACGGTGGGAAGGTAACAGCGTTTCATGCGCCTTTGGCATCTAGTCATGCCGGCCACATGACCACGGAGACATCCTCGGACAAGCGCTGGCTCTTCTGCTTTGAAACGGAGATGAGCACCGGCCCCTAGAGTTGGAAACGACTAGCACGCATGTGCGGGGGAACCTTTACCTTTACCTAAATTAAATAATCACTGGCTGGAACTTGGTTTTTCAAGTTGTTATTCTTTAAAAATGAGTTTCTACCCTTAAGAATGAGCCCCTTAAGAATGATCAGCCTTTCTCCTATGTTATTTTGATGGTAATCTCAGTATCAGGGTGGAAAATCCAAAGATATTGGCTCTGGAATTGTGTTTGCCCCTGATCCTTACAAATGGTAAGATTTCCTTGCCTATAAAGGAGAAGGGATATGGCCTGAGTCCTATAGATTAGGAAGAATGGGGTGTGTCTTTTTCCATATGTCTACAGGGCATCTACTACCATATCTTAATGCCAGGCTCCTATGTCATCATTCCTTAATGGTCATGTTTGTGCTTACCACTGAAGGAGGGCTGTCCTTGCTTTCCTGCGCCATGAGGCTAGGGAAGGGTCATCTGTCAAGAGCTTATACAGATAGTCCTTGAATATTGACTGGTCACTTAATGACTGTTCAGAGTTATGGCTGACCTGAAAAAGAGAACATATGAGATGTATTCGAAGTTCCAACAGTCAGGCTCCCTCCGTGGTCACGTGGCTAAACTTCAGGTGGTCAGCAACCCACCCACATTTACAGCCATTTGCAACACCCTGTGATCACTTGACTGCCATTTACGATGGTTTTGCCGAAAACCAGCATCTCCCCACCCATAGTGAATTATTGGTGCCCTTAACAACTGTGGCATTTTCTTTAAGACCACCCTGTTTGCTTAATGACTGCTACAAAAAAAATCATAAAATTGGGTCAGTTACATGACTGACGTACAACGGCGTTGGGCAAGCACCATCATGGTCATATGTCGAGGACTACCTGTAGTGCTTTGATACTGTCTTTACTGCCTTTCTTGCAACATTTTAGCTGCAAGATTGAGCTGGGTAAGAGATAGATTTTCACTACTCCGCTGAAGGCTTTCTTAGTACCTAGACATTTACTTGACAAAAGCCAAGGAGACGTATAATCCTCTCTTCTTTTATTTCTTCTTCTCGCCTTTTTGAAATGCTGTTTCCCAATATAGAGGCTGCGGCAGATCTTGTCTCATAGTCCAGTTAACCTTTCTGCATTGCAATATCTGGAAATAAGATCTGCCTCCTCCTACAAGAAAATTGGAGCCTGTTTTCAGTTTTATAGTCCTTCACTGTCTGGCCTACCAAAGAGCAATAGGAATTCACCATTCAGTACAGAATTTTTGCTTCCCCATTGTGGAATAATCTCAATATTGTTGACTATTTCAAGGGAAAGAAAATTTTGCTTTTGTAGGCAATAGCTTGAGATTGACTGCAGAAATATCCGATTGGAAATGGATAGGTTTGGCAAGTTCAAATTGGCCAGTAGATGGGGGCATTCCTCTGACAGACCAAAAAGCCTGTTGGCTGTGGTAAACCTCCTCAAATATAGGAGGATCATTTCCTAAGGCAGAAGTCAGAGGTTCCTAGTGATTCTGTCTAAGACAATAGAAGAAGAGAAGCTATATTATCTGAGGCTTCATCCAGACCATGCTGATGCGTTTGCTTTCACTGAAGCATTGCAACATTTATAGTATGAAATCCCTACCTGAGGCCTTATGACGCATAGAACCGTGTAATACAGATGTCAACCTTTCTTAAGCTCTTTTCATATTGGAGTAACTCTCTTTCCCCTGAGACCTTTGTCTTTCTGCCCAGCTAAGTGAACATTTTGTATAATTAAATGTGGGCATGGTGTGTGTGTGAGGGGGGGGGAGATGCCGTTTCAATACAGCTCAACAAACAACAGGCAATGAGCCTGCTTTTCTTTTTATCAGCAGCATTGGAAATGCCTTTTGCCACAAGTCATGGTGCCAATCATTGCCTTGCACTTCTTAACCCCTAGAGAGGCTATTACTAAGACGTCTATTGAAAAGACTGGGAATGACTGTTTACTTGAAAGAAAGAAAAAGGAGCCTAGCTTCTGAGCCAGAAGAGCCTCAGGTGGGAACTGCACAGCTTTGTGAAGTATGCAGCAAGGGCCTGAAAAATTTGAAGATCAAGGTGTAACAAATTGTGGGCTGCTATACTATAGGTAAACAATTGTATTTGGATTGGAATGCGATCAAAGTGTGCCCACATTCTAAAATGGCTGAAAAACGAGGAGGTCAGTGCCTATAAAATAGAAAAATGAATAAATGAAAATTTCATCTTGGAATGTGAGTAGCAGCTGGCTTTTTCTCAACTTCCACCTGCTCAGCATAGAGCTGAGATTCTTAACAGAAAGAATAGGCAAGAAATGGGATCTGAGCCAATAAGTAGCAGGCCCCTTTCAAAACTCTGCAATGCCAACACTTATACAAAACATCTGATTTAAAATAAGAACCCAAGGACAAAAGGCTTGCTGTTAATCTTTAATACTTGTTTTCTTAGCAATGTTATGTATCATACTTGAATATCTTTCTTAATAAACCTGCTTGTTGCCTGTATCTTTTGTCTGTAACACTGCTTCTGTTTTTTTATTGTTCCTTTTAAGAAATTGTTTATATTTTAAAAGAAGCAAGAAATACATTCTTTGCTTGCTTCCAAAATGCCTCAAGGAATAAGCTTTTTTTTATGAATACAAGTTGTGTTTTGAAGATACTTCAGTTGCTTCTTAAAAATGCACTGCATGAGAGTCCTACAACGTTTCCTACCTTCCTGAGATCAGTTGTTAGTTGACAGGTGCCTGTTGGAATTTATTTATTTATTTAAAGGATGGCGCTGTTGCAGTTCAAGTACTAAGCTCTCATGGGACTTTACAAAGATAAAACTCCGTTTCTGCATCCAGATGCCATGTGAAAAAGGGGGGGGGGAAACTAGAAGAGAAAAAGAAGAAAAGCCATACTTAGATATATCTTCAGTTACTATGTTTTTATAATGAATCAGCTACTGTATTATGGAAAACAAGGCAAGGCAAGGAGAAACTAGAATTTCTCTGCCCTTCAAGGTTGGGCAGGTAAAAAGCTTATTCCTTGAGGCATTTTGGAAGCAAGCAAAGATTATAATTCTTGCTTCCAGAAGAAAATACTAGAATTCAATTGTATTGATATAGGTTATAATAACGGGATCTCAAAAGCCTGCCTTCCTTTTTTAATTTTTTAATTTTTTAATTTTTTTATATTTTTATATTTTTATTTATTTATATTCATTTTTATTTTTCCATTTCTTCCGCAAACAAATCAACACATATACCGCAATACATAAATACATACTCATAAGTTTGGGTGCTGCTCGTCCATTTCCCCTTTCACCGTATCCACACTCCTTCTCTCTCTTTCCTCTTCTCTACTTTCTTTCTCCCTTTCTCCATTCTTTCCTACTTCCTTCTTCTTCCTCTCCTCTCCTCTTTCCCTCACCACTCCTCTCCCGTTTCTCCCCACTTCTCCTCTTTTCTTCTAACCTTCCTACTTCCTTCCCCCTTCTCTACTCTCTTCCCTCTCTCCTCTCCTCTCCTTTCCTTCCTACTTACAGCAAAGAGAGTCAGGGTGGGGCAGTTTTAACTTTTTTCTTATACTTTCTTGTTTTCTTGGAATAAGTTTATGGTTTGCTAATGGTTTCTGTATGTCTTCTCCAAGGTCACCTTTTTGGTCCTCTACATTCATAGAATGGACTGTTTTCCTTTCCTGTTGCAGGAGAGGAAATAAAACTCTGTGAGACTTGCAGAACCTGTTTGGGATGCCCAAATAATCAGGTTTCAGAGATAGCAAACATTTTTTGGTTGAGATATTAAGGCTAACTTTCTCTGCATTACTGCATGTCCATACCATGTTCCTTTGAGTTGTAGGCTTGAATTTTAACCTTTTCATTGTGTAGGAATTCTAGAAATGTGTAAGAAATGTGGAGAGGTTCATGAATTATAGCACAATGTGGTGCTTTCCATACCATCAATGGGTCATTCTTTATTTTCTTACAATGTTTAATGCATGTCTGATATACTAAGATAAATACTTGACTTAGAATTTCATTCAGTTGTGGCTTCACTCCTTTCCTCGTAAATTACTATTACTTCTCCTTAAGAATATTAAGTGCTTTTTAAAATAAGTAGTCAAACTTAATTTGCTTTCCAAGATTCTTCAAGATTGTTTCAAAGAAATCTTAACATGGATGTAGTAGCTATTATCAGCTATTAGTAGCTATTTGTTAAAATGGAGGTTAAAGTTAATGTCTCTGTTCAATAATTGATCAGTTTCAGAGATAATGGTAAAAGATGTGCTTTGCAAAAAAAATATATTCCTGGAACAATTGCCAGTTTATATTTATAAAAAAATAAAAAATAAAACAAGTCAGTTGCTTTGCTTAGATACGAAAATGAGAAACTCTTGAGTACTGTATTCATGTTCAGTAAATGATTGTTTGTTTATAGAAGAATTATTGTCCATCTTTGATACTCTCAGAGGTTGTAACTGTCTTTATGAGTTAAACTTCGATACTCTCAAAGGTTGTAACTGTCTTTATGAGTTAAACAATGGTGATGCAGAGTTTGGATTTACTGGGGCAACTTTTTTATTATTATTATTATTATTATTATTATTATTATTATTATTATTATTATTATTATTATTGACCCAGATTGTTGGGGGCAATAAACTGACTTTGTAATAATGCCGCTTGGGGTGTGTGTGAAAGCCCTAATAAGCAGGCATATACATAGAATGAAGGCTACTGCTAAGCTTGTAAGCCGCCCTGAGTCTTCAGAGAAGGGCGGGATATAAATGGAATTAAAATAAATAAATTATTATTATTATTATTATTATTATTATTATTATTATTATTATTATTATTATCTCTGAAAACCATACTCAGTGGTAGTTTTAATGTAATTCTTACATTTGTCATGGCAGAAAATTAACAGAAGAGGCTTGCCAATAGCTTTGGTGAGATATCTGTGTGCATGAATACACATTGAATGATGTGTTAGCAATTTTGACCAAGTTTCAGCTAAATCAGGAAGTTACATGTTTTTCAGAAGATCCAATCTTGAATAATATTTTGGAAAGTTCAGAACTGTGCAAGTGGAAAAGGCTGCTACAGTTTCTATCTTAACTCCATTGTCAAAAAGAAAAAAATTCTTATTCCAAAGCCTTTGTTATCATTTATCATTTCTAATGCTGTCAACACATGTAACCTACAAGAGGCACTCGGTTTGATAAAGGAGATGTTTGTTGAATTTCTGTTGGGGAACTGTTGCCTATGTTCTTTTAAAATATCTTTAAAAATAAATATTGCAAAAAGTCTTCTGAAAAGGAAAACTGCACTTTGAGAGTTATTGAATGCACAGTATTTTGTAGACAGTTTGTTGCATAAAAACAAAAACTTACAGTTTCTTAAAGACTAATACCCAAGATATAAATGTTAAGGCCAGTATCTGCTTGATTAGGAGCTTATGTTTCAGTTTATGTATATCTTTGATTAACTGGCATTAGAAAACTATGCTCAGTAAAATACTTTTAAAATAACAAAATTAAGTTTTAGAATGTCTTTTCTCAAGATATAATAATAATAATAATAATAATAATAATAATAATAATAATAATAATAATAATAATAATTTAATTTTTATACCGCCCTTCTCCCGAAGGACTCAGGGCGGTGTACAGGGCAATACAATAAAATACAATATATAAAAATTAAAAAAAAATATTAAATACAATAGCCCAATTCAACAGATTAATACAAAACGTTAAAATAGCTCCGGTCCAGGGAAAAACCAACCAACAAGCAAACAAACAGCATTTTCTGGCTTTGCTAATAAGGAGTTGGAACAGAGGCAGAGTACTTTAGTTTTAAAAAGAGAATTAAAAATGGCCAAATCGTTCCAGTTCATTCAAGATATCAAGTAGCAATTTATATTCTCTTCTGCTTTCCCACTACCACCATTGGTCTCAAAAAGTGTTTCAGTTGTTTCCATAAGCCTCAGATATGCAATTAAACTTTGAATCTGTCTGGTGTTTGGTTAGGGATAAATAATTGTTAAGGGCAGATAAATCTCAAGTTGAACAAAGTGATAAAACAGAGGAAGGAAAAGAGCAGAAAATTCTGACTCTGGAATCAGAATAGCTACCAGAATAGAAAAGAAGTGATTTTAGGTAAGAAAGAAGAGAAGGATTTTGGCATCCCTCCAAACCCCAAATTGATTTCTTGCCTAATTAGTGTGCAGAATCCTAATTAAAGAAGTAAGATGGAAAATTACAGGATTTAGGGCAAGTACATCTTGAGCAAGGAAGAGAACCCCAAGAGAACTAGGGAAGTTCTAGGCTATTTGATATCTTTTAAATGAGTTTGTTGAGAGAAAAGTGGTAGTTGAGCATTGTAATATTGCTCTGGTGCTAATCTGAACTTTTTTTCGGCAATTTTAGGATTAACACATTTTTTTGTTGCCAGGTATCTAGAATTGCCATTCAAATGTTTCTCCTATGGATTGTTCTGCATGTACTATTATCTCTGGGAAATTCCCTTGAATCCAATTAAAAATGGAAATATGTACTCCTAGTTCACTCAGATAGTAACCAAGGCTCATGAATACAGCCTTGGCTTCTAACAGAGTCACATATGTAATTAGTTTGGTTTCTTTTCCAGAACAAAGTGGAAAGTTTCTACTAAGATATTGGATAAATCTTAATCTTGTGAACTCAGGTACTACTATGTCTGGACTTTTCTGTAGTGCTCCAGGCTTAGCTGTTCTAAGATTCAGGAATTTCAGTCCAAAAATATGTTTTTGATACCATAGTAATCAAAATGGCTAACTTCTGAGCATTATATTATGAAAGCATCTTAAAATAAAAATTTCAGGGTAGTCATCAACTATTAAAAAGATAGTATTTAATTAAACAAAATGAGACTTTTTTAAAAAAACCCCACTGAAACTCGTGTACAACTCCAGTATCTAACAAGAATAAGTTAACAAAGGAATAATAAAAATCAGATATTCTTGGATAGGATTCTTAAAGGAAGGATCTCCAGTGGTAGAGATTTTCAGAGACTGTGCATCACTTCTCCATTTACCAAGTGTGCCTCAGTTGGTAGCAAAACAAGGAGGAAAAAAAAAGTTTGAATCAGATTTATATGGGCAATAGGATTTAGGATTTTAACTGAAAAACCATGATTTTCAGTTGGAGCTAGAGACTAATCGTTGAAAATGATGGCTGTGTATTAATTCCTTCAAATCAATTGCTGTATGTATAGCAGTCTGGATTTGAAGGAGAAAGTGATTTTCGATGAAAATGGTAATGCACCTTAAATTGTTGATACTTCCTTAAATCAACCGTGAACCCAAGAAAAGATGCAGATATTTCTTTATGGCCCACAAGAATTTTTAATTTATCAGTGTAGCCCTTTCCCCTCAGTGAGTTGTGCGGGACTACTGTAGTTTATAGTATTGAAAGAGATCAAGGAGCACAAGAATGGATGCATTGGCTCTATCCCTCAGTCCACCATAGGTCCTGTGCAAGCAGAATCAGAGCTGTTACCGTATTAAATCCCCCCCTGAAGCTTGATTGAGTCAGATCTAGATAATCAAACCATCCTGAAATGGGTCTAGATAATTTCCTTAATAAGGAACATTGGGAACAGATGATAGTTATCTAAATTTATTGGGTCTAAAGATAGCTTCTTGAGGGGGCACAACACTATCACAGTGAATGAATGAACGAACAAGCTTCAGTGTTGCAGTTACGGTAATTATAGTAGCTTTCTTTTTAAAATCCTGGATATTTTAATTAGGTGTAGAATTATAGTTACTTTCTTGTATCATACCTAAATTCCTCACATCACTTATTACTGGAAGAAAGATTTTTTAAAAATACCTTTCCCTTTAAAATACAGTTGATGTGAATTAAAGCAGCTGGCAATGCATATACCGTAGCCTCATCTACCATGCCAAATTTTACCTATTTCTTGATAGCACAATTGCATCATTACATTGTAAGTCATTTTGTGCCTGCAGGAATAGTGCTCATGGTCTCTGTAGACGTCACCATCTATGCAGATTTCACCAAGTCTAGACAAGCCCTCAGGTTGTTTCAGTGTACTGCTGTGGAAAATCTCCCTTAGCTCTCAGACAGTCATTGAACAGGAGACATTCAGTCTGCAAATTATCTTTTTCTCCTCTAAACCCTTTTGCCAAAAAAACAATGATAGCAGCCAGATAACCTGATAGAAATTTGCTTTTGCTTTGGTTAATTGATGGTGGTTGTGTTTAGCAGTACGCTGTTTATTGTCACTGACTTGTGCTGGTTTTGTGAACTGAAGATTGTCAGGGACTGAATATTTCTTGGCTTTGATCTTCCTATTAAACATGAGGTTTGTTCTCTAATGAAGCAGTTTGTCAGTTGGCTTTATTCTTTAAAAAGCTTTTATAACTCTTATGTCGTTCTGTCACAATGCTAACATAGCAAATGAATAAATGAAAGGTTTTTTTCTTTGCATTCAAGTTTTAATGCAGGTTTAAGTTGGCATTAATTGGAAATATTTTTAGTTTGTCTGTTAGGGTAAAATGCTTGAGTCCAGGAACAGCAAATAGCAAGCGCTTAAGTTTGATAAAGATACACTACTGGGGTGTTTTTTTAAATTATGGTTTGAATGCATTCCTTTTCATTAGCCAGTGAAGTACCCAATCCAGGAATGGGCCTCAGATGCTATATTAAAACAACTGAAGCAAATTTAGCACTAAATGATTTTGGATAAAAGTTCACCAAGAATATTAGCTTTTAAATGAGAAGACACTGAAAGTTCCACCTTTGGGAAACTGCTTTTTCAGCACTTACCACTAATGATATAAAATAATTAAAAGAGGCTTAATGACACAGCATTTTTTTTAGAAAGAAAAAGTTAAACAGAACGCCAAACATTGATTTAAAAAACTGCTGTGGGCAAGCTCCTACTTTGCATTAAAATTGCCAGTTGGTGGGAATGAAAGGAATATTATTGTGACATACAAGTAGCCCTAATTTATCAACCACCTTTTGGTGACCGTACACAGTTTTGAGGGTAATGAAAAAATAACTTCATGACCAGATCTGTAAAGCAAAGGAAAGCTGAAGTAAGATCATAAGCACAGTCGCAGTTTCACTTAGTGATCGCTTTGTTTAATAACCAAGGTGCTGTTTCCAGTAGTGGTCATTAAATGAGGACTACCTGTATTTTATTCCAGTATTTTCTTAAAGAGTTTTGGCTTCGTTTTCCATTCTCTTTATGAAATAGTGCTTCTCATTAACAATATAGATTGTTCCGTATTTTAGGAATTTATCTTGTTTGAGATATCCTATCTCTTCACAGTCGTCTTGCAGGCACCATGCAGCGGTAACCTCCAGCAGAGTTCATTGATGATCTCCATACAGAATTTTCCTGCTGCAGCATCTTTGTTGAACCAGCAAAATCCTAGAAAGCCAATTTATATCAAACATTGACTTTAAGCTTCTGTCAGAGTAGGGTCTGCAGCATTGCTTCTGTGTAGAGGGTGATAGATTGGTAGCCAATCAGGCTAATTCTGCTTTTCCTTTCTGGTTGAGATCTTTTCAACTTCTTCAGTCCTGACCCCTCAGGCTGGCATAGAAAAAAGAAGCACTTCACAACTCTTTGCTGGAGGACCAGTGGACTACTAGACTCAAGCCAGCCGTGGACATGGAAAAACCTCCCTTGTGTACTGTTTCTTCCCTTTTGCTGGCCCTTATTTGCTCAATGTCTCTTGCTGGTTTCCCTTGGAGCTCTGCTCACCTGTAGGCTGTTAGTCTTATCAAGAAACTCGGGTGAACTCATCTGAAAGTCCTGTCTCTGTATGGACATCTCAGTAGGTCCATGTCACCAGACACTCCTCATATTCTTCAAGTAGTCTCAGGCTCTTTCCTGAGTAACATAAATACTTGTCACATTTCAATTAGCAATGACCTTTTCCATTTGCTTCAGAGGCCTTGGTCTGATTAGTAGTTTCTCCATTTCAGAAACTAATTTTCCCACCCTGAAGTGGGGGAGGGGAATATATTGACCCTGCCGATAGGAAAAAATGCCATTTTTAATTGCTGGATACTGTACGCAGTGCTGTCAATGTTGCATACAGAAATATGGGGTTCCTAACCTTGTGGGTATGTAACTATTTTTTTATGGTAAAAGAAAAACAAAAGGAGGTACAGAGGATTAGGTGCACATGCTGTTACAGAATTGTAGAAGAAAATTATATTGAGCTATAAACACATGAGTGGCATTAGGATTTCCTGTGCAGGAGAGAATCTGGAATATTTTACTGTATGGTTTCAAGGGCTGTAATAGATTTTTCATCTGCTGCAACAAAAGCCTAAGGCTTAGTACATTAGACATATAAGAATATTCTTTTTACCTGTTCTGGCTTCCTCCAAATTTGCTTATGAAAGTCAAAGAGTTTTCTGAAGTCTGAGAGGGATATCAATCACATTCCGTATTGTGGTAATCGTCAAAGAGGGCCATTAGCTTCAATACGTAATAACTCTGCCGTGAAGATAATAACATAAAACCCAAGGAATGTAATTTAGACAGTCTTTCTGCTCCAGCCTTGTGACTCCTGAAAATCTTTTATAATCCCATCCCCAGAGTAAGAGAAAATTGTATTTGCTATATTATTATTATTTTTTAAAAAAATTAAAATTGGTCAGCCAGTGGATGTTGGCAATGGGAGGAGGAGGAGAAGTTGTGTACCTCAGACTCATTGTCTCCCTCAACCTATCCTACAGAAGTCTTCTTAAGTAGACAGCCCTTCCAGGAGAACCTTAAAATCCCATTACAGCATTCTTTTTTATAGCAGGATAACTGCTGAGTAACATTTACTGTGTTGTATTTGTAATACATTTGCAGATATAATATATTTTATGTCCTAGTTTTTATATCCAATGGTTTGTGTATCCTCATCATTATAAGCCTTCAAATAAATTCAAAGAGTTGTTTATTTACAAGGGTTTTTTTGATGAAGTGTATTCTTAGTTACTGCATCATCTTGTCTCAAATTGTTTTTATCTGGTCCCGAATAATATTAGGCTGGGCTGATTAAATTCGCTGCTGTTACATTCATATTGCTAGTCTGTTACTATGGATTCCCATTCCCTTCTTTTTGATAGTTAATGCTGATCATGTATTCCATTAAATATTGTAGATATATTTAATAAAATACATTTTCATTGGATCCTAGTTATTTCTTGACTGTTCAGTTGAAATGGTAGTCTAAAAAAACATCTAAGCAATGAATAAATTAATAAAAGGGGTTTCCTGCAATTTTTTAAAGAATGAGATAAATAATCTGGGTTCTGTGTTTTATAATCAGATTACAGAATAGGAACTAGGTACATTTCAGCAATGATGTTCATATAGATAAGTAGTAAAATGTCCATCAAACATTTTACTACTTATCTATATGCAAACTCTGCTCTTATATGTAGTTTTGGGATGGGAAAAATTTACATCATTAACTGGTGAGATCTGGTAATGCAGCAGATCCCAAAGCAGTTAAATCAATATTACTTTTCATATCTTTGTGATCAGGAATAGGTTACTAGTCATAATTCATAATTCACTGGGCAGTTTCCTAGCAAGTATGGTTCGTATATTGTCTTGGAAAGAAGTTTTATAGATTAATTTAATGAAATATTAGGAAACTGCTGTATGCTGTTTACAGTTGGTTGGTTGGCTCTATAAATTAACTAAATAAAAATTGTATACAATGCTAACAGTGTAATATAAGTTGACATATAGATCATTTGTATACCTTATAGTGCTTCCAAAACCTGGGTAAATTGGGTAAAAGTGGTTTTTCTTTGGGTGATTACATACAAGGATGTAATGTTAAGTGGTAAGTATTCTCTGATAAGCATTTTAGGGTAATGAAGGAAGAAGTTTGGGAAGCACTATTTTAGCTGGTTTATAATAGGTAAAGATTGGGCCTCTCCAATTTACAAGATAAATGTAGGATTCCTGTCTTCCCATATAGCATGTGAGGTCTGAAAAGAAGTCCTTGTTAGATATGCCACTTTCTCTTCCCTTGTTGCAGAAGAAAGTCATAAACAATTGCCTTTTGCATTCTATTGAGCTCAAAACAAAGCTCTTTGTGTGCAGGAAAAGTCTGGAAATAATTGTCTTCTCTTTTGAGGGAAAGATTGTCATTCTCCCTTCAGAGGCCTACAGCCATCATTTCAAGAATCCCTCAGAGCAAGGGAAGGATAATTGGAGGGTTCCCTAAAGACCCCCTTTCTGATAGGATTTGGCCTGCCAGATTTTATGATGGGGAAGAGAAGCTTGCCCTTGTGCCAGCTGCATTTTCCCATTCTTGGTATACACAGGATTTAATTTTCTTTCATCAGCTGGCATCAGACTCCCCTTCTTCTTACAGAAACTATTAGAATAAGCTACAGTTGCAAGAAAAAGTACGTGAACCCTTTGGGATTACGTGGAGTTTTGCATGAATTGGCCATAAAATGCGCTCTAAACGTCATGTAAGTCACAACAATAGAAAAACACAGTCTGCTTAAAATAATACTACACAAACATTAGCTGTTGTCATGTTTTAATTGAACATAAGATGGAAACATTCACAGTGCAGGGTGGAAAAAGTATGTGAAACTTTGGACTTAATAACTGGTTGACCCTCCTTTGGCAGCAATAACCTCAACCAAACGTTTCCTGTAGTTGCAGATCAGGCCTGCACAACGATCTGGAGTAATTTTGGACCACTCCTCTTCACAAAACTGTTTCAGTGTAGCAATATTCTTGGGATGTCTGGTGTGAATCGCTCTCTTAAGGTCATGCCACAGCATTTCAATCGGGTTTAGGTCAGGACTCTGACTGGGCCACTCCAGAAGGCGTATTCTGTTCTGTTGAAGCCATTGTTTTGTTGAATTACTTGTATGCTTTGGGTCATTGTCCTGTTGCATCACACATCCTCTGTGGAGCTTCAGTTGGCGGACAGATGGTCGTACGTTTTCCTGCAAAATGTCCTGATAAACTCTGGAATTCATTTTCCCATCAATGACAACAATCTGTCCAGGCCCTGAAGCAGCAAAGCAGCCCCAAACCATGATGCTCCCTCCGCCATGTTTTACAGTGGGGGATGAGGTTTTGATGTTGGTGTGCTGTGCCTTTTTTTCTCCACACATAGTGTTGTGTGTTTTTCCCAAACAACTCAATTTTGGTTTCATCTGTCCACAGTATATTTTGCCAGTAGTGCTGTGGAACATCCAGGTGCTCTTTTGCAAACTTCAAACGTGCTGCAATATTTTTTTTGGAGAGCAATGGCTTCCTCCGTGATGTCCTCCCATGTACTCCATTCTTGTTTAATGTTTTCCTTATTGTAGATGTGTCAACAAAAATGTTAGCATGTGCCAGAGATTTCTGTAGGTCTTTAGCTGACACTCTAGGATTCTTCTTTACCTCATTAAGCATTATGCGCTGTGCTCTTGCAGTCATTTTTACAGGACGACCACACCTAGGGAGAGTAGCAACAGTGCTAAACTTTCTCCATTTGTAGACAGTCTGTCTTACCATGGACACATGAACATCAAGGCTTTCGGAGATACTTTTGTAACCCTTTCCAGCTTCATGCAAGTCAACAATTCTTGATCGTAGGTCTTCTGAGAGCTCTTTTCTGCGAGGCATGGTTCACATTAGACAGTGCTTCTTGAGACCAGTAAACCCAAAACAGGTGTGTGTTTTTAAAGGGCAGGACAGCTGTCAGCAACACATTTATTTATTTATTTATTTTATTTTAATTCCATTTATATCCCGCCCTTCTCCGAAGACTCAGGGCGGCTTACAAACTTAGCAGACCTTAACAGAATAAGAGCGTTAGAAGGGATCTTGGAGGCCTTCTAAATAATAATAATAATAATAATAATAATAATAATAATAATAATAATAATAATAATAATAATAATAATAATAATTTGGAAGGGACCTTGGAGGTCATCTAGTCCAATCCCCTGCTTAAGCAGGAAACTCTACCATTTCAGACAAATAGTCCAATATCTTTTTTAAAACCTCCAGTGTCGGAGCACCCACATTTTCTGGAACAAGTCATCCCACTGATTAATTGTTTTGTCAGGAAATCTCTCCTTAGTTCTAGGTTGGTTCTCTCCTTGATTAGTTTCCATCCTTTGTTTTTCCTTGAAGACGTTTCATTTCTCATGGAAGAAGCTTCTTCAGTTCTGACAGTTAATTCTAGGGTAGTTGCTCTGTTGCAATTTTATTTCTTAATTTCCTTCCAGAGTGACTTTTTAAATTATTATTTATTAAGTTTATATGCCACCCATCTTATGGTTTGAGATGACTGTTAATATACTTTTATAAATAATTCATCTTTGAGACCCATGCTGCCTTCCAAAACCTTGAGTCCCCCAGAACTGTTGAACCTGTGACTTCCAGAATTGTAAACCACTTAGTTTTGCAAAATGTTAAAAAAAGTGGGGGAGGAAAGATAATGAAAAAAATTAAATATGAAAATTCTTTTTCTTTCCTGGCTGAAGTAAAACTGAGGGTTTGTTTTAAAATATGATTTTACATTCCAGGAGATAGCTTTTGAACATGGTACCAGTGGTGATAACAAAACAATGAATTCTTGGGGACTGAATTAATAGATGGTATAAAACCTGCTTGCTTCTATCAAACAATACTCAAAAATGCATTGTCTCCATACTTATACTGATAATATACAGTGCTACAGTTTTATGATCATGTGATACTTCAGTGTTTTTTTAAATCAGATATAGTTTGTAATAAAACTACAGTTTTATTGAGTATTATGTTGCTACTGTGAGTTGCTTAGAGTCTTCACGATAAAAACAATTATATAGATAGTCCCTGACTTACAGTAGCAGTTGTTGTAAAGCAGGGCTGCATCGCTTAGCAATGACAAACAGTGCAGTCCCAGTGGCTGTCATCAATCAAATTTCACATTTAGGCCAACCAAGTTGCAAGTTCCAGGCAGCTTTGCAAGGTTGGCAGGCAGATACATCAAGTGTCTGCTGCTGGCTGGCTGGGGGTGTGTGGGGGGGACGGACAAGGGAGAGCTTGAGAGTGAGGGAGGCATGGCAAAAGTCAGGGAATGTGCCAGGGGAAGTACAAGGGTCAGAGAGGGTGACTGAGGAGTGGAGGTATATAAGTGGCCATCATGGCAGTGAGAGGGTCTAAGAGAGGATGTGTAAATTGGATAGACTTATCCCAACAATTTGTAACTTTCTCTGCCAGCTTCCCCATTGATTTTCTGAGGAGGTTGGCAGGGAAGGTTGCAAACAGTGATTGTGAGACCACAGGGCACTGCAACTGGTCCAAAATGCAAGCTGGTTGCCATGTGCCAGATAATCATATGAACATGGAGGTGCTGGGATAGCTGGAATTCTGAGTACCAGTTGTATCCCCCATTTGTTCAGCACCTTTGTTGTACCTTTGAATGCTCACTTAATGAATGGACTTAAGTCGAGGACTATCTGCAAAAACATTTAGAATGAATGAATACATGAATACATGGAAATCCCATTCAATCAACATAAAGCTGCTACTTGAGTTTTATGGACCGTTATCATTCATGTTTTATTGGCCATTAATGTCCCTGATGTTGCTATCACCTGGGTGAAGTTGTGGCATTCTCGAAAATTGCTACCATGCAAATCTAGGAACAAACCTATGGATAGCATTAAAAAAAAAACCCAAGGACCTAAGAAACTGATGTTCAAGTCCACCTTCAGAGGTGGAAGCTCAGTAGGTCACTTTCTTTCAGCTCATAAACCCTTTGTGGGCTATTATACTGAATAGCAGAAAAAGCCGGGTATGCTGCCTTGATTCCTGGAGAAAAAACCAAGACACTCATTCACTTAAACACTCACTTGCACATGATGTTACTTATATCCAGTGCTTTTTTTGTAAAAGAAAAAGGTGCCGGAACTCACACATGTCATACAACCTGCCTTGCCTACCCTACAAGGTTCCATCCAAAAAAGGTGCCGGAACTCCGTTCTGAGCGTTCTATGACAAAAAAAAAGCCCTGCTTATATCGGTAATGAAATGCAAACAAACAAGCTCAGAAAGCACCAAATATCCCACAATTCAGTCCTGAGCTATATATTCTTTTCTGTTGAAAAAGCAGAATATAAACCTTAAGAAATAAATATAATAAAGCAGCATTCAGTGTTTGGTCCAATCATCTGAAGACGGAGGCGCACCAAAGTCTGCATACCTTGGTTATGTTAAGAGTTAAGAGTCTGTGTATATTTGTTTCTGTTTTCAAAAAGTCATCTTGTAACTTTCCCTAGCACATTATATATAGGAGCTGTGCCTACTCCAGCATTCATTAATTTTGTTGTTAATATATAAGAACATATAGCAAATATGGAAAGATAGACTTTTCCACAGATACAGAAGAGAGTAAGAACTGAACTGATGTTGACCTTCACTGCTTTTTTGTTCAATTGTGTTAAAATCTCAGTGTGTGCCCATTTTCAAAGACAAACTGAATGAGGACTCATTCGGTGGCTAATTTATCACCTGTGGTTTTCCATAACTGTTTCTCAAAACCTCCTGGAGTAATTGTTTGTTTCACATATCAAAGGAAGCAAGATAAAATCTTGTTACGGGTGTTATGTTTGTATTAACATTTCTATTAACTCTTCTCCACTAGTGCAGCTTCAGATTAATTAGCTCTTCAAAGATCTTGAACAGTCTAAAAAGAAACTTATCATTGAGAAGAATATAATCTATCCCCACTCTAATCTTTTCTCTCATTAATAACTACATACAGGTAATCCTCGACTTAGGGCCACAATTGAGCCCAAAATTTCTGTTTTTAAGTGAGACATTTGTTAAGTGAGTTTTGCTCCATTCTACAACTTTCTTGCCACAATTGTTAAGTGAATCACTGCGGTTGTTAAAAGTTAGTAACCCGGTTATTAAGTGAATCTGGCTTCCCCATTGACTTTGCTTGTCAGAAAGTCGCAGAAGGGGATCACATGACCTTGGGACACAGCATCTGTCATAAATATGAATATCAGCATGAGTATCTCCATGCTGATGTGATCAAAATTCAAACACTCAGTAACTGATACATATGATGGTTGCATTGTCCCAGGGTCTTGTGATCACCTTTTGCAACCTTCTGACAAGTAAAGTCAATGGGGAAGCCAGATTCACTTAACAACCAGGTTACTAATTTAACCAGTAACAGAATAACAAAGTTGGAAGGGACTTTGGAGGTCTTATAGTCCAACCCCCTGGGTCATTCACTTAACAACTCTGACGAGAATGGTCATAACATGGGGCAAAACTTACTTACCAAAGTCTCACTTAGCAACAGAAATTTTGGGCTCAATTGTGGTTGTAAGTCAAGGATTACCTGTGTGTAATTCATTTGGATTGAAACTCGGCAATCCATTTAATTGCTGGCTAAACCATAATATATTTTTCATAAGGGTTTTTAGTTGGTTTCTTCTCCTGAGGACCAGGCTGTTTCAGTGAAGTTCTTGTGAGAAAGGTCTATTGAGACCTTAGGTCAGCGTGCTAATTGCTACTATACTACTTCGTTGGTTTACTGCATTCTTAAATTGTGTAACAAATATTTTAGCTAATTATTTCTATTACCTTCAGTAAAAAGTATTGTTTCAGCTGATGCTTCCAAATGCAGAGATAATGCAAAGCCTTGCCTAAAAATACTGTTGATTCGAAAGATTGCAGCTAGACTACAGATGGGACTGGCTTGAAGGAACTACATCTTGCTGGCTCTAGTATGAAAACAATTACAGTACCTTTAGGACTGTTTCTGAGATAGTTGGATATGCTGGTTTAACCTTTAACATATTCATCAGCTTGGCTATCTAAAACGCCTTCGAACCTTGAATGTTTCTCTGCATCAAAGTGCTGACTGCCACTGAAAATGAAAATATATGCATTCAAATCTACATAACATCTTGCTCAAAAGGTTAATGCTCCCATCTTTAACTTCTCCAGTCTAGATTTTGCAACATTTCATACTCTGGTTTCACGGAAATTGGAAGCTTTCTTATGTGAACTCTGGGCAGAAGAGAATTTGATTGAAGGTAATAGCTCCATTAGTTGGACAGTACAGGACAAACCAATCACACACACTTCCTTGGTGGTCTGTAGTATCGCTGTCCCCATCGCATTACAAAGATCCTTTTAAATCACACACACACACAACATGTTCTAATGTTCAGATGAAGCATTTTTCTCCATGGAAACAGAAGCAGATAAAAAAAATCAGTTCAGGAATATATCCTATGCTTGCTAAGGCAGAAATGACCACGGAATTAACCTTTAGTCATACTATTTGGGAGATGATTGTGAATTATAACAAAAGTATGTTATTTTTTTTATAGTTCTTAAAGTCTTTCAGTATCAGGAAGTGCTATTTTGAGATGCTGCGGAAAAATCCAATACAGATATAGATTGAAATATAGGCTTTTAGTTTTAAATGGAAAACACCTGCTGATATCAATATTGGCCTCTAATTGCAGACTTTGGTTACATAGTATAGGAAAGAATTTTAATACCCCTTAAAGCTTTCTCCCCCTCTTCAGTCTATTCTGTGACCAGATATACAGTAATATGTGAAGAATTCACATAAATAATTAGTTCAAATATAGGTGCTATTGTCTCTGGAATAATATCATACACCAATGTGAGTGGTTTTGTGTACTTACATAAATAATTTTTTCCTTACCCAAGTTATGACTCCCATACAGACTGTTTTCAGTTGTCTCTGACCCTTTGTGACCCCCCCCCCACTGCACATCAGCTGGACAGTAACTTTCCCCCCCCCTACTTCTTTTACATTGATGTCTATGATATCATCTGGATAACCTTAGTCCAGTCACTCTCACTTCACAGAGTTGTTGTGGGGAAAAATAAGAGGAAAAAGGTGTGCTGGATATGTTTGCTGCCTTGGATTATTCATAAAAGTAATAAAGGCAGGATACAAGTAAAATAAACAAATCAGTGGTAGCATCTAGCTGTCTTGTCTTCTGCTAGCCTCCTGTTGCCTATAGGCATGAGGTTTTCTCCAAAGTTTATGTTTTCTGCATTATCTGTATATTTTTAAGCTTTAACTTCATTATTAGTGAATACTGAACCACACAATATTATGTAGCTATATTTCTGAAGGTGTGTAAACTGACGTGCCTCATATCAGAATTTGTAAGCTGCTATTAGAATGGATTTCAAGAACAAATTCTTTCTTATAGCAATATTCCTGAACAAGAAACTTGAAAACTGAAGCATCTTCCAAACACATGTTAAGGATTGCGGTGGCTCGCATGGTTAGAATGCTGGGTTGACAATCAGCAAGCCTGCATTTGAGACCCGAGCGCTGCTGCGTGATGGGGAGGGCTCCCATCATTCATTCCAACTTCTGCTGACCTAGCAGTTTTAAAGCAATTAATTGTGAGTAAATAGAAAGGTACCACTTCTGTGGGCACGTTAATGGGGACATGAAAGGAGCCCCCAGTTGAGGATTCCCTGGGCAACAGTGATGCCACTGGCTAATCCTTTCAACCCCAAAGTGTCTTGGTGCTTCCGCCACAAATGCTTGCAACATATGTTGAATTTCAAATAGGCTAAATTGAATAAATTGTCTGAAATTAAACATTTAAACTTATCTAGTTATGGTCACCATGTTTGAATATAGGTTATCACCCATAAATAATAGATCTGGGAAAAAACCAAAAGAAGGCAACCAGTATTATCAGGGTGCTTGAACATATTGCGCCATGGTGGCGCAGTGGTTATAATGCAGTAAAGGTAAAGGTTCCCCTGCACATGCGTGCTAGTCATTTCCAACTCTAGGGGCCAGTGCTCATCTCCGTTTCAAAGCCGAAGAGCCAGCGCTTGTCTGAGGATGTCTCTGTGGTCATGTGGCCGGCATGACTAGACACCAAAGGCGCACGGAACACTGTTACCTTCCCACCATAGTGGTCCCTATGTTTCTACTTGCATTTTTACGTGCTTTCGAACTGCTAGGTTGGCAGAAGCTGGGACGAGTAACAGGCGCTCACTCTGTTACGCGGCTCTCGGGATTCGACCCGCCAAACTGCCGACCTTCTGATCGACAAACTTAGCATCCTAACCCACTGAGCCACCGCGTCCCTTAGAATGCAGTACTGCAGGCTAACTCACTGCTCACTCCAGGAGTTCAGTTCTGAGTAGCTCAAGGTTGACTCAGCCTTCCATCCTTCCCAGGTCAGCAAAATGAGGAGGGAATATGCTGACTCTGTAAATCACTTAGAGAGGGCTGTAAAGCACTGTGGAGTGGTATATAAGCCTAAGTACTATTGATATTTTGTGGAAGAAAAGACTGGAAGATTATTTAAGCTGGAAAAAGACTAAATCAGGGAATGTTTCAGGTGTGTAAAATGACACATAACTTGACCAAGTGGGCTGGGAACAATTTTTATTACTGTTTCAAAACGCAATGGCTAAGATTCATCCATCGAAGATGATTCTGTGAGTTGAAAATTGAAAATAAAGGTATGTTGAGGTGAACAGAGGGCATTCATAGATATAATACAGTTGAAATATTTATTTTAAATAGTAATAATTATAAGGTTATGAGATTAAAAACAAGAAAACAAAAGATATTAAAGTACAAAATGAAAAACAGAAAACCTACAATTACTACATAAAAATGAAAATATTAATATTGATGCAAAATACAAAGTGGCTTTAACTTTCAAGATTTATGATGTTCAAAATTCTACATATCTTTTTATGATTGGAACTTCTGTTCTCAGACTTTCATAAAATCCATCATTAAAATTTACCATGTTCCCAAGTCAATAGTTTGCCTAAAGTGGGTTACAAGAGAAATATTTTTTAAAGAAATTTTCAAAAGAAATGTGAAGTATGAACTTCATATGAGAAAATAAAAGTAAATAATCTATTAGATTGAGTGAACTGTAGGAGATGTTGCTTACTCCTCAGGGAAGTTATGAAATCTTGCATACTGGAAATCATTGCAAGACTAGATTCCTTGTCGGAGAGAGACTGGCCAAACCAGGGGAAGGAGTCAAGCAGGGAATTAGTTTGGAATCTTTACATAGACACAAGAAGGCAAAGTCTGCTCCCCCTCCCCAAATGCCATTGAACCTTATCTAGTCTGGCCCAGGTGCAAACTACCACTCTAGGAAGATTCTTGTGGAATAAGCATCAGCAATAAAATAGCTAATTGAATTTTCACATGTGGATCTATTTGTTCACTCCTGACATTACTTCGAAGCATCAAATATGAATTGGACCTAGTGGGATACTGTCACCCACCTGATCAGAATGCTCAGTGTGATCTTGGGAGAGGTTGTCAGAGCAATTGGGAAGGTATCAAATGAGCAGTTCTCATTGTGATTGTCCATAATAAAGGATTCAAGAAATCAATCTAGAAACCTTATATGATTAAATGAACAGGTGAACCTTGAAGCAACTTAAATGTTACATGGATTCATACGAGATGTAAGTGCTCTGGAACCAATAGGAAACAATAACCACATAGCATACATATTAATAAGAAGCTATCGCATTATGTTACAAAAGGGGAAATATCTAAACAAAAAAGTGGGAGGAAGGGAACTGGTGTAAAAAGCCTGAAAGAAAGGGCTTCCGGTGGCTCCGCGGCGACGGAGGGAGCCTTCCCGGGCTGCCCGCGGCTCAGCTGGTGTTTTTTCACCCGAAACAGCGCCGATCAGCTGTTCGGGTGAATCCGAAGCCCCCTCCTCGGGAGAAGAGGAGGGGGCGAGCTCCCAGGTAGGGGTAGAGTTCTCCAGGGCCGCCTGAGCTTATGGCTTGGGCGGCTGAAGGATTGAACTCCCCCGTAGCCTGGGTTGCTCCCAGCTGGCCGTCGCCTCTGCTCCTGACTTCTTGGAGCAGAGCCAGCCGTCTGCGACCACCCCTGCCTGAAGGAATGACTATGATTTAAAGGAGCAGGCAGAGCGATACAAGAGGAAATGGTAAAGAGGATTACTATGTTTTACTCTCCAGCTTGATGGACTTTTTTGGATTACAAATCTGAAGTGAAAGTGCGTCATATTTGGTAAAAGATGGCGGCTAAACCACCCCCTAAAACTCTTCGGAGTGCTGGAACTTCTCCCGTGCAACAATCATTATTGCAGGCGCTGCATCCTCCTGATGTATTGACATCAAAGGACTTACAAGATGCTCTTGAAAAACATACCCAGGTAATTTTGGAATCAATTAATATTAGATTTGCACAGATGGAGGAGAAATTGGAGAAATTGGAGGAGAGAATGGAGGAGAGGATGGAACAGAAGCTCAAAGCGATGAGGGTAGACATCTTGACTTCAGTGTTTAAAGTGGCTCGGTGTGTGGAAGAATTGGAGGAAAAGCTAGAAGACTTGTCTCAAAAGAATGCTATATTAGAAGCAAAACTATTGGAGAATGAAAATAAAATGGAAAGGGAACTGTGTCTTGCTCAATATTTCCAGATGCAGTTTGCCATTAGAATTAGAGGCTTAAAGGAGAATACTAAGGAAGATCTAAAGCAGCTGGTTTCTGAGGCTTTTGAAATAGTGTTGAAACAGCCAGCATCTGAAATAAAAGGAGGCATGGACAAAGTGTTTCGTGTGAATTCATGGATTGCCAGACAGAGAAAGTTGCCTAGAGATGTGGTGGTATATTTTGCAAAAAGGGAAACTAGAGATGAAGTTATACAAGCTGCTTATGATACTAAAGTTATGATTGCTAATCAAGAAGTTTTGGTCTTAAAAGAAATTCCTCCAAAGATTCTAAGGAGAAGGAAGGATTTTACATTTCTTGTGCAAGAGCTCAAGCAGCGAGATATAAGGTTCAGATGGGAGATCCCAGTGGGGTTGATGGTGACGCACGAAGGTAAAAAGTACCGTTTGGTTACTGTGATGCAAGCGCGTGATTTCTACAATAATGTTTTAAATGCAACGCCATTAACACTTTTGGAAGCTGGAAAGGGATCTGGAGAAGGAGTGCATCAAGAGGCCGAAGATGGTCAGATAGAAGACAACGGTGTTGGAGGAGATCAAGATACAACCTCGTCGGATGAATCTATAAAACAGAGGGTGACGCGTGCTGCTGCAAAACGATCTAAGAAGAGAAAGTAGCAGGAATTGCAGAAGTCTATGGAACTTTTACGATATAGTCAAGTAGTCAAGTAGGGGAGGGGGGAAAAGATTTGGGTGTAGACGCAATATATTTTTATATTTGGTGGTTCTGTGGAAAGGGTGAGCTTTTTTGGATTGTGGTACTGGAAGAGGAACGGCCGATTACAGAAGAGTTGACTTTAAAGTTTTTTGATTTGGGATCCTTGGTTAATTTGGAAAATTATTTGTAAGAATGTTATATCATGGAATGGATAAAATGGATGGAGTTTATTTAGGATAAGTATAGGGTTGAGAAGGGGTTTTTTTCTTCTTTTTCCTTTTTTTTTGTCTTTAATATATATTTAATACTATTAAGGTTTGTTCCATTCTATATAAGCTAGAGAGTGTCCTTTTCTTATTCTAGTTTTTTTTATACATATATTTAATATTGTTAAGGTTTGTTTTATCCTATATAAGCTAGAGAGTGATGGATTTTAGAATTTATAGTTGTTAGTATATGGTTGCTTAGGTTTGCTTTTTTTATATATATATATACCTTGTATTCAGCTCTGGGAAGTAGGGGGGGAGGGGGGAGGTAAGGGGGGGAGGAGGGAGGGGGGAGGGGGGGAGGTAGGGGGGGAGGAGGGAGGGGGAAGGGGGTTTTTTTAAAGGAAAATTGTATTTTAAAACTTTTCAATTAAAAAAAAAAGCCTGAAAGAAAGTGTCAGGAGGACCAAATCTCTCTATTTTAAAACCTGGAGGTTTTAAAATAACAAGAACATAGAACTAAAATTGCTTCCTCCTTGATTTGTCAAATCAAGTTGCCTTCTTAAATCAAGTTCAGCACCACAGGACTGGAAGATAACTATTGTCACACTAAATTTAAAAAATGGATCAAGGGTACATTGTGGAAATTGCGAACCTTTTAGAGACCGAGTGCCCAAACTGCAACCCAAAACCCACTTATTGCTGGGTGCCAGGTGGGCGTGGCCCACTGGGTGGACGTGGCTGTGGTGGTCATGGCAGATTGGATGGGTATGGCCAAGGTGGACATGGTCACCTCAATGTTGCTCGTTCATAGAGACACCTGTGGGGGGTGGGCAAGGTTGGGGGAGATCCAGGGGGGGTCTCTGGCAGGTGGGGCGGTAGGCAGGAGGCTTGTCCTGTGGGGTGAGGCGAGGCAGGGCGGGGGTGCCATTGCCATGGGGCAAGGCAAGGGTCAGGGCAGCTGCTGCCTGACACCATCAGCAGCCATAGCCTGCCTCTGAGCTGGATGGATGGCTGACAGCTGAGGAAGTGATCTAGTGGGTCATGCCCAGGAAAAGGAGAGCATGCAAGGCCAGGAGGGACAGGACAGAGGGAAACCAAACATCCCAGGATGCATCCAGCCACATGGGACCTCAGTGAGTTAGCAGGCGCTGGTTGAAGAGGGACAGTTGCCATCTCAGGGGCATGGTGCACATGCCCACAGAGAGGCTCCGAGTGCCGCCTCTGGCATGCATGCCATAGGTTCGCCACCACTGTTATAGGTAGTCAGTTTAATATCTGTTCTAGACAGATTAATAGAATGCTAATCTGAGGAAAAAACAATTAGGCACACAGAGGAACAGCCTCACAATCAAAATGATCAGGAGACTCAAATACCTTCTCTATAAGAAAAGGCTAGAATTTGGGGAAACAATTAATTGATTATTTATTTTCTACACCTTTCATCTCACCTAAGTGACTGAAGGGTTTATATTTTAGCTTGGAAAAAGGACACCTGAAGGAGGATATAGGTTACCGCTTACAAAGCCCTTCATGGCATATGGCTGAGTAATTTGCAGAACTTCCTGTCCCCAATTATTTCTGCTTGGACTATGAAAGTGGGCATGCTTTGAGTTGCTTCTATGAAGCAAGGTTGCTTGGTAGAACCTAGGTCCTAGGAGAACATGGTTCTTCCCCAGGTATTGGGCCAGGCATAGATTTAGAATGAAATATTGTGAATGTGATATGTGTTTGGTTGATTCTGCTATTTCTGTTTTTTGTTCTGAAAGTCCATTGAATTTTTTATGTACCTAAAACTTAGGAAGTTCCTAGAAGTTGCTTTTTGTGAATTGGGCAGCCAAATAAATCAGGCAGAAAAACAGATAGATAGATTTTTTTAAAAAATGATTATCAATAAAATCATGTTTAAAATAAAGAAAGTGGATATAGATATGTTTTTATCCTTCTATCAGAACACTGGTGGTTATCCAATGAAGATGGCTAGGAGGAGATTAAAGCTTATATATAAGCTTATATATATAATACTATTCAATTGCTGCTGAGAAGGAAGTTTAACTGTTATTGAACATTAAAATTCAGTATAGTAGGAAAATTAAAAGTTTCAGACCAAATCTACAGGGAAAATATATCTGTTCACATTTAATCACATTTAATCTTAAAAACAACACAGAAAATGCCCAGAGCCTTTAGTCTGCAACTTAAAACTCATCTATATGCCCCATAGAAGAAACATTTTTAAATCAGAATTCCTGAATTTCAGTATTAGATACAAAATCCTTCCTTTCCCAGAAATGAATTTGAAGCTTGTGTCTTCAGTAAAATCAGTTTAACATTGCAGCAATACCAAACTTTTTTTTTTAAATCTCAAATGCAGTTCTGGGATACTGACTCTTCACGGATAGCACAAATGATCATTGGTGGAGTTTGTTCAAGCATAACGTATCTAACGGACGTTCTAGCAAATGTTAGGTGATGAATGCAGTCAGTCAATGAATGAACGTTATTCATATTTTGAAAACGGAACATGAAGGAACTTAAAGGACCTCAGTGTTAACAAACTTATAGCCAACACAGGACCACTGGAGGGGCTATACTCAAAAGAACCTCAGGTATGTAGCTATAGATAGAGAAAAAAATTCTAAGGGGTAATCTGTTGAAAATCCATTGAGAATACTGAAGAATGTTGTGTGATTGTGAATGGACAGAAATTAATTAATTAGAAGGAAATTAGTATGTTGGAAAAGAGTGTTTAGTTCTTGAAACTGTGGACATGCCTTCAGCAAAACCCATTTGTGCTTTTCCACATTGTTGGAACAGACAGCTCTGTTTTTCAAAACTCCTGCAGGTTATATACTACATATTGGCATCTATTTTTAGTAAGATCCTTGTAATTTCAGTGTATCTGAAGGATGCCAGGTTGGAGAAGGCTGACTTTTGACTGAACATACTGTAAGCTATATTAAGCAAATTTCTATTTTAAAAAAATTCTAATTATGACGTGCTACTTTTTTTAATGAAAAATGCTATAGTTCACATGCATTTCACTCTTGCATTGTTTTTGCTCTGAAAATTGTCCTTCAAGGTTGCTATTTTTTATTGAAATAGCAACCTTGGGGAAACAGTGGGCGGGTGAGATGGCAAAATAACACTGTAAACAAATCTTTCTGATTAATTATCAAATAATTTTCAGTACTTTGCACTTTTCCTCTTCTACTCTTATTTGCTGTTATTTTTTTAATTGTTCCTACTTATTCCTCCATTTGTGTTTTTTTCTCCAATCCTCTTTCTGAGGATTGTTTACCGATTTATTTATGAATCAAATTTATAAGGCCACCCATCTATGCAATAAAACTCTGGGCAGCCATATAAATTATGGATCATATGCCCCTGAAGGCATGTTTAGGAAATATATTAGCAAACTGTGCCTATAGAGAATCTAATCTGCCTTGGAGAATACAAAAAAAAAAAAAGGACTTGCCTCATTTGCCTTCAGAAGCAGTCTAAATGCAATTGCCTCTCTCAGGTGAAGCACTTTTTTGAAGCAGGGATTGTAGTCTTCTGCTTTCCATCTTCCAGAAAGGATGTGCCCATGCCTCTCCACTGCTGAGATCTATGCCCTAATGGAGCTAATCCTAATTCCATCCATATCCTTGGTTCTCAGAACAGAGGTAGGGACAACAGATCTATTCCTTAGTGCAGGAGTGTCAAACTCAGTTTCATTGAGGGCCACATCAGCATTGCGGTTGCCCTCAGGGGGCCGGGTGGGTGTGTCCTGGGTGGGCGTGGCCTACTGGGTGGGCATGGCTAGAGTGCGTATGGCCTACTGGATGGGTGTGGCCAGCTCTACATCGTTTGCATCAAGGGGGCCTATGGGGGCCTGGGCAGGAGTGGGACAAATCTGGGGGTCTCTGGTAGAAGGAGAATCTCTGGGCCAGGGCCAAGGCAGTGGGGGCCGTTCCCTCACTGTTTCCAGGATGGCTTCGCGGGCCACATGAAACCACTTTGCGGGCCGCATCCGGCCCCTGGGCCTTGTGTTTGACATGTCTGCTTTAGTGGGACTGAAAATTTTGAATCTACTTGATCACTGCCCCCACCTCCACCCCAGATTACTTTTGCTGTCCTGGCATGGTTAGAGCAAGGAAGATAGAAACATTTGAACCAGCAGGTGAGACAAAGAAAACGAGGGGTGTAAGGGTAAACATATTTACCATAAACCCATTTTTGCTTTACCATCTTCTGTGAGCCAGAAGTTGCAGAAAATTTTCCTTGAGGGATCATCTACTTCAGATATGGTCCTATAGATTCAAACTCTATTTCTACATAGCCTAGTCATGTTGCTAGCTGATCTGTGGTTCACAATTCCTTGGGAATTATTGCAAATTGTACTTATATCTGTAATGTAGATGTTTCATGTGGCCCGCAAAGCCATCCTAGAAACAGTGAGGGAACGGCCCCCACTGCCTTGGCCCTGGCCCAGAGACCCTCCTTCTGCCAGAGACCCTCAGATCTGTCCCACTCCTGCCCGGGCCCCCATAGGCACCCTTGATGCGAACAATGTAGAGCTGGCCACGCCTACCCAGTAGGCCATACACACTCTAGCCACTCCCACCCAGTAGGCCACGCCTACCCTGGCCTTACCCACCCGGTCCCCTGAGGGCAATCGCAATGCTGATGCGGCCCTCAATGAAATTGAGTTTGACACCCCTGAGATAGTGCTTGAGAATGTTTTCATAAAATCATTGCATTATTAGTGGCCTGTCTAGGTCCTGGAATGTACTGTAAATTCAAATGATATTATATTTTCTAAGATAATACAGAATTATATCTTTTCTTGACTTAATGACAGCCTAAGTACAGAATCGATGCAAATCAGTAAAAACCTGAATGTTTACGAAGGACATTGCAAAGTACTTCCTTTTGCTATTATTTTTTAGCCATAAAAGTCTTTTTTCATTTTAGTGCTTTTGCTAGTGAGAATGTTGGGTGCCAATTTTTTGAATGTAGCAGGTCTGTTGAAGATAAGTGGTACCATCTGAATATAAGGCACAATTGATTGTTTAATTACATACAGAGTAGGTAAGATACAGAATGTATGGTTCCATTCAGTGTATAGCATATATTAGAACTCAAAATTATGCTCAGTTTCCTTTGAGCTGCTAACTTCTCTCTTCTAACTACTCCTTTCTCCCCGGTGTGGAGATGTTGGTCTTGAAAAAGAATTTTGGAGTATCTTCCAGGGTTTTTTTAGTGACTTTCCTATCTGATTGATTAGATAATTTTCCATATGGCCTTATAATCCAAACAAGGATTTATTTTGATATGAGGCCTAAGTGGCTAACATTGCCAACTACACTAAAAGCATTTCTTCTAATTCTTTCATCCCACACCCCAGTGGTCAGGAGCAGAGAGAGGGGCACTTGGGAATACTTGGGAAGAGATTTGTAATCTTAGTCCTCATTCATTGGACCACCCAAGTGAAGCTGTTTCTTCCTTCATGCTTGCCAGCAATTGACTTAATCAGGCCTGGATGGTATGTTTTTAGTTCAGGATTGGTGATAAGTGCCAAAGTGTTCACAAGACTGCAACATTTAGTAACAGGAGCTCCTTTTGAGTCTATCTTGCTTTCCTTTCCCAAAAAACTGGTGTCTGCCTGGGATATATTTCATTCAAGTGGGAGAAAAACTGTAAAGATGCATGCAGCTTTCAACGGTCTCTTTCAGCCCTGCTAAAGAAGGCTTACCAACTGCAGTCTTTCATGCCCTGAATTATTCAAAAGATTAAACTAATTTTAAAATGAATTAATAAAGATACTGGCAATTGTCCTAAGAGGTATTCTGCTGTATAAACCTTCCCCCACAACATAACATAAATAATTACATATTTTTCAGAGAATCCTTAATTATTGCAGTTTGAACAAATAGAGTATTATGCAATAATTTAGGAAAAGAATTGTGAGCCAGTTTAATTCTGGTGGCAGTATTGTATACCTAAAAATAGAATAGAGGAGATAACCTCCTCTCATTATCACAGTTGGTTCAAGAGGAATCCTGGCAACATAAGGTTCTTAAGAAATAAATTTATGGTTTGCCTCAGCAAAATGTTTGTTTAAAAATTGGTGGGAAATGGATAGCGTTATTATTCTATAATGTGGCTTCTATTTCCTATAGATTCCAAACGAACATTTTGCAGAGACAAACCAACTATTTGTGGTGCAGGGACTGAGAGAATTTTGATAAGATAGTATGGCACCAAGAATAGATCATTTCATGTTTGTTAAAGGGGGTGGGTAAGGAAGTATACTGTTTTAGGGAAAGAACCCCTGTACATTTTCAGCAATAGTTAGTCATCCTTTCAGCTTCTTGTTTAGTAGAGAGAAATAATTTGCTAGTAGCATGTTTGCTAATTTGTATTCACCACACTACAAACCACAGGCCCTGTTGGCACAAAACTCCTGTGGATTTCAGTTTATTTGAGCATTTTGTTATTTTAACAGAAATGGTGCAATTTTAACAGTTGGAAGTTTTGGCTTTTCAACAGCCAAATGGGGAAAGTCATATGTCTCAGCAGTTAATTCAGTTTTAGAGGAAGGTATCCAGGCTGGAATCATCCAGATGTGATGAGACTGCAATTCCCAGAATCCTCAGTCATGAAGAAATAAAGCTAAAATAATTCAGTTTCTCATGCTATTTCCTGAAAAGTGACAAAGACTTTGCTTAGGAAAATAGCTTCTGTGCCATCAAGTTAAAGCAGGGAATAAAACCACACAAAAAAGAGGTCTTAAGTGTGTGTGGTTTCTACCAGAGAAACAGTCTTTATTCCCATTAGTGTATTTTAGTTAGTTGTTTTACTTCACACTGGGAGTGATAGTCTGGAACTCACACTTATGTTAGGGCAGTCATGCAGCCTTTGATCTCCCATCTTCTTCCATCTTCCAAATATTTGGCAGGAGGTGATTGATCACCTAACCCAAGTTTTTGTTATGTTTTCCCATTAAGAAGCTATGTTTCTATGCAGCATGTGTACAAATAAGTGGCTCAGTTGTGCTCAGATATGTTTTATTGCTTTTTAGTTTCTTCTGATCTCCATCTGCAAGCTTTATTTCTTTTTGTTTGAATTTAGACATACTTTTTCCAATCTGAGCCTTCAAAGAAAGGTACAAAATAAAAAATCCTAACCAAAAAGCAGTAATCAGTCATCACTAGTGGAACTAAATCATGACAAAATGTAGAAGCTCTCAAATAAACTCACAGTAATAGCTAATAAAGCAATCTCAAGACAACAATTCAGGCAATAGCTATATCTCCACAGTATGCATGCATAGAGAAAACTCTTTAAAGAAGAGGAATGCTGCAACTTGGCCCTGATATCTATATGACCTGAGTAGTAACAGAAAATATGTTTGATTTGACCGTTGGTGCATGTTGCCGTGCATCACCTACCTATCAATATTGCTTTCTGGAATTTGGACTTATGTAAGGCATTGTAGAGGTAAAAGCAGCTTTGGGGTAAATGAAGATGACAAACTAAACCCTAATCCACATAAGATAGCAATGCAGTGATAGAAAAATAGGTTGATGGATGAAAGGTGGCATCTGATTTTAAATAGGGGTCCAAATAACAACAAGGACTTAGCATGGGAGTTGTCTTGGACATGTGCTAATTGGAGAGTGTCAGATATAAATACAGGAATATGTATTTATGTATATATAGATGGATGGAAGGATGGATGTTTAGGCCACTACCCTATCTGGGGAGGGCTGATCTTGCCGTAGTTACTCATGTATTAATAAATCATGGTGCTCTGTGTAAAGCTGTCTTTAACGATTTTTGAGAAAGATGCAATTCAACTGGTATATAGTGGAACTTTCTGGGAGCTAATATAATGGGAGCCGTATAGTTAGTTATGTTAGTGGTGCCTGGGTGGAGAACAATGGCTGAAATTGAATGCTGACAAAACAGAATAGCTTTGGGTTTGGGGTTCTTTGGTCTGTGGAGAATTGCCATCTCTGGTCTTGGGGGAGGGGTATTGCACTACCCCTGACAGACGCCATGCATAATTGGCTGCCAATTTGCTTCTGAGTCCAGAAGCTGGTTGTCACTTTCAAAGCTCTACATCAGGGGTCCCCAACCCCCGGTCTGTGGACCAGTACCGGGCCATGGCATGCCAGGAACTGGGCCGCACAACCAAGCAAAGCCCCATCCACAGGATGCAGGCAGCACACAAAACCACGCCCCCTCTGGTCTGCGGGAAAACCTCTCTCCATGGAACCAGTCACTGGTGCCCAAAAGGTTGGGGACCTCTGTTCTACATGGTTTGGGATTAGGTTATTTAAAGGACATGTCTATCCAACCCATCAGAATGGAAAAGCAGAGAATGTTATGGGTTTCCTCTCCTAAGATCCATCAAGCAGGACTAAAAAGAAGGACCTTCTCTGTAGTGGCATCCTCCTTGTGGAACATCATCCCTGTAGAGAGAAGATTGCCCCCCCCACTATAATACTCTTTCATAAGGCCCTGAAGACCTGGTTCTGCCAATAGACCTTGGCAGAACCAAGGGGACTCCAGAATGATATGGAGCTCATCAAGTGGCTCGCCTGATTTTTGTCCCCAGTGGGGTAGGGGCTTATTGGTCTTTATATTGGGGTGTTATTGTTGTAAGCCACCCAGTGTCACAGAGTGAGTTGAATGGCCATAAAATGTTTCTTAATAAATAAATAAAAATTATACTGACTGCCAGGTGTACAAGGTTTCCAGCCTAATTTAGAGTTCTAGTTTTAACTGTAGCATAAGAAATACTTTCAGTGTTGTATCCATTACATGCTTTTCCCTGCATAGTGTTCAGCAATTAAATGCCTACAAGAAGCTCCCAAATAAGACAGTTTGGAAGCAGTAAATAAATGCTATGGTTTAAGTGCCATTGATAGCCTTAATTCCATAAATTTAAAGGTCCCTAAACTGGTTGGTAATATTAACTTGTACTAAATTCCATAATGTGCCTCTGTGATATGTGAAAACATATTTCTTCTTATCTATCTTCCTGATCTTTTCTAATGTACTTGTCATTCATATTCCTTGGATGGCCTCAAATTCGAGCATTAAGAGATGTTTATCTCCCCACTCATTTTTTCCACACTGTAGAATTTGAAATACCTTTGGCATGTTTCTCCTTAACTATCCTTTTTTCAGATATAACATTTTCTTATCAGGGACTTGCAAGATGCATTAATTTAGTATATGTGAAACATTTTATAACTATTAACCAGTGGTGGGATTCAGCTGGTTTGCACCACTTCGGCAGAACTGGTAGCTAATTTTTTGTTGCCCAGGCCCAGAATGGGCTTCCAGAAGCGGCATCCACAAAGAGAACCAGTTGTTCACATATTTGAATCTCACCACTGCTATTAACATTTTCACCTTGAATCAAAGCACCCTTCAACCTCTGCCTGGGGGGGGGCGGGGTGGACTATAGCCTCTCCCCAATTCTAGTTGATGTTTGTTCATGGTATTATCACTATGGCATTTATGTGAAGAGGTTTGCTTGAAACTGTGTGGTTATAATACACACCTAGTGTTGTGTATGTAAATAGTTAGCAATAAGCCATAGAAGATATTGCAAACACTGTGCAGCTTTGCAAGGTTTAAAGCGGGAAAATAAGGTGCAATCATTGGACGCCACAACCAAGGAGCGGGAAAACAGACAGTTTGTATTGGTTACAGTTCAAACGCTTTCTCTATAAAAGGGTTGCAACATTTGACATTTGACAGTTGACTTTGTGTATTCAATAAACTCGTTCAGTGTTAACCACTCTGAGTCCTCGTCAATTCGAACCAAACAACTGGCGACGAAGGTGGGATCGACAGAAGACCAGAGATTAGGAAGAATTGTCGTGAAGGCGGCAAAGTCTGAGCGAGTCACAGTCAACCGAGCGGCCGCGGCAGAATAGGAAAAAAATTCTCCGAATGGCGCAAATCGGGTCATTGAAGGAATTTGACCCTAACTTCCCCGAAGATTGGGAAGAATATATTGGTCAGGTCGAAGGATTCCTGTTAGTGAACGGAATCACCGACGACCGAAAAAAAGCGGCGGCACTTTTGACAATTTGCGGCACACCGGTCTACAGAGTCGCTGTCGGGCTGTGCCAGCCACAACCAGTCTCCAGCGTGCCCTATGCCGACCTCCTTGCAAAACTAAAGGTGCACTTTACTCCCCGAAGGTCCGAACTTTTTTGGCGGCGCATCTTCGAGAAGAGAAATCAGAGACCGGGGGAATCCATACAGAAATTCGTCGCTGCCGTTAGGGAAGCCGCAGTTCGTTGCAAATACGATAATTTAGAAATTAGGATTCGGGACAGAGTTGTGCTAGGCTTACGCGATGAACAATTACAAAACAGAATAATCGCCAAACCTACTGGCGATTTACAGGAAGTGCTCGACGAACTCCTAACGTATGAGTCTACCGGGTATCGCGACCCCCCCCGCAGTAGCATGGCGACAGCACCTGAAATTAACCAAGAGGGCTATGTGGACTGCGGGGAGGTGGATCAGCAGTGGGAGGAAGAGATCGCCGAAGTCTCCAGGCGATTTGGGAAGATGGCACCCAGACAACTTAGAAGCGAAGGGCCCGAACCCGGCCGCCGGCAACAACCCGCAACACCGCAGAGACCACCGACCGGGGCACAACGACCGTGGCGGGACACCGCAACCAGACCGCGCGACAACGACACCCAGAACCGATGCGGCAGCTGTGGCGGCAACCATCCCCGCGCTTCCTGCCGATTCCGCACCGCCAAGTGCAGGGCTTGTGGCAAGACCGGCCACATCCAGGCCATCTGCAGAAACCGCGTCCGGGACTCCCGTCTGAATGAAGTCGATGTGTGGCCAGAGGGTAAGGTAACCCCCAATGCTAGTGGCAAGGAGACCCCTAGATCCCGGGCGAAATTTTCAAACCCAGGGGAGGTGGCCCGAGTCAATCGGAAAAGGCAGGGAAGGGGGCACAATTTTCCGGACGGAAAATTAAAAATCACAGTCCTTCTGCAAGGGGTTCCTTGCAGAATGGAAATCGACTCTGGGGCTTCAGTGTCGATAATTTCCACTGAAACCCTGAAAAAAATTGAACAACTAAGTGGAAAAAGAATTCCACTTAGCCCAACAAATATTCAATTAACGGACTTCCAAAAAAGTCCAATAATCGTAAAGGGAAAGACCAGCCTTAGAGTTAATTTTAAGGGATTTAAGGGGGTCTTAGATGTGGTAGTTACGGAGGGGAATAGGACTAGCTTAATAGGGCTTAATTGGTTTCCTGCCCTGGGAATTTGGATAGGGGGAATAAATTCTGTGATTAAAAATAAGACCCTCGAATCCGTCTGCAAAGAATTTGCAGACGTATTCGATGGATCTCTAGGCAAGTACAAAGGGCCCCCCATTAATTTTAACCTAGACCCCTCAGTAAATCCAATCAGGCTAAAGGCCCGGAGGGTACCTTTTGCCTTAAAAGAAAAAATCGAGGCCGAGCTCGACCGGCTTGTAGGCCTCGGAGTTTTAGAACCCGTTGAGGGCGGTTTATGGGAGACGCCGATCGTCACACCCCTCAAACCCAATGGGGATGTGAGGATCTGCGCCGACTATAAAGCGACCCTCAACATTGGAATGAAAAAGCATGCTTACCCGGTCCCGACGGTGAAGCAGGTCCTCGCCACGATCCAGGACGCCGCCATCTTCGCCAAGCTCGACTTGGCGCATGCGTACTTACAGTTGACTGTTTCCAAAGAGGCTGCAGAGGCGCAAACAATTGTTACCCACAAGGGGGCGTTCCGAGTCCACAGACTGCAATTTGGGATTGCAGCTGCTCCAGGCATCTTCCAAGAAGTGATGGAGAGGACCTTAAAGGGCATACCTGGAGTATGCCCTTACTTTGATGATGTCCTAATAGCTGGAAAAGATGAAGGAATGTTAGTAGAGCGGCTGGAACAGGTACTGGGTAGATTTAGAAAGGCTGGATTAAAATTAAAAAAGGAAAAATGTAGCATAGGGGTTAAATCCACTGATTTTTTGGGGTTCAGGATTGACAAAAGCGGGGTCCACCCTACCCCTGAAAAAATTAAAGCAATAAAAGGGGCTCCTGAACCAAGGAACAAGGCTGAGCTACAGGCCTTCCTAGGCTTGGTAAATTTTTATCACACTTTTGTGCCACATAAGGCTGCCATTGCAGAACCACTGCACAGGCTTTTAGATAAGAAGACCCCTTGGCATTGGCAAGACAAGCACAAAGTGAGTTTCCAGACCTTAAAAGATATCCTTTCCAGTAGCTCAACTGTAACCCACTTTATAGAAAATAGACCAATCTACCTGGCGTGCGATGCTTCGCCTTATGGCGTCGGGGCAGTAATCAGCCATTTAGACACCCAGGGAATGCAAAGACCCATTGCTTACTACTCCCGCACACTAACCAAGGCAGAGCGGAACTATGCTCAAATTGACCGGGAAGCTTTAGCCATAGTGGCAGGAGTTAAAAAGTTCCACGACTACCTGTATGGCAGGAACTTTACAATCCTGACAGACCACAAACCCCTGCTGGGACTGTTTACCACAGATAAACAGACTCCCCAAATTATGTCTCCCAGGATGCTGAGATGGTCCATTTTCCTCTCAGCATATTCATTTTCCCTCCAATACCGACCAGGTAAAGACATGGGTCATGCAGACGCTCTTAGCAGATTGCCCCTTAGCACAACAGAGGAGGACCCTGCCCCAGTGGGACAAGTAATGTCCCTACAAGATATTCCTGATCTGCCCCTAACTGCTAAAGACATAGCGGAGGCAACCAATAAGGACCCCATCTTAAGGAGAGTAATGGCCTGGGTCATGAGCGGTTGGCCCAACGCCAACCCAGACGTAAAATACAGTCCATTTTTCCGAAGGAAGGATGAACTATCAGTTCATATGGGTTGCTTACTTTGGGGAACTCGTGTAGTAATCCCAGGAATCCACAAATCAGCTATTCTATTTGAATTGCATGAAGGACACCCTGGAATAGTAAGGATGAAGGCCTTAGCTAGGAGTCACTTGTGGTGGCCAGGATTGGACCAAGACATTGAGGAATGCGTTGCCAATTGCCATCTGTGCCAACGTTCCAGGCCTGAACAACAACACATCCGCACACATAAATGGGAGTTAGCTAGGAATCCTTGGTCCAGGATTCATATTGACTTCGCTGGACCTTTCCAGGGGTTAACGTTCCTTGTAGTGGTCGACAGCTACTCTAGATGGCTAGAAGTAGTACCGGTCAGTTCAGTAACGGCAGGCAGAACAATACAGGCATTAAGGGGCCTCTTTGCCACTCATGGGTTGCCGGATTTAATAGTGTCTGATAACGGGCCACAATTCACATCTATTGAATTTCAGGATTTCCTCAAGGCCAACTCGATTAAGCATAAGACTTCTGCACCCTTCCACCCCTCCACCAACGGATTGGCTGAAAGGAACGTGAGGACCACGAAGGACGCGCTTAAAAGAATTATTCGAGGTGACTGGCATCAGAGACTAGCTGAGTTCTTGTTGGCCCAACACACAACCCCTTGTTCGGCTACAGGGAAAAGTCCAGCTGAAATGAGGTGGGGAAGAAAAATCTTGACCAAGTTGGACAGACTACACCCCGACCGACTCCAACCAAACATTGAATTTGACATTCCTAACAGAACATTTGAAGTGGGGGACTTGATTTGGGCCAGGAACTACGCCCAAGGGGATAAGTGGATTCCTGGGGTGGTAACTGAAATCTTAGGTCCCTTATCATACATCATTGAGGGGGAAGGGAATAGGGTCTGTAAAAGACACATAGACCAGCTGAGGAAAAGATCTAGTGGGTGTGTGCCAGCTGAGGGGGACCAAAGCTCAGTTAGGGCAAACAGTACAGATAACATTAGGCCTGAAAGTGGTGTAGTGGTGGGGCAAGATGACATATTTCCAGATGCCCATCAACAACAATTCAGTCCAATTGATTGGGAAATACCCCTGCGAAGTAGGCCAGTGACAACTGAATCCCAAACACAACCTAATACACAAGGCAGTACATCTGAAGCCAGTAACCCTGAGCCCAGGTCCAGTAGTAACCAGCATAGTAACCAGCAGCCAAGCAGTCAACCAGGAAAAGGGGCCCCTAGCAGCCAAAGTAACAGATACCCTTCTAGAATACATAGGCCACCAAAATACCTAAAGGACTTTGTAAAGAAATGACACCAACTGGGGGGTAAGGGGTGTTGTGTATGTAAATAGTTAGCAATAAGCCATAGAAGATATTGCAAACACTGTGCAGCTTTGCAAGGTTTAAAGCGGGAAAATAAGGTGCAATCATTGGACGCCACAACCAAGGAGCGGGAAAACAGACAGTTTGTATTGGTTACAGTTCAAACGCTTTCTCTATAAAAGGGTTGCAACATTTGACATTTGACAGTTGACTTTGTGTATTCAATAAACTCGTTCAGTGTTAACCACTCTGAGTCCTCGTCAATTCGAACCAAACACCTAGCATTCTATATTCAGAGATTAGCACTGGTTCTCTTCATCTTATTGTACTGATTTATATAAGTTCCTTTTTAAAACTACAGACTCCACCATGTTTTAGAGCCTTCAAGCAGTGTCAAGAAAACATCACTTTCTAAATGACTTTCACATGTGCACTGTTTCTTAGGATAATTTGGTCTCTTTTAGTAGCTATAATCTTTTCCTTTACTCATGTCCTGTTTCCAAGCCAAATAATAATAATAATATCGTATTTTCCGGCGTATAAGATGACTCGGCGCCGGAAAATACTTACATGCCAGTTGCCAAGTGTCCGACACAAGCCCGATTCAGCCCAGTCTGATGCAGATGGTGCAAAGCCTCCCTTTTGAAGCCCAAAGGGGCTTTTCCTTCCACCCACCCATTTGAGAGCACATTTGCAGACGGAGCAGCCGCGTGTCTGGAGCCAAGCCCCGCCCAGGAGGCAGTCAGCCAGGTAGGCTCGGAAGACGCGCTGGAGAGCTGGGCTTGGGGAGGCCATGCCGAGGCTGGCTGGCGAGGGCCGCTGCGTGGTCTGCGGGCGAGGGGGCGCCAGGCCTGCCGGAAGTCCCCGGAAGTTCCTGGAATGGCCTGGCAGCGGGCGGGCGCTCCCTCCCCGACCTGCCGGGGAGCATCTCCCAAAGCGCAGCGTCTGGCGGCCCGGTCACTGGCAAGCTGGCCCGTGGCTGGGGCCGGGGCCCAGGAACTGGTAGCCGGGTGCGGGTGGGGGGAAGGAAAGCTTCTGCAAGCTTCTGCGGCTGGTTGTGAGGCCGGATTCGGGCATCTGCCAGATCGCCAGTGAGTGGTCTCGAGGCCCCGCTGAATGTCGGGCCTGCCGGGCCCAACATGCCGCCCCCTCTACCCAGGGTCCTCCTGCAGGGGTAGAAAACAACTGCTGGGAGAGATAGCGGGTAGCAGGGTGCACTTTGGTTATGCTCAGATGCCGCTTGGGTGAGGGGGAGGGGCTTCCTGCCGCTCCCGGGGTCTGGCGTTTGCAAGGGGGAGAAGGGGCTTAGAGGCTCTTGGGGGTGGGAAGGGAGGGTCACGTTGGAGGGGGGACTGGACTAAGGAGGCTTGAAGTTGCTTTGCACGAATGGGGACGCTCGATTGATTTATGTACTATTTTCTGGCGTATAAAACAACTGGGCGTATAAGACGACCCCCCAACTTTTGAGAAGATTTTCATGGGTTAAAAAGTCGTCTTATACGCCGGAAAATATGGTAATAATAATAATAATAATAATAATAATAATAATAATAATAATAATAATGATGATGATGATGATGATGATGATGATGATGATGATGATGATGATGAAGAAGAAGAAGAAGAAGAAGAAGAAGAAGAAGAAGAAGAAGAAGAAGAAGAAGAAGAAGAAGAAGAAGAAGAAGTAGTTGGAAGGGACCTTGGAGGTCTTCTAGTCCAACCCCCTGCTCAGGCAGGAAACCCTATACCATTTCAGACAAATGGCTGTCCAGTTGCTTCTTAAAAACTTCCAGTGTTGTGGCATTCATAGCTACTGGAGGCAGGTTCTTCCACTGATTAATTGTTCTATCTGTCAGAAAATTTATCCTTATTTCTAGGTTGGTTCTCTCTTTGGCTAGTTTCCATCCATTGCTTCTTGTCCTGCCTTCAGTTGCTTTGGAGAATAGCTTGATTCCTTCTGCTTTGTGGCAGCCCCTGAGATATTGGAACACTGCTATAATGTCACTCCTCATCCTTCTCTTCATTAGACTAGACATTCCCAATTCCAGCAACCGTTCCTTATATGTTTTAACCTCCAGTCCCCTGATCATCTTTGTTGCTCTTTTCTGTACTCTTGCTAGAGTCTCATAATCATCTTTTTTTATATTGTAGTGACCAAAACTGGATGCAGTATTCCAAGTGTGGCCTTACCAAGGCATTGTAAAGTGGTATTAACACTTCACGTGATCTTGATTCTATCCCTCTGTTAATGCAGCCTAGCACTGTGTGTGCTTTTTTGGCAGCTACAGCATACTGCTGGCTCATAATTAAGTTATTGTCCACTAGGACTACAAGATCCCTCTCACAGTTACTACTATTGAGCAAGGTACCATCTATATTATACCTGTGTATTTGGTTTTTCTTGCCAAAATATAGAACCTTACATTTTTCACCATTGAATTTCATTTTATTAGATAGCATCCAATGTTCAAGTCTGTCAAGTTCCTTCTGTATCTTAAGCCTATCTTCTGGAGTACGGCTGGTCAGCCAGCTACGAATCCATCTGGTGGTGATGCTGTCTAACTCACATTTTTCTATCTTATCAAGTAGTAGGTTGTGATCTACTTTATCAAATGCCTTACTGAAGTCCAAGTAAATTATATCCACGGCATTCGTCTGGTCCACTAATTTGTCACCTGGTCAAAGAATTTAATAAGATTTGTCTGACATAATCTGTTTTTGACAAACCCCTGTAATGATTTTGTTTGCCTCTAGGTGTTCACTGATTCGTTGCTTGATTATCTTTTCCAAGATCTTCCCAGGTATTGAGGTCAGGCTGATAGGTCTGTAATTTCCTGGATCCATTTTTTTCCTTTTTTGAAGATGGGAACTCCAATCCTCTGGTAGTTCCCCAGTGCTCCAGGATCTTTGAAAGATATAGTTCAGTGGTTCTGAGATCACATCTGCCAATTCCTTCAGAACCTTGGGGTGTAGTCCATCTGGTCCTGGTGATCTGAACTCTTCTAGGGTGGACAGGTGCTCATTTACCATTTTCTTACCTATCTTAACTTGTGTTTCTATTCTCTTTTTTATTGTTTTTGATAGGCTGGACTGTTTTTTTCCCTTTGTGTAAATATGGATGCAAAAAACAAGTTGAGTAGTTCTGCTTTCTCCTTGTTGCTTGTCACCTTCTTGCCACTTTCTCTCACTAGTGGACCAATCATTTCCTTATATTTTTTCCTGTTTTTTACATGTTGAAAGAAGCTTTTTTTTGTTATTTTTGACTTTGGTCGCAAGCCTTAGTTCATTCTGAGCCTTAGCTTTTCTTTGCAGGCTTGGACTATTTGCTGATATTCTGCCTTAGGTATGTGCCCCTCATCCCACTTTTTATCCTTTTTATCTTTAAATTTATCAGAGAGTTCTTTATGCAGTCATGCTGAGGTTTTTTGAGTGCTGTTATTTTTCTTCTTCGTTGGTATTGGGCTTTTATAATCTCACTTTTCAAAATTTCCCAAACTTCTTGAGTTGTTTTCCCCTTGAGGAATTTCATCCATTGAATCCTTCCCAAGCTTTCTCTAAGTTTGTTGAAATTAGCTCTCTTAAAGTCCAAGACTCTAGTTTGACTATGTTATATTGCTTGTGCTTGCATAATGTTGAATTCCAATAGTACATGGTCACTCCCCCCCAAGGTTCCTGTAGTTTCAACATCTTCTATCATTTTATCTCTGTTAGTGAGAATTAAGTCCAATATGGCTGATCCCCTAGTTTCCTTCTCTACTTTTTGGGAGACAAAGTTGTCTGCTAGGTTTGTCAGGAATCTGTTTGATCTTCCACTTGGTGCAGAGTTTGTCTCCCAGTTGATGTCAGGGTAATTAAAGTCCCCCATTACTATTGTGGTGTGCTTCCTACATACCTTAGCTGACTAGCAAAAAGTTCATCTATTTCCTCTGTTTGGTTGGGTGGTCTATAGTATACACTTATGGCAATGTCATTTCCCCCCCCCCCTTTTTTTTATATTTACCCAAGGCAGTTTTCATCATTGTTGTGCTCTATTTCTGTAGATATGTGTTCTATTTGTATAGAGAGCAACTCCACCTCCTCTTTTATTTGGTCTGTTTCTTTTAAATAATTTGAATCCCTCTTGCTGTGTGTTCCATTTGTGGGTTTCTTCCCACCAAGTTTCCATAATGGCAACAATATCATATCTGACCTCATTTAGCTGAATTTCTAATTCACCCTGTTTGTTGCTCATGCGTTGGTGTATAGACATTTGAGTCCTTTATGACTGACCCTGTGTTTACTTTCTACATAACCTGTGTGCTGCCTGAGTTCCCCTATTTTCTTACCACCTGTTTGATTAGTGCACTTTGTGTGGCACTCGCTGTTATAAGCTTGATTTTGCTTGAGAGCAAGGTTGATATTCTTGTCCACACACACATCTATGTTACATGCGCTGATAACCCTTATGGATAATTCAAACCAACTTGAATTCAGCTCCAGTCAGTTTTTCTTTAGGGTTCAGTTTAAGAACATTTTAATGTCAAGCACTAAGAGTTTGAATCTGCTTTAAGCAGAACTTACTGCATGTATAATTTAAACCTCTGTATTTTATGCTTCCAGAGAAAATTTCTAGATATACAGTATACAGGGATACCTAGCTCAGTGGAGGTTAGATGTTTTCCCTGAAGAACGTGTTAAATTCAGTCTTCAGCCAGGATCCCAGACATCAGTTATAGGAATAACCCTTGGATGATTGTGGGACCGGATTCTCATGATCACAATTTTTTGTTTGAGCCTAAAGATCAACTGATAATTATGGTCCTTGCTGAACTGAAGGGTTTGAGGACAGGAAAAAAAATTGCATATAAAATCTAGAAAACCCTTTGGTAATACAGAATCCTTAAATTTGTGGACTGTCTAGGCTGATTTCTGCCTAACATGTGATCTACCAGTTTAAATGCCAACCAATAAACATGCATTATAGCCTACTGGGCATTTAAAGAATATATTTTTGTGGCCCCAGGGGGCCCATCACTATTTTCTTCTCCAACCAACTACGATAAGTCTAAATTTGTTAAGTCATCTACGCAGAAATTACTTGTAGTCCCCTGTTTCCTGGAGTAAAGGTAGCAGAAGCCAAGAGGTGCTGCCTTTTAATAGCATCACAGATTCTTTGGAAGAATCTTCCCACAGTGGACATCAGGCTGTCATCAATTGCTGCCTGCATTCAGAGCAATATTGAAGAATGAATTATCCCTGGAGAACCTTCTAACTAGATCAGGACATATTCTGTTTTATTCTTCCTGAGTTGTTGTCATTGTTTTCACCACAACTTCTGATTTTATGTCTTGGTATGCCTCCTGTGGATTGTTTGAAAAGATATTTTTTTATATCTTGTAAGCTGCTGATGGTCAAATTGATTGAAGTGAGGTACAAATGCAATAAATAAACCACTAGTTTTTTTGGTGCCTAAAGGATGCCTATCTATGTTACATAAGCCCTGTAAAGTTAATAGCAAAGAGCAGCTCAGTACCTTTAGAAGTAGGTCCATATAGCTAGAAAAATGCAAGGGTAAGTTGTGGTGTGGAGGGTATCCTGAGAAACTCAAAAGGAGATGATAGGGAGCAACTCCCAACAGTTTTCCTTCTATTAAATGTGTGTTATAGGCAGGGCTTTTTTCTCATAGAACGCTCAGAACGGAGTTCCGGCACCTTTTTGGGGTGGAACCTTGTAGGGTAGGCAAGGCAGGTTGTATGACATGTGTGAGTTCCGGCACCTTTTTCTTTTACAAAAAAAGCACTGGTTATAGGGCATCATAATGGGTGGTGCTTTGTGAGATTTTGCATAACATATTCTCAAAATTTCAAATGAAATTTCCAAACATTGGAGGACTCCTGCTATGGATAAAGAGATCTTTGAATAAACCAATACGATACTCCATGCTTAACATTTTTATCAGTCCTTCAATATTAATTAAGAAACAGTCACAGCAGGAATTCCAGGAATGCTTTTTGTTATAGAAAGGTAGAATAGCAAAATCTAGGAAGCCCATCAAGACCTTCTCTGACCTGCCTTATATTAAATAAAACCAATGCAATGGTATTTTTAATCTCTTTCCCTTGGTTCCCTCTGTCTCAGGACAATCTCTTCCCCTTAATATCTCTCTCATACTTTCCCCAGATCTATTATAAACTTCTTTGCACATTTGCTTTGTGGTCCCTAGTTTGAACATGCCTGTTCACTACTTTATTAATAGCTGGCTGATAATCTACCAAGAATACAGCATTTACAGACAGCTTAAGAAAGTGTAGTGGGATGAGAGAATGACCTTGAGAGACAGGAAGAGGAGGTGCAGCCTAGACAACTATCTGATTTGAGAATGATTCCAAAGCAGGAATGGTGATGGAGAAAGCATCTCAGAATTGACTGCCCACCACCTCAGAATTGACCCTCCCTAGTTCTCTCAAATATAATGGCGAGACTGATGTCTGCCCTTCAAGGTAGTCCTAATCAGGAAACTAAAGCCCAAAATATTAATACTTCCTTTATTGTGAGTTTACATTAACACAATCTTGCAAGTCTAAAAAGCACTTCCTCTTCCCCTGCCTTTTTATTCCAGAGAGCTAGAGGAAGGTCAATTTCGTCACCCCCATTCTTGCTTTGAACTTTTTCTGTTATCAGACAGTTGTCTAGGCTGTAGCTCTTCCTCCTGTCTCTCAAGGTTATTCCCGCAATCCATTAGACAAAATCCTAGCTTAAAAAAATGGCCGCACACAAGGAGGTGTAAATGTAGAGAAGAGACTAGGTTGCTTTATACCAGGGGTGTCAAACTCAATTTCATTGAGGGCCGCATCAGCATTGCGGTTGCCCTCAGGGGGCCGGGTGGGTATGGCCAGGGTGGGTGTGGCCTACTGGGTGGGCATGGCTAGAGTGCGTATGGCCTACTGGGTGGGCGCGGCCAGCTCTACATCGTTCGCATCAAGGGTGCCTATGGGGGCCTGGGCAGGAGTGTGACAATTCTGAGGGTCTCTGGCAGAAGGAGGGTCTCTGGGCCAGGGCCAAGGCAGTGGGGGCCGTTCCCTCACTGTTTCCAGGATAGCTTCGCGGGCCGCATAAAACCACTTTGCGGGCCAGATCCGGCCCCCGGGCCTTGTGTTTGACATGTCTGCTTTATACGGTATATTAATGTATTAAAAACTGTCTTTAAGATTTTGGTCTGAGAAATGCCTTGCAATGAAGTAAAAGAGCTTCAGTCTTACTCAGCAATAAGCTGAAATATGTGAAAGACACAGACAATGGAAGAAGTTAAAGACAACATTATTATATGGGTGGTATATTTCCAATTATATACACATTATATAGTTCACCACCCGCCTAATCCTTTTTTAACTTTGTAATTTGTGTGATTTCTTCTATGTGATGGTTTGAAACTGGGATCATCTGATTCTTTCCCATATATTCTATATCAGGGGTCCCCAACCCCTGGTCTGTGGATCGGTACCAGTCCGTGGCATGCCAGCAACTGGGCCGCACAAACCAGCAAAGCCCCATCCATGGGATGTAGGCAGCACACAAAACCATGCCCCCTCCAGTCCACGGAAAAACCTTTCTCCATGGAATTGGTCCCTGGTGCCTAAAAGGTTGGGGACCTCTGTTCTATACTATCTAAGTTTCACAGTGTGGTGGGGATGCAAGATTGGTAGCTTTGAATTTAACCTCTGCCTGAAACACAACCAAACTTTATCAGAAAAGGAACATGTGATTATAACCCTGAATAACTGATTTGAGTTTTGAAAAGCTCAGAGTTCCCCTCCCCAGATGGACTTTTAGAAAGACTGCCAAAATACCATAGACTTTTCAAGTTGACAGTAAGTCTCACAAACAGACCTATTTCTCTGATGTCTCCTGCTGAGTTTTAAAGCCTAAGAAGCTCAAACAGTGTGTATAACTGGGCATCCTCCTGCTACTTATGCTGTGCAACTCGAATTATACATAGCTTGAACTCCTGCCAGTTTTGTTCACACCTATGGGGCTAATAAACTTGCTGCTCATTAAATTCACTGGTAGCCCCCCTGGAAAGGTACAGAAAGTAAACTAATGCCAAAACATTGCAGTTATTCTATTCCAGCAATCGTTTTGAAAGCTTTGATGTAAATAATAGTAATCTGTTTTTCCCTGATGTGATCTATTGTGGCCATTCTGGATCATTTTTTGCAGAATTATAAAGTACTTATTTCAGGGATAAAGTGGGAATGTTATTTATACATTGATTATTAAGGTAGGCTTATTATTAAGAAAGTGATATCCATTCTGTCTTGGTTCATGTATTTGATTTCTTATTCATGGCCCTGAAGTTTTTTTTTAAGGGATTGAACAAGGTGAAGTCAGTTTTCTAGTAATCCTTTTTCCATGGAAAAAAAAGGTTTAGAAACTTAAACTCATAAACAATCCTACAATTGTTTTAGATAGATCTAGATGGCCCCATCAGTGTTTTTCCTTCTGCTGTGGGATGAAGATTTCTGCTTGATTGTGCTACTTTTTTGTCTACAAAGGGTCAATATTCTGAAGGCAGAAATAGGCTGGAAAGATTCCTGTATGATAATCTACCTAAAGTGAACCTAAGTATATGGGTACCAGTATTTTGATGCTGTGCTTTCTATGTTCAGTGTTCCTAGGCCAGCACAAGTAGTTCATCCAAATGTAAAGAGCTTTCTTTAAGAATTGTAATATTAAACATTTTTGTTGATGAGGAAATGCACATTCCTGATGTTCTTATAGTAGTTAGAATTAGATAATGCCTTCTCATTGTTCTTCAGGTTTCTCTGGTCTTCTGTTCACAATTATTTTTTTGGAGGGTTTGACGTAAGAGATACCATGATTCATTAATCATTTAATCTCCACATGCTGAATAACTATGGACTTTAGTGAAAATAGAGATGTGTCATCAAATAATAAAGATGGAGTCATTTCCCAGCAGTGAATAGTCTTTATTCCTTCGGTCTGAGCTTGGTGGTTATTTTCCGGATATATTAATTTTAGCATTATTGAATACTGTTTGCATTTATTCTTGTTTTAAACTTACTTCTCCCACATCTAAGAAAAATTATATGTTTGAAAATACAGGGGAAGGAATATTAAGACCACCCTTTTGAATACAGAAGCCTGTAAGCAAGCTCCACTTTTTGTATCCTTTTGTGGGCTATCATAAGGTTGATCCTTGTGCACAGAGCAATCAGTAGACAATGAGGAATGGGTAATATCAAATGTTAAAGTACAAATCTTAATTAACAAATCTGAGTAAACGGGATCTAATTAATAATGGAAGAAATCTCTAATTTTCTCAGTGTTGAAATGATGTTGTTATGAGTAACCATAATGCAAATGAAGTAGCATTTAGTGAAGCAACTCCCAAATGTGTCTCCAGGTGGTAATCAAGAACATGATGTCCAATTTAGTGTTAGCAGAAACATATTTTGCATTCTATTTTTTTAAAATCCACACTATAGTAAATATAATAAAGTTGATTTCTGTTTGTCCTCTTAGTTTAATGGTTTCCTCTTACTTTCTGATTTTTAGGATCCAGCATTTTCTTCAGTGATTCATGACAAACTACAAGTTCCCAATACTACCCGTAAAGCTTGGAATGAGAGAGACAACCGGTGTGATGTGTGTGCCACTCACTTGAACCAGTTGAAGCAGGAAGCTATTCAGATGGTCTTAACACTTGAACAAGCAGCCAACGCAGAACACTGTGATGCTTCTCCTTGCTCTCCTCCTCCCCTTCCCAATATTCCCACCTTAGTGGGCTCTCGACATATGGGCAGTCTGCAACCCAGAGACTGGGCATACCTGTCTGCTCCTTATGCTACTTCCAATTATGCTGGCTTTCTGCCTAACAAACTCAGTGGAAAAGTGAACAACATAGGAATCGTTAATGGGATAGAGAAGAAAAATGGTTCCTTGGGACACCAGACAAAGGTCAGTGTACAGATGGCTACCAGTCCCAGCAATGGTAACATCCTGAATTCTGTGGCTATCCAGGCTCATCAGTACCTAGACGGCACCTGGTCCTTGTCAAGAACAAATGGTATTACTCTGTATCCCTATCAAGTAAGTGGCGTTAGAAAGGATTTTCCCTCATTGATTCATACCTACAGAGTACATTGTGGCTTTAAGAAATACATGTGTACTAATTAATTCTATGATAGACTGTCAAGTTATTTAATATAGAGTGGTTGATCTCATTTGCAATGACAGGAATTCATGACACTAAAATAAACCAAACATGCTGCCTTAGTTTTACAGTCTTCAACTTTGTCAACCATTCTGTAGATTGCAAAATTTTCAGTGCAAATAAAACCAAATAAACACATCTTAAGGATATTTAGGATGTTGACTGTTAACAAAATAAAATTACTATAGTTATGAAATAGATCTTTAGGATGAAGCAGTAACTTGATCTCAGATAGGTTCAGTGTTACTAAATGTGTTTGATAAAAGCAACTAGTGCTGCAGAGTTCTAAACGTAACGTAGTGCTTTCTTTGCATGTTGAGTGGGCAGTTTTTTCTGGAAAATCTCCTAATGGGGAGAAATGCAGATGCTGAATCTTTTTTCTTCTCTGCCCAGAAAAGTTCTACATAGGAATTTCAGCTGGTAATAACGCTATTAAAAGGCTTAAGAAAGTAAGCTTCTAGGAGCGGTCATGACCTTGAATATAAGCAAGATAACACTAGTCCTTTGGAATTTTCCTCCTTCTATATATCCAGCTGCTAAAGCCTAGAAATGGAACTACATTCAGTGGTTGGGTCACCATCCAAACAGTGGGAATAGATGTTCTAAAAGGATATAGTCTCTACACAAGATTCAAACTCTTGCAGAATCAGCCTTCAAGACCATGCTGAAGAGTCAGTGTATGAAGAGAAGTCTAGCGTGGCCATAGCCTGCCAAGACATGTTAGCAAAGCCAGAGAATGTGGTGTTACTATTCTTCTGTGATTGTAAGCAGGTGTGACATCACCTTTAAAGAGCTAATGTTACTTTGTGCTCCCTTTTTGTTTGTTTTACTGATTCTCCATTTCAGTGTAATAAAGGCTAAATTACAATCAGACTAAAACATTTATTGAATAATGGCCACGTTGGTAACTGCAGTATTGGTAATTATGTTATCGTCTGGGATTTTTCTTCCATTAAAGGTACAAGGAGATGCTTTATCCCTAAACCAAATAGCATAGAGGGGCATGGAGACAATCAGAGACTGCTTGAGGCTGCTGTACAGAGTCAGGCTGTTTCCACTAGCAGTATTTTTCAGAAATGCTGATCTAATAAGCCAAGGAAAAAAATCATTGGAGAAAAAGTATTATAAATCTAGCAGTGGGATTCATTGCCTTGTTCATCATCTTTTATCAGTTTGATTTCCTGGAACAAGAGCTATGGGATGGCTAGAGATGGCATCTCACCACTGCAGGTAACTTTCCTGGCAGAATTGATAGCCTGCCTGGCAGAATCGGTTGACTGTTACGAAGGTTGATCTTATTTTATTCTGTAGACTCTATGCATCTGAAATAAGAAAAAATACTGTCTTGGACACGCATCTCAGGGAATCTCAACAAAGTGATCTACCAAGAAAAGGAACTCAATCATATTTTACTTTAATATGTAAGAAAGCTTGGTCCAAGCCTTTAAAATCATGGGGATTAAATAGATAGGGGAGAAGAAGTAGTGAGAATGTTTTCATTTTGTGCAGGCTGGCCATACTTTGATTGAATGAGATGGTTCCCTCAGTCAACAGGTTTTGGGATATCATAAAAGGGCAGGAAGTGGTTGTTACTTTTATTATATTTGTAATGCCAGATACTGGAAGAAATGCCTTTTGAATTTTCTGCCTCATGTGTCCTAGACACTGTGCAGGTTGCCACTTGCTATTTATTCTTATTGTAGTAAATTGTATAGAGCCAGCTCTGTATTAGCAGCTTCTACAATTTTATAGAAGAATGATTATATAATAGTTATAGGTAGTCCTCATTTAGTGATGGACTCATGCAGTGACTGTTCACAGTTACGAAGGTGATGGAAAAGTAACTTGGTAACTAATCCTTGCATTTATGGCCTCCACAAGTCTGTAAACAAATGAAAGCTGAAGTGAGATCATGACCAGAGTTGCTGTTTCACCTCACTTAACAACCAAGTTGCCAGTCTCAATTGCAGTCACTAATGAAAACTATATTTATATGAGATGTGTGGGGATATATCTATATATCTATATATCTATATATCTATATATCTATATCTATCTATCTATCTATCTATCTATCTATCTATCTATCTATCTATCTATATATGTATTCTGGCCCAAGTAAGGTTTAATATTTGATATCTTGTTGTGAATTACTTTATTTGCTGATTGCCGAAAATGAACTTCTTTTTAAAGGTACAATGGGGGGATGGATTGCCTTTTTTCCTTGTTAGTAAATTGGTAATCTTACTGCTTAGATTGAGAGCTTGAAATGGTAGGACAAGTGCAACAGAACTGCTTCTTACTTGTAAGAATAGCAGGTATAACATGTTCTCAATAATGAATATTCCTTGAATATTTGGATTGGATGATGTTATGTTAGCTTGGAATCACATGCAATGTTTTTTGATGGCTTGATAACTTGTAAATAGCTGGTCAATGACACAGTGTGATTCATGTTTTCTTTTTCCTCCACTGGTTTTTGATGCAGTTTAAAAAGAGAATGATGATGGTGATGATGATGGTGATGACGTTATTAAGTCTAATTCAAGTCTAATGAAATTATTTCAGTTTTCATGTAAGCCTTAATTTGTGGAATTGATGTTTTCCATAATTGTAGTTTGACGATATTCCAAGAATCATGGAAAGATGTTTTGGAGGATCCCATGCAGTTCTGAGACCTTAGGTTCCAACCATTGGTGTACAAGACAAAGACAGAAATTTAACTCTGGAAAAATAACACTTTGTTTCTTAAGAAAATTTCAAACACAGATTTTTTAATAGAAAAACTGGAAGTGGTTTTTAAAAAATAAGATATGATGTATAACCTAAAATACAGTGATAAGATATAGGAAAGAAAGCTTCTAGTTATTTTTGTTGAGTGGCTATTGCTATATGTCAAGTTAGGTATCTTTTTATAAAGTAAGAATAATAATGAAGCAGTCTATAAAATCTCTTTCGAGTGTCACGAGGCTATATCAAACAAATATCCTATATATCTTAACTAGGAGATAAAGGAAGTAACTATCAGAATATTTATATGAATACTAAAGATAAAAATAATATATAGGGGTTTTTTTGGTAAAAATATAATGTATCCATAAATCATTTTAGAACCTATGCGAGTCTATGTGATAGGGGGGAAAAAAAGAAAATACTGAATTCTTCTTTTATCTCCCTTTTATTTTAACACATTTCTTTAGAGAAAGCTGGGGAATCGAATCTTGGATCCTTCATTGAAGAAAAACCCTCAAACTCATGCCTCACACCCAGTGGGTGCCATTTATATTTTCCTCTCCATGTACAAGGAGAATCCTTACAGCCACATATCTTTCTGATTAGATGTATATTGCCACAATAAACTACAAATGGATAGACATAGACCACAAGAGCCCTGAAATCACTTTAATGAGGGGTGGGTTAGCTAATCTTGATGGGTGTCTCAGAATAGACAACTTTCCATTAGGTTTTCCTGCCAAAAATTGAAGTAGCGGCTCTACCCCAGAATGCAGTAGTCTTTCAGTGATGCAGGAAATTTTGAAAGGAAGTAAGGTCAAGATGAGCATCCTATTTTGCCTTTGATTTTTGCTTATGGTCCTCTGTTTTATACTTGCCCATTGCAGGGATTAGCTGCACAACTTGGTATAGCAGACAATCAAGTACTTCCTAAGGAAAGGTGAGGACCAGTCTAGGGAGTCTGGTTCTTGGAACTTTTCAACAGCTTTCTATGGAATACAGTCAGTGGTGGGATTCAGCCGATTTGCACCACTGCGGCAGAACCGGTAGCTAATTTTTTGTTGCTCATGCCCAGAATGGACTTCTGGAAGCGGCATATACACAGAGAACTGGTTGTTCACATATTTGAATCCCACCACTGAATACAGTCTATAATAAAAGGGGTAAAGTCACAAATAGAGCAGTAAGGGAAGGGACTATGCATAGCTGGCTGAGGAATTCTGGGAGCTGAAGTCCACAAGTCTTAAAGTTGGCAAGGTTGCAGACCCCTGGATTAGACCTATGCTCACTAGCCCATCATCTTTCTATGACCAAAAGAATTGTTTTTGTCCCTCTTACGCACATATTTGTACTATGTTTGTTTCAGTTTTTATAGTCACCCATTAGTTGAGTAATTTTGCATAGCTATTAAGTTAAAGGCATAAATAATATATCCACTATGAATAAAGTAGTTTTTGACTTAACAACTATTCATTTAGCAGTTGTTCAATGTTACAACAGCACTGAAAAAGTGGCATGTGCAGGGCTCACATTTACAACTGTTGCAGCATCCCCCGTGGTCACATGATCAAAATGTGGGTGCCCTGAGGTCATGTGATCTCTGTTTATGACCTTCCAAACCAGCTTCCAACAGGTAAAGTCAATGGGGGAAGCCAGATTTTCATAACAACCAAGTTCTTTGCTGTGATTCTCTTAAGAACTGTGGCAAAAAAGTCATAAAATTGGACACGACTCACTTAACAGTCATCTTGTTTAGGAACAGAAATTATAGACTCCATTGTGGTCATAAATCAAAGATACCTATATAAAAAATAACAAATAGCATATAAATTCACATAGCACAACTAACACATACAGATGGCTTATGTCAGACATGTCAAACACAAGGCCCGGGGGCCGGATGCGGCCTGCAAAGTGGTTTCATGCGGCCCGCGAAGCTATCCTGCAAACAGTGAGGGAACGGCCCCCACTGCCTTGGCCCTGGCCCAGAGACCCCCCTTCCATCAGAGACCCTCAGATCTGTCCCACTCCTGCCCAGGCCCCCATAGGCACCCTTGATGTCAACGATGTAGAGCTGGCCATGCCCACCCAGTAGGCCATACGCACTCTAGCCACGCCTACCCAGTAGGCCACGCCCACCCAGGACACACCCACCCGGCCCCCTGAGGGCCACCGTAATGCTGATGCGGCCCTCAATGAAATTGAGTTTGACACCCCTGGCTTATGTAATATTTCAGCCCAGTGCTTCAAAGAAGAGACAGGTCTTCAGATTTTTTTTAAAAAGCTAGCAAAATTAGGGGGTCATCCACATTTTGAAGTGGATGTTTTTCCAAAGGGCAGCCACAGGGACAGAAAAGTCATGCTTCCTGAATCTCATGAGATGGCACTGTTTAATAGTCAGGAGCTGTCCGATGTTATTGGATAGACACAGACCTTATGCTATGAGAATTTTAGTTTTGGTTCTGCCTTCCTTCTAAGACTCAGAAAGATTAGTAGATGCTGGCTTGGGGCCTTCCTCTTCCACAAATAATCTAATCATCGTGTCTCAAAAGCAGTAACCTCAGGACTCTCACACATTCCATGACATCCAGTTTTTGGTGATTTGTGATGTGGATGTAGAACAACAGATTTTTTTATCTAGTCATAATTGGACAATATAGGGACGCGGTGGCTCAGTGGGTTAGGACGCTGAGCTTGTTGATCAGAAGGTCGGCAGTTTGGCGGGTCGAATCCCGAGTGCCGCGTAGCAGAGTGAGCGCCTGTTACTCGTCCCAGCTTCTGCCAACCTAGCAGTTCGAAAGCACGTAAAAATGCAAGTAGAAAAATAGGGACCACTATGGTGGGAAGGTAACAGCGTTCTGTGCGCCTTTGGCGTCTAGTCATGCTGGCCACATGACCACGGAGACGTCTTATGACAAGCGCTGGCTCTTTGGCTTTGAAATGGAGATGAGCACCGGCCCCTAGAGTTGGAAATGACTAGCACGCATGTGCGGGGGAACCTTTACCTTTACCTTTAATTGGACAATACAGCCATGCTTGTGAAGCAAGATCAAGAGATTTCATCTGCTGTCACACCTTCTTGAAAACTGAAAAACAGGCTTTCTAGGAGAAGCACCTGCTGACCCAGTGGTCATTTTTCCAGTTTTGGTAACACATAATGGAATCATTATATGAAGGGAAAGCCAAGACTTCCCTGGTCTGTCCAAGAAGCTGTATACTTTCCCCAGGAAATGGTGAACATTTATTTTTTGATTAGTTATTTCCAAAGATAGTGGCAGTTTACTAAATGTTTGTTTGTTTAAAACATTTATATAGCTAGCCCAATTTATATCAAAGTCTAGGCGGTTCTCAATCCACCCATTTTATTATAGCTGTACTATTGTCTGCATCTTACTCTCATCTGGCATTTTAGTCTCAAAAAGTAGATCGAAATCCATTACGAAATCTATCTTCTCATGGAATAGAGGAGTTAATCATTTTCTGTAGGTTCCTGTGTAGAACGATAGTACGTCCAGCTTTTCCTTCATACAACTCCTCCATCTTCAGTTTCATGCTTGCTATTGAGGCAATTGCTATGGATATGAATGATGTTCTTTTCATAGAAAGAAATTTAGGATGCTAATCAATGTTTTCTTAAGGACCGTAATTGTGGCCGTTACTCTTTAAATATCAAGTAACCAAGCAATCAGAAAAGAGGTGTGATTTTGTGTACTGTCCCAGCTTGTAGTCAAAACATCTGATTTCATCATTAGGCTTTTTCCAACAACAGAAACAATGAAAAAGATTGAAAAGGAACAACATCTAGCCAATCTCTGTTGGATTCTGTGCTAATTATAAGTTTTTCTTACAATCATTCGCGTATGATTTCATCTGACATGACATTTTTATGCATGACTTGGGAATCACTTGATTATCCTTCATGATAGCAGGAAAAAATACAGAAATTGAGAATAAAAGAATATTCCAGCAACTAAAAACAGCTAAGGAGGCTTATCCTGTGAATCTAACCACCCCATGACACAGCTGTGATGTGAAGAGTCTTTTAAAAAGTGAGATAATCCTTTAATGCAGTGCATGACATGAGATCACAATTAGTAAGGATTTGGATACTTGATGTTTTTCCAGTCTAGTTAGTTTGGGACATCTCTTTTCTGACAAGCAATCTGGGATAATCTGGGCCTGAGAAAACTAGGATAAGGATAAGAAATTCTCAATAAATTTTAATAAAAAAGATCTCTTTCCATAGTGAAATACGCTATCAAATCATTCTGTGATGAAGAATGACTTTTTAAAGAAACTTGTCACAGCAACTTTCAAGCAGAGGTGTAAAATATCTTTAATATAGAACTTGAGTTTATAAATACATTTTAAACCAATTCTGCTTTTATGGGAAAGTATATTTTGGAAAGTGATTAAAGTCACTCCTTCTCAGAGCAAGGAATTAAATCTGTGATGAATGAACAAGCAGCCAAGGCTCTGAGGATAATTAAGGGATTTTCTTTGTTTTATTTTGAGACAAGGGCATACTATTTAGGGATACTCAATAAAATATATAACAAAGATGTGGAAAAAAGCAAATGCTTCTGAATGATACAAACAATGCACAAATAAATATTCTAAGATCCTCTGTTCACATTAACAAAAGTGCAGATCCGTCCAGGATTTGAGGAAATCTTAATGCTTATTTTACACCTTCATTGTAACAATGATCTTTATGTCTACACATATGAAAAATAATGTGGATTCTGAAGGAGACTCATTAGCCTAATAGAGTTCAACTGAGATGACTACCAGAGCTGATTCTCTGTATGAATGAAGGGTACCAGTTGATAAACTGCTTCTGAATGATGTGCTGAATGATTGGCAAATGACCTTGGACCAAGGTCACAGAGAAAAACTCCTAGATAATGGAATATTTTTAATTGTCATACTTTCTGGAAAGCTGAATGAGGTACTGCAGAATTTTTCACAATCAGTGCACGTAGTTTGTTATCCCCAGGTGAGTTCAAGAATTCAAGAATAAAGGTAATGACCTTCTCACCTTTGAAAGTGCTGAACTGTCTATCATGCTTAAGATTCCTAGTTCTTAGCTGAACATCAGTAAGCTTGTTTCATAAAGTACAATTTTAATAATTCGTGTATTTGTGTATTTTAAATACATATTTTTAAAGGAACTACATTTTACAAAGATTTTTCTAGCTAATCCAATAAGGCCTTATTTACAATTTAAACAAATGTTTTTAACACATTTGTTTCTTAAAAAGTTCTTAACTTTGTGAAATTATTTATTTATTTTAATTTAAAAAAAAATATTGGGAAAGACAGTACTGAAGAGGATACTAGAAAACCTTAAACAGTAAGGTTTTATCCCAGTTGATAAATGTGTTAATTAGATTGACTGGGTTAATTTCCATTGTGCTTGGTGAAATAGGATAAGGATATGAAAGTTTGATGCATTTTTTAAAAATCCCATTTATATCCCGCCCTTTTCCGAAGACTCAGGGCGGCTTACAATCTAAAGCACAAATCAATGTGCTTAGCAATAGCCTTCATTCTATGTATATGCCTGCTTATTAGGGCTTTCAGGGGCCCCCAAGCAGCATTATTACAAAGTCAGCTTATTGCCCCCAACAATCTGGGTCCTCATTTTACCTACCTCGGAAGGATGGAAGGCTGAGTCAACCTTGAGTCTGGTGGGACTCGAACCTGCACTAATTGCAGGCAGCTGGTGTTACTTAAGGAGGCATTAGCCCACTGCTCCAAGGCTCTTAAACTACTTTTTTCTGACCTGGTTCCTTCCGTCCTTATAGGAGATTATGGAAGTTGGAGTCCATCATGTAGAGAAAGCTGTTAAACAATCTGGCAAGAAGAAAGGGTGTTTTTTGGTGTTTTTTTTTGCTAGATAAGCTTCTTACTGCCCTTCCCTTCTATTTAGAGAGAAGTGATCATTCAAATAGTTTGAGTTTCAAAGATGACATCCGTGTGTAATGAGACTAATCCATAGAAATCTCCCAGTTGTAGCTGCCCATGCAACCCCAGCACGTGATACAGCATTTTGGGTTCTTTTGGAACAGACTGTGGGAGAGTTATGGAGACAGAAGATACAGGCAGTCCTTGACTTACGACCACAGTTAAGCCCAAAATTTCTGTTGTTAAGTGAGACATTTGTTAAATGAGTTTTACCCCATTTTACGACATTTCTAGCCTTAGTTGTTAAGTGAATCACTCCAGTTGATAAGTTAGTAACCTGGTTATTAAGTGAATCTGCCTTCCCCATTGATTTTGCTTGTCAGAAGTTTGCAAAAGGTGATCACATGACCCTGGGACGCTGCAATGGTCATGAGCATGAAACAGTTGCCAAGTGTCTGTATTTTGATCACACATCAGCATGGGGATGCTGCAAAGGTCATAACTGAAAAAAAACATAAGTCACTTTTTTCAGGGCCATTATAACTTTGAATAGTCACTAAATGAACTGTTGTAAGTCAAGGACCACCTGTAAGTGCTCTTTGTGTGAGCTGACTTCTTAGGAGGTAGTGGATTGCACTATGTTTGGAGCACTGGAAACATATTTTATAGCTACCATGCAGGAGAGAATGGATTAAAAGCTATTCAGAGTAATGTATGAAGATACGAGGCGGTTCCTGCTGCAGTACCCTAAGGAGGAAATACACAGAAAGTTTACCAATTTTTGCTTGAAAATTCGCTTGATTTGCGCAAACTAGAACTATTATTTCAGGAATGATCCCAATCTGGAATGCTGCTTTATGGGGTTATAAAATAGTTTGAGATTCAACTGTCTTTGGCCACTTACTCCCTCGGATGGTAACGCTTTGCTCCCAACATTATGCAAAAATTGGTTAGATAATGTGAATAAGAAATTGTAGTGGCTTTTGGTCATGTTTTGCTTTGTCCAAAATAAAGAACAGGTGCTACACAGAGTTGCTTTCCTCCCCCTGGTTACCTCTTTTGTCAGAATGACCACCCAGGTACAACTTTCAGTTGTCCTCAGGAGGTGAAAAGAGTTGTTGTTGTTGTTGTTAGTTGCGAAGTCATGTCCGACCCATCGCGACCCTATGGACAATGTTCCTCTAGGCCTTCCTGTCCTCTACCATCTTCTGGAGTCCATTTAAGCTCCCGCCTACTGCTTCAGTGACTCCATCCAGCCACCTCATTCTCTGTCGTCCCCTTCTTCTATTGCAGGGGTGTCAAACTCAATTTCATTGAGGGCCGCATCAGCATTGCGGTTGCCCTCAGGGGGCTGGTTGGGTGTGGCCTGGGTGGGCGTGGCCTACTGGGTGGGCGTGCTTAAAGTGCATATGGCCTACTGGGTGGGCGTGGCCAGCTCTACATTGTTCGCATCAAGGGTGCCTATGGGGGCCTGGGCAGGAGTGGGACAGATCTGAGGGTCTCTGGCAGGAGGAAGGTCTCTTGGGCCAGGGTCAAGGCAGTGGGGGCTGTTCCCTCACTGTTTCCAGGATGGCTTCGCGGGCCACATGAAACCACTTCACGGGCCGGATCTGGCCCCCGGGCCTTGTGTTTGACATGTCTGTTCTATTGCCATCAATCTTTCCCAGCATTAGGCTCTTCTCCAGTGAATCCTTTCTTCTCATTAGGTGGCCAAAGTGAAAAGAGTAGGGGACTATATATTCCAGCCCACTACCAGCTAGAAAAGTCGATGAGCTAGAGAAGAGTTGCACTAATTCTAGTGGAGAAGAAATTATTGGTAAGGAAAGATTAGACTTTTCTAGCTGTATGTAATATGCAATCATAATAATAATAATTTGCCTGACTATTTCAAGTTGTATCCACCAGTTTGCAACTTGCTATTTGATGCTGCATTGTCCAACTGTAAACTTTTTACTCTTTTTTCCCCTTCTCTATTTTTTTTAGTCTATAAATACAAAACAGGCAAGACCAATTCCTTTTCCCTTTGTAAATTCATGTGAATCACTTTGTGAAATAATAAGTAGTTGTGTAGGGGGATATAGTACAGTGCAACATAACATAACATAACATAACATAACATAACATAACATAACATAACATAACATAACATAACATAACATAACATAACATAGCATATAAGGTGATTTAAAATTATGTTCACATTCCAGAAATGGAAGGAAGATTTTCATTCCTGTTTTGATTTAAGAAATAATTTAGAGTAACAAATCTATTTTTCTCTGCTGGGCTAGCTGAGCTGGACAGGGCAGATCAAAGTGACCAGTTTTAAATTTAACTTTCCATATCAAGACATCTTCCTTTGAATGTCCCTGAAGAATTTTTAAAAGTAGCATAGTTTGTGCACTTAAGCCAAGAATGATTGTTATGGGATTAGCTACTAAATCTAAGGATTAAGTTGTTGGTCTCAGATAAAGGAGGCTTTTGAGATTTGAAAAAAAAAGAAAAAGAGAAAAGAGACCTTATTTTAACCTATTGCCTTATTTGGTAACTTTGTCAGTAAGTGTCAATAATTGATAGGTAGATAAAAATGCCAAATCTAGTCTAAACATCTGGCTGACATCCATAATAATAATAATTGCACACTGAGAGAATTTCCATCTGTCAATTGCAATAGGCCCCGTAGCGTGGATCTGCACCTATACTACACAGATACATTACGGCAACCTTGGGAAGACTTTGATAAGCATGAAGGCCAGCGCCACCTATAGAACTGGCAGCTGTGATTTCACATTTGTGAATATAATAATAATAATCACCACCAGTCAATTGCAAAAGGAAGCTTTACTCGGAAGAGCATATATCCTGTGACAATACTTTAATACAGACATGTCAAACACAAGGCCCGGGGGCCGGATCCGGCCCGCGAAGTGGTTTCATGCGGCCCGCGAAGCCATCCTGGAAACAGTGAGGGAACGGCCCCCAGTGCCTTGGCCCTGGCCCAGAGACTCTCCTTCTGCCAGAGACCCTCAGATCTGTCCCACTCCTGCCCAGGCCCCCATAGGCACCCTTGACGCGAACAATGTAGAGCTGGCCACGCCCACCCAGTAGGCCATACGCACTCTGGCCACGCCCACCAGTAGGCCACACCCACCCTGGCCATACCCTCCCGGCCCCCTGAGAGCAACCACAATGCTGATGCGGCCCTCAGTGAAACTGAGTTTGACACCCCTGCTTTAATACAATATCTGCTTATCCCAGGTCTTTAGGAAGGACTCGATAGGTAGATAAAAATGCCAGATTCAGTCTAAACCTCTGGTTGATTGTGACTTACCATAATAATAATCTTAAATGCTTTCAAGCAGTGTGAGACTCCAAGTCTTAACTGGATCTCTGATTATTTCCTGAGATGCATATTTGAACCCTGCTTTAAACATTGGAGGGCAGTTTATCTGAATCAGTTTGTGCTGGAGTCAAGGGTTGATAGAAGAGACTTTCTGCACTCCAATGATCTAATTTTAGGGAATTGTACTCCCAGTACTTCCTGAGGATATTAGCTTTTGGGGAGGAGAGTGATATAAATAGTAGTATTTAATATCAAATAATAATAGTTTAGAAATCAGAGGAACAAGACTTTGAAGAGGGCATAGGAGGGCATAGGAAAATAGTGATCAGGGATTAATTATATGACTTGGTTGCTTTCCACAGTTTACAGTTGTGTTGGAATGTTTTCACAGCCAGTAGATTTCTGGTTCAATTTCATCACATAAGTTACATCCTTAACATCTATATTTATCCATTCATAAAATAAGTGGCAATACTGTATGTGCAGCTACTCCGTCATTCTCCCAGTAATAGGAATATGGATAGAGAGAGATATAAATCCCCATAACAAATAAATAAATGAAAATAATTGATATTAACCAAACTCCACAACTATAGACAGAAGTATTATTTCTATTTATAAACAGTTTTTGTGTAGTAAAGAGATCCCTTGACAGAAAAGAGGGAAGACTGTTTTTATTAAATCCCTCCCTCTCCACAGAGCTTTGTGTCACTTTCCACACTCTTCTAGATTGTGGGAGAAGAAGAAACCACAAAAGATTGTGTTTCTCCTTTTTCTATAGTAGAAACCAAACCCAAATATATCCTCCCCGCCCCCCCTCTCTATATCCTTATCAATGCTTACATTTTAAACATGTATAAGTGACAGAAACCTTTTCAAATTAATTTGCCATTTGTAACTGATATTTTGGTATTTTTGAGGGTTTCTCAGATAGTCAAATTTTGTTATTTATGTCTGAGGTTTTTGGATCATGGTGGATTACAGAGGATTTCTCAGTTGGATATCATCATGTTCCTTTTCCAGTTGTTTTCCCCAGGTACTTGATGTTTAATTGAAAATAATAGGAACCTTTAAAATGAAATCTATGTTCCTCCACTGTATACTTTGGATGGAAGAAGCGCTGATGTCTTTGAAGGCTTCCTGCTTAAGAGACAAGTATTTAATAGCCACTTCAGATTTTTATTAGATCATTGTGGGGAAGAACAAAGGTTGGACAATGCTACTTCAGCAATTAATATGAATTAGATCTGATTAGTAAAATTTAAGCATTGCTTCTGATAACAAGTCTCCTTGCTATCATAACTAGATTGTGCTGGAATCATTTTAATTACATCTGTCATAAATCTCTTGCATATTCCTGGTTGGCTAATTAATTTAATCTTCTTGTTTACTTAGGAAAGTATCAACCAAATCAGAACTGATTTAAATGGATGCTTCAGATCGACTGCATTAGTTATTGAAGCTATTTAATTGGGTTTTTTTTTAAAAAATAACTTCTTTGAAAAATAACTGGCTACATGAACTATGTCTATAGAGGTTTTCCTATGTTTAAATTTATAAATATCTTTTCATAACAAGTACATGAGTTTGACAAAGATTTAAGAAGAACTTTAGATTCCATCATTAAATAATAGGAGAAATGGAAATACTTATGAAACAAACACATGAAATTTAAAGCAAATTAGACATGAGTACATACACACACACATACACATGCATTAACTAAATTTGGATAGTTTAAACCAGCTTTAAACAACCCAAATAAACTGAACCAGTTGCCCTCTAGGTTTCTTACTCAGCTCCTAGCCAATTTAAGTATGTTAGGCTCTCCTTCTAACTGTTGATTGTATTCAGAGCCTCAGGCAACATCACAAGATTTCAGGTTGATGCTGATGGATGGAACCAAGTAATGGTGTTTTAGTCCTGAATGTTAAACATTTCCTCCCTCTTGTGCGTCTCTTTGTATTTGCCATGGAAAAGGCATTTGCTCTGACTCTTTACATGAGTAAATGATACATTCTAGTTAATAGGGTATAGAGTCACTGTCCTTAAGATTCTCAAAAGGACCAGGATCCTAAGGCAAAGAACAGAAATACAGTATGGCTGGCGTTCAGATACTTTAGTGAAGATGGATTATGATGCTTCAGGCAGATACATTCACAAGAGCTTATGTACTGTGAAATGAAACTATATTCTCTAATTCAGTCAAACTACCTCAGTTTCGGCTAAGGTTCAATAGCTACACTACAGTTCCATTTTTGGGGATGCATAACTTGGTAAATTAGTATTGAGCAATTATTTTCTGAAATTAGAGGTGCCTTCTGGATCCTGAGATGGTGATCCATGGAATACTTGTGGCTTTGTAAGAATTTCTCAGATACCGCCTCTGCTTCTAATCTGCTGCAACATTTAAGGGTGAATAACTTTTTGAATTTCAAATCTATGTTTCAAATAAAAAATTAAGATTACGCAAAAGAGCGTTTAGTGGATGCTAGCAATTTTTAATGTTATTCTGCAGTGTCTTTTTTTGCAAATTGAAATTCAAGTCATGAATTTCAAAAATCTTCTTAGATATTTTTATTTCAATTACTTCTATAGCGGATCAGGGAGAGATTGGATTTAATTCTTTTATTTTGTTTAAGTTAATCATTTTTGTAATCTGGCCCAAAAGTATGGATTTGTGGTCAAGATATAAATATTAAAAAAAACAGAAAATAAAAAATAAATAAAATCCAAATAAATTTATTTAATAGACACTACTGCTTAATAAGTTGCTGGGGCACAAAACACATTGAAATAAAATAGTTCAAATTGTTCTGAGAGGATAAAAGAGTAGGGGTTATAAGAGTAGGCACCCTGACTGAACTTGGGCAAAGTCTCTTTTAGTCATAGCTCCATCTGCTGCTTGAGCAAGAACTGAGTCATAAGAGACATCCACTAAGTCATGAACCACCTTTAAATACATCAAATGATTGATTGGATATCACTGGGTTTTCCATGTTATTTACTGATGGCCAGTAGTTCTGTCTTGGAAGGATTTAATCCAAGATTGTTTTCCCCATACAGACAACAGTTAAGGACTTCCATGGAACCCTTAGCATTTCAAAACAGAAATAAATGTAGTGAGTAAGAAAGATACTTTTGACCAAGATATGCAAACTCCTTTACTAAAGTGATGAGGGGTGAATCATGTTTTAAGACCACAACAGACAGATAATATGTGGAAAATACTCAATACCTCCTTCTTCCCAGGGTTATAAGGAAAGAGAGATAGAGCACAAACATGCAAGTAATAAAAGCAGTTCCTGTGGAGTTATGTCCTGTTCTGGTCCTTGTGGGGCTGACACTAATGAAGACCAGATAGATAGTTCAATGCTAGGTTTACCTGGGAAAAGAGCAGTTACCCTTTAGCTTTCCATTGTAAGAAGAAGAGTTTCAACCGACTCACAGAGACCTAGTCTTAATGAATTCATTCATAAAGGAAGGTAGGATTTTTGCTTGTGCAGTTTCCAAGAATTTGTTTCCTATTTATTTATTTATTTATTTAATTAAATTTTTATACCGCCCTATTCCTGAAGGACTCAGGGCGGTTTACAGGGCAGCATAAAATACAATATAAAAATAGTATAAATTAAAATAGATTAAATTACATAAGCCTAACAATTAAAACAATATTAAATGCTAAAACCCCTTCAGTCCAGGCCTTAATATCTTTTGATATTAAGCCTGATTAGTGAAATGGAGTGTATATCTTGTTTCTCTGCTGTTGTGTTATCTTGTGTTCTGCTGTTACGAATTTGGCAAAAATCCACCAGAGTTCCCATTGTCATTTCCACCACATGGCTGGGTTTACCTTCATCCTGACTAACAACAATCAATTTCCTCTTGGATTGTAGTTGATTTATCACCACTTTCTGAATAGCCTTATCTAAAATGAGAAGTTAGAGACTAGTTGAAACACGTTGGTCAAGAGAGGGGGCACAATTACCCTTTTCAAGGTAGATGGTACTATCCTCATATAGCATTTATTGCCTTCTGGATCTAGTTTCTCACCCACTGCCTGGCTGCCAGTGTGAGCCATGAAGAACCTGGACTGAGACACAGGTAACAGAATTCAAATTTTAGAAAACCCTAACCACTCCTTTAGATTTTACAAATTCAGAAGAATCCCAGCATGAAACATCATCTTGCTCACCACTGTAGGCTTAACCTAATTGGTGTCTTAATTGTTCAAATCAAAGTAGATATAAGCAACTTTTTCTGCCATAGAACCTACAAATTCTAGTATGTTGGCAGTCATTTGCCATGCCCATTTTCTCCTGAAAAGATCCAAATAATCTGAAACAGGTTGCCAAAAGGGAATATTAGAACGCAAGAAGCATAAAGAAGATAATTCTCTGCAATAATTAATTTTCTTCTCCAGAATAAGCTTGGAGAAGATAATTAATAAACAGGCAAACTAAAGACCAAATTAATTAATAAATACATGCAGAAGATTTGCCCTATGAACTACATAGAGGACCTTCGTAATTAATTTCTGATGCTCATTCCTGCTGCAATTCTGTGCTATTCAGTTTGGTAGCATGGGATTTACTTCTGAATATGCTTGTGTAAGTAAGTTTGCATGATAAGGTTTATGAACTCTAGCTCTTTAATCAATGCTCTTCAGTAGTGCTGGAAAGGTAGCAACTGTGCTTCTGAAGCTTCCCTCTTTTTTGCCCAGATCCTGCCCCCCCCCAAATACCCAACATCAGTCATACTATATAATTTCTCATTGGTTAAATATGGAATGAGGAGAAGAAGGAACAGTAGTGAAAAAAAGTTAACCACCTCTTCTTGCCACATCTTAACTGTATGGCATTGTTAGGAAGTCTGAAGTTCTTGGTACTCTCTGAGCTTGATTGTTTGCTTGCAGATGATTCATTACCTGACTGAGTAACATCATTAGTGTTACTGAGTGTGGGGTTTACTCCGTTTACAAGGAGGGAGCAAATTATTGTATATGGCAAGCTATTGTACATAAAGAGGAGCAAAGCTCACATTCACTAGCACTGATCTTACCTAGTTGGGTAATGAAATGTCTGCAAGCAAACAAACTCAGAGTACACCAGAGACTCCATAGTTCAATCCTGAACTATGATAGTTCTATTGATAGTTAGGCAGTATCAGTAACTGTCACGGAAGAATTTTACCTCTCTCCCTCAGCCTTAGGCTTCTTGTACAATAATAGAGATACTGTAGGTAAGCATGTATGCGATTAAATATAAATATCTTCTGATTTAAAGGATTGAGATTACTCTCTTATGTAAGTACTTCTTGAATCCTTCATGAAAAAAAGGAAAATCTATGGGGAAAAGACCACTGCTTAAAGCAAAAGTGTTGGATTTAAAAGATAAGAGTTTCAGCTCTTGGCGTCTTCAAATAGAACAGAAAAAAAATTACTTGAAGCCTAGGGAGATACTGCCTGTCAAGGTAAACAGTTTGGAATGATAATCATTCCATAAAGGGCATTTGGGTTCCATATAAGGCAGTTTTCTTTGTGGAATTCATTATGTGAAGAGTTGTCAGATTGAACTATACAACTAGTTGACTTTATGGCTACAAATTAGTTCTATAGTTAAACAAGATAGCAAACAGAGAGCGATAAAGATAGTTAAACTTTTTAGAGCAAATTGTACAATAACCTTTGCTGTCAGGAAGGATTTTTTTAAAAAAAATCTTGAATATGTCCACATTGTTTATTATTCCTTTTGAACCCTATTTCTATGCTATACTCATCCTCATACTTGATGGTGTCATAAAACAGACACTCAATAGTAACATTAATATCTCAATAAGAGCATTCTGAGTGTTTAGAGGATTGTGTTACTAGAATATCTAGATGCAAAACTTGGTTGCATAATATACTAGTTCTCTGTTATTACTAATATGGAGACAGGCTGTGTTTAATCATGGTGGGATTCTAGGGATTCATTTGGAGCTTTTTGTTAGCATTGATGCTTTAGTCATTAATGCACCAGTCATTTTCCCCATTGTGATTGTGACAAAAATGCTGCCCTGAAACAGTGTTTCATGGTACATTTATCTACTATTCCAGGAATATATTGCTTGTACACTATTTTATAAATTAGCTTAGGCCATTGTTTTTAGTAATTTTGTTCTTAGGGGAAAGAGTACAAGATTACTTTGAGATGTAAATGGATCCAAGATACTTATTAAATGACTTGGAATGAGAAAAATTAAGGGAGAGAAAAACTAAGCTTGCTTTGTCTACAAGGATTCCTAGCTTGTTTACTAAGAGGTGAATTTTATTATTGCTGAATAACTAAGCTTAGAATTACAGCCAAAGGTAGTGAGAAAAGAGCTTGGAAGGGAGGGGGAATCAACATGGTAGATATGCCCATATAGTCCCAGCTGCCATTTTGATGTTTTTTGATACACCTGCCAGATGCTCCTCTGACAAAATCTAGCAGCAATCTAAAGCTGGTCTGTTTGATTTAAAGTTGACCTGTTCTCAATGGAAAAATGGGTTGTTTGTTTTTAACCGAACAGCTAATATCCATTGCTCAGAAATACAGATCCTTTTCTATTATGTGAAGCTAATTCAGAAAATTGCAGTTCCCTGTTCTCAGTTCTGAAGGGCTGGAGTTTTTTGTTTTTTTTGGAACATGGAGAAAAATCATCTTCTATTTGCCACTCCCTCTGCAGCAGATGCTTGCCATAAATCTTTCAAAAGAAGATGAATGATGAAGTTTAAAATATTACCAGTATGAAGAGATGCTTATGCTGCATTTTGCTTGCTTGTTTGCCACAATTGAAAAGGAGGGCGCTCGCCACCTCGGTAATACTATTAAGCAGAGCAGATACACTTGGGTAGTTTCTGGTGGCATTCCTGTCAGCAGGAAAGTACGAGATCAATCGTTTATGATGTAGCAAGAGTAAGATCTCAACTTTTGGAAGTCTCATGACAGTAGTAGCTGGCAGCTTGTATGTGGATAAGTGAAATTTCTAATTATAATAAATGCTTCAAGCAAAGGTTGTACACGTGCTTGCATTCTGAATCACTTGAGAGTTGTGCCTGACAAGAAAAGTAGAACGCATTTGATTGTTGAGAGTGCATTTTTTGTTGTTCATAAAATTTATAGTCTTAATATATTTTCTTCTACTATATATTCTTCAACGCTATATTCTACAGTCTTCTGGAAATAGAGATGTTTTCAATTATTTATAAAACTAATACTTTATTTTAAAATATGGGAAAGCACTCTGGACTTCTACAAAATTTCTCAATATATGCTGAACCATTAGCAAAACTGTTTTTTTTTAAAAAAAAACTATGCCCATGGGTTTGAATGTAGGCATATGGTGGAACCAGTTCAATTTTAACTCCCTTTTCAACTATAAATAAATTAATAAAAGCCGGTAATGGGCAGGTTGACCAAAAATATTGTTTAGTTTCTCTTTCAATAGAACAAATAATAGCCAAAGTTCCTGGCTATGTGTGAATCAACATGCTGTGAAAGATTACATAACTTAATACTCTTTTCATAGTTATATTTTTCCGGTAGTGATTAGCAAGTCAATAATCCAGGTTCTTTTAACACAGAAAGCAGAACAAGGATCCATCAAAAACAAGTTTTTTAAAATTGTCTAATTTGCCTCATAATTACCTAAAAACAATTCTGTAGCAATATAGAAATAAGTTTTCTAACTTTACAAGTATGAACTCTGGTATTCATTTGGCATATTCTGACATCTTTTTGGAATATATGAGCTCCTCATCGCATATGACTTTAAGAACCACATTCTGGATACTATCAATTCTTAGATAATAGTTATTAAATAAATGTGATCATTATAGTCCATCATGTTCACATTGACCACATTGAGTCCTTCGGGAGAAGGGCGGTATACAAATTGAATAAATAATAATAATAAAAGCAAAGGAACAATAACAGCAGGAGATGTATATAATTAAAAATTGTATGAATGCTTTGGATTATACTTCGTTTAGCTGCTGTTTCAAAAAAAACACAATATTTTTTAAAGAAGAAGCAAAGAAGATGATAAAGACAACCAAAGCCAAAAAAAAAAGTAATTTGTTGCTTCATATGTACAGTACCTGCATTAAGAGAAAGCACCTAATGCTTTTATCACAATCTCATTAGGGACAGAATTTACTCTAGAGAAAAACAGGATTACAGCTAATTCTTGAGTTACAGCAGGTCACTTAGCAGACCCCAAAGGTATTTATGACAGACCCCCCAAAGGTATTTATGACCCAATGCCGAAATTTTATTTGTTTTAGCACCTCTGTGGTTGTTCACCCTTATGACCAACCATAGAGATGCTATAACATTCATCTCTATCCCTCCTATCCTGCCCCACCAGGTCCCCACAGTCAGTGGGCCTGCTTTGCTAGGCCACTGGGTTCTACATATTCTTCCCCATCCATCCACCCCCCCACTCACCAATTGCTCACTTGCCACTTTCTTTGTTGGGGGAGGGAAGGCTGTTGTTGTTAGTTGCAAAGTCGTGTCCAACCCATCACGACCACATGGACAACGTTCCTCCAGGCCTTCCTGTCCTCTACCATCTTCTGGAGTCTATTTAGGCTCACGCCTACTGCTTCAGTGACTCCATCCAGCCACCTCATTCTCTGTCGTCCCCTTCTTCTCTTGCCCTCAACCTTTCCCAGCATTAGGCTCTTCTCCAGTGAGTCCTTTCTTCTCATTAGGTAGCCAAAGTATTTGAGTTTCAGCTTCAGGATCTGGCCTTCTAAAGAGCAGTCAGGGTTGATCTCCTGTAGAACTGACTGGTTTGATTGCCTTGCAGTCCAAGGGACTTGCAGGGGTCTTCTCCAGCACCATAGTTCAAAGGCTTTAATTCTTTGGCGCTCAGCCTTTCTTATGGTCCAACTTTCACAGCCAAACATTGCAACTGGGAAGACCATTGCCTTGACTATACGGACTTTTGTTGGCAGGGTGATGTCTCTGCTTTTTAGTGTGCTGTCTAGATGGGGGATGGGTTTGGATTTTATTGTTGTTTTAAATGTATCTTAATCTATTGTTAACTTGGGCATCTTGTTTAATTCCTTTTTATTTTTTGTATTTTGTATTTTTATATGTTTGCCCTGTTCACCGCCCTGAGTCCTTTGGGAGAAGGGCGGTATACAAATAAAATTATTTATTTATTTATTTATTTATTTATTTGCCATGGCTTTAGTTCTTCTTCACTTTCTGCCATTAGAATGGTATCATCTGCATATCTTAGGTTGTTGATATTTCTCCCGGCAATCTTAATTCTAACTTTTGATTAATCTAGCCCTGCCTTTCTCATGATGTGATCTGCATATAAGTTAAACAGGCAGGGTGACAGTATACTGCCTTGCCGGACTCCTTTCACAATTTTGAACCAATCAGTGGTTCCGTGTCCAGTTCTCAATGTTGCTTCTTGACCTGCATATAGGTTTCTCAAGAGACAAATAAGATGGTCTGGTACTCCCATCTCTTTAAGAACTTGCCACAGTTTGTTGTGATTCATACAATCAAATGCTTTAGCATAGTCAATGAAGCAGAAGTAGATGTTTTTCTGGAACTCCCTAGCTTTCTCCATGATCCAGCATATGTTGGCAATTTGATCTCTAGTTCCTCTGCCTCTTCGAAATCCTGCCTGTACTTCTGGTAGTTTTCGATCCACATACTGCTGGAGTCTAGCTTGTAGGATTTTAACCATAACTTTACTAGCATGTGAAATGAGTGTAATAGTGCAATAGTTTGAACATTCTTTGGCACTGCCTTTCTTTGGAATTGGAATGTAAACTGATCTTTTCCAATCCAAAGTTTTCCAAATTTGCTGGCAAATTGAGTGTAACACTTTTACTGCATCGTCTTTTAAGATTTTGAATAGCTCAGCTGAAATACTGTCACCTCCACTAGCTTTGTTGTTGCTCAGCTTTCCTAAGGCCCACTTCATTTCACATTCTAGGAAGTCTGGCTCGAGGTCAGTGACCATCTCATCGTGGTTATCAGGGACGTTAAGCTTGTTCTTGTATAGTTCTTCTGTGTAATTTTGCCACCTCTTCTTAATCTCTTCTGCCTCTGTTAGGTCCCTGCCATTTTGGTCCTTTATCATGCCCATTTTTGCATTAAACATTCCCTTCATCTCTCCAATTTGAAGAGACCTCTAGTCCTCCCTATTCTATTGTTTTCTTCTATTTCTTTGCACTATTCAATTAAGAAGGCATTCTTATCTCTTCTAGCTATTCTCTAGAATTCTGCATTCAATTGGGCATATCTATGTTTTTCTCCCTTGCCTTTCACTTCCCTCCTGTCCTCAGCTATTTGCAAAGCTTCCTCAGACAGCCATTTTGCTTTCTTGCATTTCTTTTTCTTTGAGATGGTTTTAGTTGCTACTTCTTGTACAATGTTGCGAACCTCCGTCCATAGTTCTTCAGGCACTCTGTCTCTCAGATCTAATTCCTTAAATCTATTTGTCACCTCTACTGTATATTCGTCATGGATATGATTTAGTTCATACCTGAGTGGCCTAGTGCTTTTCCCTACTTTCTTCAGTTTAAGCCTAAATTTTGCAACAAGAAGCTCATGGTCTGAGCCACAGTCAGCTCCTGGTCTTGTTTTTACTGACTGTATAGAGCTTCTCCATCTTTGGCTGCAGAGCACATAGTCAATCTGATTTCTGTGTTGACCGTCTGGTGATGTCCATGTGTAGAGCCGTCTCTTGGGTTGTTGGAAAAGAGTGTTTGCTATGACCATCGTATTCTCTTGACAAAATTCTATCAGCCTGTGCCCTGCTTCATTTTGTACTCCAAGGCCAAACTTGCCTGTTATTCCGGTTATCTTTTGGCTTCCTACTTTAGCATTCCAATCCCCCAGGATGATAAGGACATCATTTTTTGGTGTTAGTTCTATAAGGTGCTGTAGGGCTTCGTAGAACCGGTCAATTTCATCCTCTTCAGCACCGGTGGTTGGGGCATAGACTTGAACTACTGTGATATTGAATGGTTTGCCTTGGATTCAAACTGAGATCATTCTGTCATTTGGGGGATTGTATCCCAGTATTGCTTTTCCTACTCTTTTATTGATTATGAAGGCTACTCCATTTCTTCTGAGGGATTCTTGCCCACAGTAGTATACCGGATGGTCATCTGAATTAAATTCACCCATTCCTCTCCATTTTAGTTCGCTGATTCCTAAGATGTCGATGTTCAGTCTTGTCATCTCTTGTTTGACCACGTCCAGCTTTCCTTGATTCATGGATATTACATTCCAGGTTCCTATGGAGAAAAAATCTTTACAGCATCGGACTTTCCTTTCACCACCAGATACATCCACAGCTGAGCGTCCTTTCGGCTTTGGCCCAGTCGCTTCATTCTTTCTGGCGCTACTAGTACTACCCCTCTGGTCTTCCCCAGTAGCATATTCGACACCTTCCGACCTGTGGGGCTCATCTTCCAGCATCATATCATTTTTCCTTTTGGCACTGTCCATGGGATTTTCATGGCAAAGATACTGGAGTGGGTTGCCATTTCCTTCTCCAGTGGATCACGTTTTGTCAGAACTCTCTGTTATGACCTGTCCATCTTGGTGTTGCCCTGCACGGCATAGCTCGTAGCTTCATTGAATTATGCAAGCCCCTTCGCCACGACAAGGCAGTAATCCTTGAAGGGGAGGGAAAGCTAGCATCTAATAATAAAAAAGAAAATAGAAAGCACCACCCATATCTCAGGAAAAAATGGCACTTGTGGAATTCTTCCACATGGTCCAGCAATGGATCAGCCTGTCCTTCTGTACCCTGACATCCTGAGCTATGGAGATCTTTAAACAGTAAGTGAATAATCAGTGAAAGGGTGGTTAAGAGCAGGGGGTGGGGGTGGAGAAGTCCCAAGGGGCTGTGGAGATCCCAAGGGTGGAAAGCAGAGTATGGGGTATGTAAGTGCATGGGGGTAGACTGGAGGCATTGTGCTTATGCCTGCACTAAGATCTCCTCAACTCCTGAGGCACCCCATATTCCACTTAATGACCTGTGTAGTTGTTTAACAAACATATCAGGCAGAGCAGGGATGGGGACTCATTAAGTGACATGTTCACTTAACGCCCTCCTGACTTTCTGCTGTAATAGGCAGGCTCCATTAGGATCGTAATTCGAGGATTACTTGTATGGAAGTCATCATGCAGGGTAGTTTTTGAATGTTTGTGTTAAAAGGAGTTTGTGTCTTAGAAAAGAAAATGAAACTTTTCATTATGTTTGTCATAAAAGTACTTTAAAAGTACTTACTGTCAGTTTGATGGACTTTAGTGATCTTTTCTAAAATATCTTGGATTTGTGCAACAGCATATTTTTATTATATTTATATTTATTATATTTTTATACCGCCCTTCTCCCGAAGGACTCAGGGCGGTGTACAGAGCAATAAATATAAAAACAGAATACAAAAGTTTAAAAACGATTAAATATAATGCCCAAATTTAAAACAATAATTAAAACATATTAAAACCCCAGCCCTAACCCATCAAACCAGGTCAGATTGCTCAAATAAATACGTTTTTAGATCGCGCCGGAAGGAGTGATGGTCGGGGGCCATCCGGAGCTCAACCGGCAAGCGGTTCCACCGGTCTGGCGTGCCCACAGAGAACGCCCTCCCCCTGGGGGCCACCAATCGGCATTCTTTGACCGGAGGCACCCTGAGGAGGCCCTCTCTGTGGGAGCGCACTGGACGGAGGGAAGTTGACGCCAGCCGCAGGTGTTGCCGTAGGTAATCCGGACCCATGCCATGTAGGGCTTTGTAAGTCATTACCAACACCTTGAATCTCACCCGGAGGACAACCGGCAGCCAATGCAGCTCGCGGAGCAAAGGTGTAACATGGGAGTATCGGGAAACTCCCAGCATAGTTCTTACATTATGCACAGTTACTTTTATTTCTTGCAATAATGTCTCCTGCCCCCACTCATTTTTTCTTTCTCACTGGAATGATTTGGTTTTGTTGGTCCCCGTGGAGTTTACCATTGTCCTGGAGATGTTGGAATGGTAGAACGATTTCAGGTGGCTGGAGTTCACATCCCACGTTTAGAGTTTCAAATGTATTGGTTGGGATTGGATTGCCTGTGCTTACTCTTTAACATCTTCCAAGTGCTCACTTTTCCCATTGAAGCTTATTCATCCTCTTGGTGTCCAACTCCTGTCTCTCTGCTCCTGGATGTATCTTGTACCCTTTCCTCTTTGGAAGACTCTTTCTGCTGTTCTTCACTGAGAGTTTCTCATGGTTTTGCCCTGTTCACCTTTCATGATAACCCTTAAAGAGGAAAAGCTGGCCTATGGTCCTTTCATATTCTCCTCCAGCAGCAAGAGTTCTGCAGAGGTAATTAACACACATCTGGCAGATCACCACCCTCAACTGTTTTCTCAGTTCTGTCCTTTTGCAAGGCCTGATGCTTGTTTGTTCTTTCCCCCTCACTTCCCTCACAACACACCCTTGTTCCTGTTTGCTCTTCTGTTTGCTTGCTTTTGTTGTAAGCTCATAGTTGCTTATTTGCTTTCTCAAGAGTGCTGACTGAGGCTGAGCTCCTGGTTCAGGAATGCTGCTCTGTGCAGAAGTTAATCAGAGAGTCTCCTGAAGCTATAAGTTTTTTCCTTAGCTCTGATCATTAGTTTGGCAAACAAACAAACAAACATAAACTCACTTGGCTAGAAGAACACCCAGACCTTGTATAATCAGCTGAACAACTTTTCCAAAAGCTCATCCAAAAACTCTTCATGTGTCAGTCCAGGTTAGGAACAACTGGAAATGTTGGTTTTTCTTCTAAATACGGAAGCTTTATTCCGCCCTTAAATTTCCTTAGTGAGCTTATAAGCAGCGACATTGATTCAGAATGAAATGTGATAGCTAGTATGTCTGCACATATATGCCTGCATTTGAGTTTGCATTTTTCCCCCACAGCCCCATTCCTCTCTACTGCCTCATGTCACAGCTAAACCAGACAGGAAACAAGACCAGATGATGTTACTTTTTTGTAAGGATACATGAACAGAATCTTGCAAGTCTGAGGGTACAGATCATCCACTATTACTGTTAAAAGTTACTTTTAACAGTCTGATCAGAGTATGTTCTTCCTAAGTTTCTGATGTATTCCTGATGCTCTGGATATAATCCAGGACAGTGACTTTGACACTCACCAGACCCCACCTTCCCTCTTTCCAGCTGGTGTATAGTCTCTGTGTATTGAACTTAGGATGGAAACTTCTGTGAGGAGTTTCTGAGTTTTCACATTGGCAACTTCCATGTCCTGCTTTGGCCAGCTAAATAGCAGGGCAAATGTGTCAATGGTGTGGCTCTTGTTCTTCCCACTGAGCTGCTCTTTGAGTCCTGTCTGATCCTTTCCTGTGGAATGACAAGGTACTTGTAACTGGACTGTCTGCTATGTGACTGGTAGTCCAACCCCTTAGTCTTAAGAATTTATTTTATTTTATTTTTATTTTTATTCCATTTATATCCCGCCCTTCTCCAAAGACTCAGGGTGGCTTACAAGCTTAGCAGTAGCCTTCATTCTATGCATATGCCTGCTTATTAGGGCTTTCACACACACACCCCAAGCGACATTATTACAAAGTCAGCTTAATTGCCCCCAACAATCTGGGTCCTCATTTTACCTACCTCGGAAGGATGGAAGGCTGAGTCAACCTTGAGCCTGGTGGGATGCGAACCTGCACTAATTGCAGGCAGCTGGTGTTACTTAAGGAGGCATTAGCCCACTGCTCCACCAACTAAACACTGTGTGTGTGATTAATTATAAATCCCTCTGGTTGACCTCTGCCCGCCAGGTTTCCAGGTGCTGCACCAGCCTCGGGCCCATGGGAGGGGCGGGGGAGTGGCAGTTATCATCAGGGAATCCCTTAGCCCGCGAGAGACCACCGTCCCTCAGATGGTCGGGTGTGAGTCTCTCCTACTGAGATACGGCCCAGGGGCACAGTTGGGCCTGCTGCTGGCGTACCTACCACCTAATCGTGCAGCGGCGGCCCTGCCCGAGCTACTCGATGCCCTCTCAGGGTTGGTGGTTGATTTCCCAAGACTCATGGTCTTGGGCGACTTTAATCTACCGTCCCTGGGAGGATCATCCGAACTGGCTCGGGAGTTCATGGCTTCCATGGCGGCCATGGACCTGTCGCAAATAATTTCTGGACCGACTCATGAGAGAGGCCACACCCCAGACTTGGTGTTCTTGTCTGGACGGTGGCGTGATGATATCGGTGGGGGTGCCACAACTGTTACGCCCCTGTCATGGACCGATCACCACCTCCTGCGGCTAGACTTCCCCCTTGCCACCCCCCACCGTGGGTGCATGGTGCCAGTCAGATGGTACCGCCCTAGGCGCCTAATGGACCCTGATAAGTTCCAGGCAGCACTTAGGGACACGCATGCACTCCCTGCTCACAGCTCGGCGGATGCCTTAGTGGAAGCCTGGGAAAAGGCAGCCACGGAGGCTCTGGACCGAGTTGTACCCTTGCGGCCTCTGACCCGGCGCAGATCCCAGCGAGCCCCATGGTTCACCGAGGGGCTCCGGGAGATGAAGCGTCGGAGACGGGGCCTAGAGAGCCGTTGGAGATCCAGTCGATCTGAATCCGACCGATTGCGACTAAGAATCCTCACCAGGTCTTATCTCGCTGCGATAAGGGTGGCAAAATCCAACTACTTTTCCACCCTCATCGCGTCCGCAGATAATCGCCCGGCTGCCTTGTTCAGGGTGACTCGCTCCCTATTAAACCAAGAGGTGAGGGAGGAACCCTTGCAGGGTCGAGCCGAGGAATTCGGTCAATATCTGCTGGATAAAATTGCTCGGATTCGAACTGGCCTGGACTCCAACTGGGCTGAGATGGAAGAACAAGACATGGACAGTCTTGTCGACGTCATCTGGGAAGAATTTGATCCTGTAACTCCTAAGGAAGTGGACAGGATTATGAGAAGGTTGAGCTCCTCCACATGCTTACTGGACCCGTGCCCTTCCTGGCTGGCCTATGCAGCTCGAGAGGGGACACGAGGCTGGTTCCTAGCGGTCATCTCTGCTTCTCTGAGTGATGGTCACTTCCCCACCGCCTTGAAGGAGGCGGTGGTGAGACCTCTCCTCAAGAAGCCCACCTTGGACCCATCCTCTTTGAATAACTTTCGTCCTGTCTCCAATCTTCGCTTCCTTGCGAAGGTTGTTGAGAGCGTGGTGGCGCACCAACTTCCTCAGATCCTGGATGAAGCGGTTTATCTAGACCCGTACCAATCGGGTTTCAGGCCGGGCTACAGCACGGAGACGGCATTGGTCGCTCTGATGAATGATCTCTGGAGAGCCCGGGACAGGGGCCATTCCTCTGTCCTAGTCTTATTAGACCTCTCGGCGGCTTTCGATACCATCGACCATGGTATCTTGCTGCGACGCCTCAGGGGACTGGGAGTGGGAGGCACGGTTCTGCGTTGGTTCTCCTCCTTTCTCCAGGGTCGCTCGCAGTCGGTGCTGACAGGGGGACAGAGGTCGACCCCGAGGCCTCTCGCTTGCGGAGTCCCTCAGGGGTCGGTCCTCTCGCCTCTCCTGTTCAACATCTACATGAAACCGCTGGGTGAGATCATTCGCAGTTTTGGAGTAGGGTACCATCAGTATGCTGATGACACCCAGCTTTTTATCTCAACTCCAAACAATATCAGTGATGCCCTAGACGTGATGTCCCGCTGCCTGAAAGCGGTCCGGGAATGGATGGGGAGGAACAGGCTTCAACTGAACCCAGACAAGACTGAATGGCTGTACGTACCGGCAAGCCAGGATATTCAGAACGTCCCATTGCTTAACATCGGGGACAAGTTACTACCCCCTGTTGGTAGGGCCCGCAACCTGGGTGTCCTCCTAGACTCGCAGCTCTCCCTGGAAGACCACATAGGAGCTGTGACCAAGGGGGCCTTCTCCCGGGTTCGGCTAGTTCGCCAACTACGGCCTTATCTGGACCTGGATTCCTTACGTACAGTCACCCATGCCCTTGTGACCTCTCGCCTAGACTATTGTAACGCTCTCTACATGGGGCTGCCCTTGAGGTCCACTCGGAAGCTTCAACTGGTGCAAAGTGCAGTGGCACAGACACTCTTGGGAGCCTCCCGATACTCCCATATCACACCTCTCCTCCGTGCGCTGCACTGGCTTCCGGTTGCCTTCCGTGTGAAGTTCAAGGTGCTAACGATGACATACAAAGCCCTACATGGCATGGGTCCGGACTACCTACGGGAGCACCTTCTGCCAATGTCAGCACCCCACTGTCCTGTGCGCTCCCACAGAGAGGGCCTCCTCAGGGTGCCACCGCTCAAGGAATGTCGGCTGGTGGCCCCCAGGGGGAGGGCATTCTCAGTGGGTGCGCCAGCCCTCTGGAACAGCTTACCAACCGAAATCCGGATGGCCCCCGACCTCCGTACCTTCCGACGCGACTTAAAAACCTTCCTGTTCCAGCAGTCCGGCCTGGCATGATAGCTTTAATTGGGGTCCCAGTTTGTTTTTACTATTGTTTTTTATTGTTTTTTATTGTTCAATCTGTATACCTTCCTTCCTCTGTACACCGCCCCGAGTCCCTCGGGAGAAGGGCGGTCTATAAAAACAAATAAATAAATAAATAATAAATAAATATATAATATATAATATATCTGTACATTTAATACTTTACAGTATTGTGTGTTTTAAATTTTTGCACTGAATATTGCATGTATACTGTATACTGTATAAATTTTTGCACTGAATATTGCATGTATACTGTATACTGTAAAGTATTAAATGTACAGAATAAAACTAGCAGTAAACTAAATATTAAAAGAACCGAACACCCAGCAAAAGAGATGCATCTTGTTCTTACATTATCATTGCATACTGAGATGGGTGGATATATAAATTGTATAAAAAAATCTTTATAATTTTTAACATGGTGAGATGGGCCAAACCTAAGTACAAGAGAAACATTTTATAGCATAGATTAGCATAGCATAGCATAGTATAGCATAGCATAGCATAGCATAGCATAAAGCCTTCTCTGTGTCAGAAAGATGGACCTGTGGCAGTGTCTGTAACTTGAAAAAAAGTTAAACAGCTGAAGCCAAACGGATTCCTAACAGCAGTTAAGAGTTCCATAGATATCTTAAATAATCTTAAATAATATAGGACTAATATTCTTTGTCAAAATGTTAAGATGTGCCTGGCAAATCATTGGCGACAACTGCATATAAGCCAATGCTAGCATCATTAGGTTGGCTACCTAACTGCTGCAATTTATATTAGGCGTAGCCTCTTGAAACCTTTTCGTGAATAATTCCATGTAGAACTCATTGTAGTAATCAAGACAGGATGTCACAAAAACTTGGATAACCATTGGCAAATCTGACTGGCTCAGCAAGGGTCACAACTGGTACTGTGCAAAGTTCTTTCTAGGGTAATGTCTGCCTACAAATTCAGTGCTAGTCAAGAACAAAGAGGGCAGCACGATGGCTCAGTGGTTAAGATGCTTGGCTTGTTGGTTGAAAAGCTGACAGCCTGGTTCAAGACCACGCATTGCGTAACAGGGTGAGCGCCTGTCTTCGCTTAGCTCCTGCCCACCTAGCAGTTCAAAAGCATGCAAATGCGAGTAGATAAAATGAAATTCAGTGGTGAAAAAAGTAAGGTTCTACATTTAGGCAGGAAAAACCAAACTTCACCCCATAGTTGGCAACAATTAGCAGAGTAAAATCTCCAAGAATCAAAGAGCATTGATAACTATGAACCTGTTTCTTCTCTACCCAAAATCAGTGGAAGTGCCATTCACAACTTCAGGTTAACAAATGTTTGTTTAGATTTAATGTCAGTTTGTCCAGCCTGTTAATTGATACTACTAAGTGTCTTATTACTTCCTTGCAATTTAACAAAAGGAATAGTTGACATTTGGCACTTGATTTCAAAACTTGGTGCTTTTTCCAGCAGTTTCCTGTGGGTGTCAAACAGGACAGGGACAAGAATCTTATGGGACACCATTGTTTCACGAAAGGGTATTCTGGGATTTAAAATTCAAACAGAGAGGCTTGTGCCATATAGTGCCTCAGTCTTAACACCTGTTGATAAGAAAGACAAAAAAAAGTCTGGATAGTGAACTCTGTGGCAAGAAAAGCAAAGATAGTACCAATAGTAATAGGTGCCTTTGGAGCAATTCCAAAACACCTGGAGCACTGTTTGAATATCATTAGCACTGATAACTTCACCATCAGTCAATTGCAAAAGGCAGCTTTACCTGGAACAGTTTACATCCTGCTACTATATTTTTAATATTATTAACAACATGTGCTTGTCCCAGGTCTTCGGAAGGACTCTAGTGAACAAAAATGCTACTTCCAATCTAAACTTTGGCTGACAATGCGATCAACATAATAATAATAATCTAGAAGCGCTTACATCTAAAAGAACTAGCATGTGATCAATATGATAATTTCTTAAAGGCCTGGGAGGCAGAATTTTAATTGTTAAAGTTTTTAGACTGCATTATTGAAAGTTCCTCATTGAGATGTTTCTCTGTGAGTTCCAAGCTTCCAGTTCAATAGCAAACCATTTCAAATTAAGCTAAGCTATTTAGAGTATATTAGATGAATTTGGGAAACAAATAACGTTAATTTTTTTAAAAAAAGTTTTCCCTGTACAACACTTTGGTACATACTTCTAGTAGTATGTCAGCAAATTCTCACTGCACCTCATTAATCTTAAAAGAGATGCATTTTCAATGGCTGCTATTCTTGAGGAAGAAAGGAGAAGGGCTACATGGTTTTTTAACTTTATGGTTCAGAACAAAGAGTAGAAATTCAAAAAGAATTTTCTGTGTTGCTCACTTGCACTTAAAAGTGTTTTTATGTATAGAGCATAAAGATTGCATTGACTATTGCTGCTGAGCTAGGCAGTGATATTTTGCCACTATATGGACAAAGGACCCACTCAGAATTTACCCCATTAACCTATCCTTAATTCTGCCCACAGAATAATTAACTTTCTGGTGAAACATAGGAGTAAGGGAAGGGGGCAACTACTGTATTTGTTAGATTTTTCCTTTTGAACTAGGCATTTTCAGAAAAAGAAGCAGCAATTCTTTATGAAGAGTCCGTGCTATGTATGTGTTAAATTATTCCTATTATAATTTTCTTGATGTGTTGGAAGATTACAGGCATATATTCTGTTGGTTTAAAATAAAACTTAGGTATAGAAGTAGTTTCAAACTTATTTGGAGAAATTTATGTGTGGAGAGGGTTTGCCAATTTACTATGTTCCTTAGACACTTTTTTTTCTTTTTGTTTTTCAGATATGCCAATTAACTTAAGACTCTCCCACACACACATTGTGAAGCTGTCATATCCATCCAGATAGCATAGTTGTGATGAAAGTGGCTGAAAAGTTCCTAGTTTTAATTTTCTTCTCTTCTGAAATCTTGAGATGGAAGGAAAGTCAAAGCTAGTTCTGAACTAATAGGGATCCATCAATATTCACTTTATAAGCATGCATAATTGTAATATAAATGTTTTCTCCAATTGTGTTATATTAAGAGAAAAATATAATTAAAACTATATTCCACTATTAAAATTCTAATAAATATTGAATACAGGGAGACCTCACTTATTGAGTGCAATTGACTTATGACTTCAGTTAGTCCGTTCAGGCTGTAGTTGTTAGGCAAATCAACCACAATCATTAATAACAGTAGCAATAGCATTTAGACTTATATATCGCCACATAATGATTTTCAGCACTCTCTAGGTGGTTTACAATGTAGAAGCATTATTAGCATGTTGTCCCCAACAATCTGAGTCCTAATTTTACTGACTTTGGAAGGATGGAAAGTGAGTCACCCTTGAGCTCTGTCAGGATTGAACTCTAGCTGCAGGCAGAGTTTCACCTGCAATAGTGAATTTTAATCACTGAGGCCCCAGGGCTCTCTGGTTAAGCATGATGTCACATGACTACAACTTTTTGCTGACTTCCCCATTGACTTTGCTTGTCAGAAGTTGGCTGGGAAGCTTGCTAATGGAGGTCACATGACCATGGGATGCTCTGACCATCATAAACACATGCTGGATGCTAAGCACCCAAACCACAATCATATGAGTGCAGAGATGCTGTGATGGCCCCAAGTTTGAGGTCTGCTTATTAATCTCCTTTTTAAGCATGGTCATAATTTGACACAACTGCTGAATGAGCAATTGGTAAGCAAGGACTACCTGTAAAGTAATTTACAAATTCCCACTGAAGATCTGATCAGTGACCATCAAAAGCTCTGCCTTATAGCCTCTGTTACTCGAGAATATGTATGATTGATTTTTTTTCCCTCAAGAAAAATTGACCCATTATTGGAAAAACAACTGCTGAATTACCACAGGGTTTTATAATTGTCCAGTGAAATAAACTATTTATTTCATCTGGAATGGCCACTCTGGTTAGAATTTGTGTATAATATACTGCTCAAAAAAATAAAGGGAACACTTAAACAACACAATGTACTGTATTTAATAGTAGGATGTCTTATCTTGTGTTTCCTTTATTTTTTGAGCAGTATAGAATCTTTGTGTGGAAATGTTTAAGAACCACACAAAAACTTTCTTATGGCAATACAAAATATTAAATATCAGACTGAGATCTGATATAAATTATGACAAACATGAGTAATAAATCTCCTGGATAATGATGTGGGCATTAATACAAAAGAGTCTTTTTCCTAGAGCCAGGGCCTTGGAAGACCCTTAATTCTCTTTGTACCCAGGTCAGTAATCAAAAGTCTACTTGGTCAAATGGGGGTGTTTCACTGGATCAGACCTGTGATTGTGGAAGAAGTAGATTCTACACTTCCCCACTTTGTCATTTCTTAGGGGCAGGCAGTTTCACACTGCAGGATCTCACTGAGGTCACCTCATGAGCATTGTAGTATGTGCACAATGGTGGAAAGAAATATGACTTGATGGATGGACACAAGAAGAAAAAGGCTGTTGAGATCATGTCATGTGATACTGCAGTTTGCTGTAGTGCTGGGTTAGCTCATTTGCAGCTTCACTTATCTCTCCTTTGTTCAGTTGGAAGATATATCAATTCTTGAACTTTATGTGTAATGATTTGTTATTTAATAATGGCTTCTGCCCAGCTTGAATTAACTTAGGAAAGTGCTATCCCCAGTCATTTCTAGAAATCACCTTTTCTTACTTAGAGAATGTGATTATTTTTCCATCTACATAGTTTATTATAGTAGACTAGCATGAAAATTAGTTTGCATAATTTATATTTTGTCAAGCTGAATACCACCCAATCCCCAACTATTTTGCTTTGTCTTATGTTTGATGACCCACATCCAATATTTATTGTGTGTTTGTGTGGTATGTTTGTGTGTGTGTGTGTGTGTGTGTGTGTGAGTGAGTAAGTGTGTGTGTGTGAGAGAGAGAGAGGAAGGGGGAGGGGGAGAGGGAGATGAAATTTCACCAGACTATAGTGGGCTGCTAGATCTATCTGCTGATTGATTTTCAGAATCACCGTTTAGACTTAATGCAAATACTGTTCATGTAAAATACAACAGAATTGGATTTCACAATCAAGAAGATTGTGGATCCTGGAAGCAGTCAGAAGGTGGTAATTAAATAGCAGTGGTGCTAGTGCTGTTTATTTAGAAATAAAATCAGTTAAAATCCAAGTGAGGATTTTTCCATTAAATGCATAGGATCAAATTACTAAATACAAGTCAAAGAAATAGCTGAACAAGTTAAAATGGGGGATGCAGTTATGGGTATTCTGCACTTCCCAAAATAATGGTGTGATAAGAAGCACAATCTACCCATAAATAGATGACGTTTACATCTGGTGAATATACTATTTTGTTAGGTTGGATTCCTCTGTCAATATTAAAGCTTGCAGACAGCCATTTTTTTTCTTAAAGAGCCTAGAGGAATAATCTACGAGATGAAGTTTGATCTTAGACTAGAGAATATGGGTGTTTAAAATACCTACTCAAATAACCAAGAATAAAATGCTTCCATGAAAAATTTACTTTTTGATGTGCAGGATACCATTCATATAACCTTGAATTTCAATAGAATTTCAATATAATAGGCTACTTATGATATCAAGATAAATATGTAGACCAGTTTGCTTCACATTAGGAAAAATGTGGAGGCAAAAAAACTGCAAATGTAACAGATGGTAACAAGGTAATTTAATATTTTCCCTCCTCGGGAAATGTAAGAAGGTGTTAAAAACCTCTTTTTATACTCAGGTCTGCATTCCACCCTAAGTACAGTATCTGTGTTTTTAAGTTTGTCATTTTATAGTTGTAACTATAAATGTTGCGGCTGTTTGTTTACTTTTAATTATAAATTTCAGTGATGTTTTAGTGCATTTTAGAAATTATGATTTTAGTGTTGTCTTTTTTTACATTGATCTTATTGTTAGGAAATTGCAGGCTGGGGTGACCAGGAATGAATGGGAAAAAAGAGAGAGAGAAAAGAAGGCTTTGTGTTATGAGCAGCATAGTAGCAGAATAAAAATTCCTACTTTGACTGTACTCTGATCTTTACATTTCCTACTTTTAATATTTAATGTTCCATAAATCAGAATTATATGACAAATAGACACTAACATCTTAACCTTGTATGAAATCATAAAATTTTGAAGCTCAGAATAGTTATTTGCTTAGTGTTTCTTGTAGTCATCAAGCTTGCAGTTTCAACCTGTACTAAGTGAAGTTGTGCTGCAGCATTCATAAACATTTATAGAAGTTTCTTTTAATAAATAGGCTTTGACGAATATCTTCAAGGTCCTCAAATTGCTCCAATGGCGCAAAGATAATGCTTTAGAGTACTTTCTCCTTCAAACTGAAGGAACACCAGTGCCATAATGAAAACTTAACAGGATCAGAAGGTTATTTTAGCTCATAACGTTCAATAAAAATGAGATGAAGTTCCAGCAAAGTGTTTCACAATGGGATTATAAAAGATGTAAATGAATTTAAAGATTATGATATGATGTTGAAGGATATGTACTATTTTTAGCCAAATATACACATGCCCTGCATAGCACAGTGGTGAATATAATACATTCTTATATAAGAGTCCATTGGTGTGGGACAGCCAATAAATTTAAATAAAACAAAATAAAAGAAATAACTTTGCTTTGTTTTTAGATTTCCCAGTTGATCACTGAGTCTGGCCGCGATGGACTGACTGAAGCCGTGCTGAACCATTACAATGCAGATAAACCTTCCTTGTATAGCTTCCCCAGTTCCCAGAGCACCTGTGTTGCTAGCGATGCCTCCACTGGTACCTCAGTGGCTGCTTCCTTTTTTGCCAGGTAAGACTAAAAGTTCTGTTTTGGATTATTTTAAATTATCAAAAACCCTTGTAAAGAAAACACACTTGAAGGGTATGGTAACATAGATAACATTACATGCTGATATTTTACATAGAATTATTTGTTTGGCAGGGAATAACACAAGGTATTGGTTTTCCCCCCTAATTTAATTGGGAAGAAATGCTTTCAAATGCACAACAGTATGAAAGCAACATTCTCTGGGACACAGTCCTTTATTCAGGATAGAGTGGCTGTTGAATTGAGACTCCTATCATTTGTTGATGGCCACCTTGTGTGTGTGTGTGTGTGTGTGTGTGTGTGTGTGTGTGTGTGTGTATTCATGTCACTCTGGTAATTTTACAAGTGATCCTTTGTTGCTAGTTGATGGCCTTTATTCTATTTACAGTGTAAAGTGTTTCCAAGGTGAAGCAATTGAATTACTCCAAACTAGGGGATTTTGTTGAAAATAACCACCTGTAGGCTGAATTAGTCTTTTCTTTGGAAAAATCATTATGGGAATAAAAGTAATTCTTATCCTTGTTTTAACATGTTAGAAAATCCTTCAGATATGTCTAGACTGAATCAAAACAAGACCATCCTTTTTTTCTGTACATTTTACCAGAACCATAGAGACCTTCTGACAATAGCATAATTAAAACAATGCCCACAAATCAAAATACTATTGATTATCACTGAACAGTTTGGCACAAATAACCGAAATCTTGAGTCAATACTACATGTGTTACTAAGTTAGGAAGTGGGTGACCTTTTGAGGGATACCTGCAAGGCTCCAATTAATGATTTTAAGTAAATCATTCTTCTCTCATTTTTATTACAAAATAGGCAACATTTACTGTACAGTGCACCAGTCTGATTATCTTGCATGTTTAAGCGTTATACTGAAATTAATGGATGTTGCAATAAAAGATCAAAGTATAAGACCCAGTCTGGTGTTGATTTATCAGAGCCTATAATTTCCCTTATCCAAGAGGAAAAACTGAAATGCCTTCTTTCATCTCAGGGCTAGCTTATTTTCTACTGTACATGAGTAGTCACAGGATGCTCACATATGTTCAGCTGTTTTATAAACACACACATACATAGACAAAGGTTTCTGTAATTATATCTGTGGTGTTTTCTTTGTTGAACTATCTGGAAATGTATAATGGATCTACCTGCCTTGTGGTTCATATTTACATTTTTTTTCCCAGCTAGAGGTTGGATCTACTTACTAAACAAAAGTTTGAATCACCCCTCATTAACCCTGTCTACTATTCTGGAGAGTTGTAGATTAGAACAAGAGCAATTGGGCAGCAAGGACATAACAGCAATTTGTTATCCTTCCTCAAGTTAGACAGATAAAATTGAGTTAGGTTTAAGCTTTGATCGCAGAATTCTTGCTCAGGTTTCTAGAAATGTTATTGTATCTGTAGATGAGAAAAAAATAAGTTGTACCTGTAGATGCAAAAAGAAAACTCATTGAAGAAAATGAATAATTCTTGTTACCTGCTCATTACAAATGTAAGTGGTATACTTTGACTTTCAGGATGCAAAATAAAAATTAAGAATGAAAACGGGATATTAAGATTATTCTTAAGAGTAGAAAATGCTAGATTCAAGGCACTGATGTGTAAAACAGTTGCTCCTGTAATTCTTACAAAAGAATTATAAGAAAACCTGTAAAATCTTAATGATAATCATTTGCTTTGCCAACTCTCTTCCTGTTATAACTAACTAACAGGCTAACACAGTTGCTAAAGCACAGCTGTAACATTTTTAACACTCCAGTAGCACAATTACGATGTCTTCTGAGTACCGTTGACAAGGCTGGTAAAAGATATAGTGTTTTGTTAAGGTGGCAATTCATTCAGCCAACTTTCTCCATGCAATTAGTGGACACAAACCAATGTCTACTTTAAAATGTAAAGAAACCTCTGTGTAACTTCAGGAAAAGTTAACATATGTCTAGCTTTCAGCTTGGCTCAAGGTTATGTGTTTATGTATGGTTTTACTTTACAACAAGATCACAGTATGTTGGAGGAAAATTATAAAATAGCTGTGTTGTTTAAATATATAGCTGGTTTATATACATTCCTCAATTTAGCATAACCATAAATCTGTTTATGTATTGAGATGAAATGGTTATTTTATAAAGGAACATGTGTGCTTCTAAATGTGGCCACATTTTTACCCAAGGGTACTACATTCCTGATAAATAAAAACTCATTTATGATGTTATACAAGAAATTGATCTTGTGGACTGTTAATCTTCAAAATCAGTGTAAATGAAATGGCCAATTAGAAATACAAAAGTGAAAGAAGACAAAGAAATATTTGTAAATTCTACTGTGCTTTGTGAGTGTGAACATGATATTTGTCCCTTTCCCCATGAAAGATATAAGTAAAGTTCTATTTGTAGGATAGTCTTGGATATACTGTATAAAAAGAAATATCAGTGACTCATTTCAACCAATATGTGGAGGATGTAACTATGGAGGAAGCAGAGCCATTACAGGTAGTCTTTAACTTACAACAGTTCATTTAGTGACAGTTCGAAGTTACAACAGCCCTGAAACAAGAGACGTGTGACCGTTTTTCACACTTACAACCATTGCAGCATCAAAATTCAGATGGTTGGCAACCAACTCACATTTATGACAGTTGCGGTGTCCCAGGGTCATGTGATCCTTTTTTGCAACTTTTCTCTGACAAACAAAATTAAAGAGAAAGCCAGATTTACTTAACTACCATATTACTAACTTAACCACTGAAATCTGACAACTATGGCAAGAAAGGTCATAAAATGGGGCAAAATTCACTTAAATGTTTCACTTAGCAACAGAAATTTTGGGGCCAGTTTTGATTGTAAATCGAGGACTACCTATATTAGAATGTTGACAGTTTTGCTTTCCACCTATGGACACAAACATCTGAACAAAAGAATCTGGTGCCTTCCACATGTGTTCAACTATAATTACAATAATTATCAACTAGCCGAGCACAGCAAAAAGAAATACATTGCATCTCAACCACAAAATCTATGGTGTAGTTGTGCTTACTGATTCTCATTTAACTTTTGCCACAGAGTTGTTTTGCAGATAAAATAAACTAATCCTATATATCATGTGCATGAGATAAATAAACAATATGATAGAAGCAGTTGGACATTTATCTTGCAGCAGAATGCCCAAAGGCACACTTATGTAAAGCACCAGCAATAAATGATGGAAAATTCCGGTGTCTGTCTGTCTGTGTACACACACACACACACACACACACACACACACACATTCACATTTTTTAAAAAAGAAATTCAGCAATAGATAAAACGTACATTTAAATTAGCATGTATAAAGCTCCAAAGTGTTGCTAATTCCTAAGAAAAGCTTATATGCCTACATATCTATTATGTAAGTCTTCACACCTAAGTGTAAGTTTGACTAGCTCAGTCAACATAAAGGATGGGGATCTGGGTACAAAGGCCTTCAGAAAGATTTGCTTTGATCATCTGTGTGAAGAGCACTCACTGATAGGAAATATCCACCTGAGTCAATATAATTAAACACTTCTCTGATTCTAAAACCTTGACATGGCTTGGGTAGAACAGATAGTTATCTCCCCTGCCCCTGAAATAAAAATTGAATTCTGGAATTAGAGATTTGTTTACACCTAAAGTTCATCTTGAAGCATATAGTTCAGTACTTTTGTTCTAAAGTTAATTTAAATAAACTAAAAAAATACTTATTTTTCTTCATGTTATTCCACTTTGCAGTATCTTCATTTTGGGGAATGGGTGATTGCAAGAAGGATTTCCTGGCCCAGAAAAGGGTGCAGTGATGCACCAAATAAATCAAGACAAAGGACCTCCTAGCTACATCTGCTACATGCTCTAGGGGGGGACCCCCAAAGTTTACACCTCTTCCATTTGGGGAAGTACATCCAGAAATAAAGATAACAGATCCCTGATACTGGAAGAACCAATCACTCCATCTCAATCTTGATAGCATTGCTTGGCCAGCTCAGGGTTGAGATTTACAATCTAGTATCATCAGTCTACTGATAGTTTTGGGCCCCATACCAGCAGATGACTGCACTCAGTGCTTTTATGTGGATATTAAATGAAAGGTATGAGAATGTTGAGCTCCAAAGCCCTCCATAATTAATTGATCAAAGGCTCAACTCCCTCCACCCCAACACTGACTGGAACCAATTTGAGAGAAAAGAAATATCATGTAATATCATGTTTCCCACTCCTAATGCCATGGTTAGCCCACAAAGTTATTTATTTATTTATTAAATTTATATGACCATCCGATTCACACACATAAACTCTTGTCAGCTTACAACATTAAAAGCCATTACAATGTAAAACCCATAAAACTTCACCTCCCCCCATCATGAAAACTGCAGAGAGATCAAGAACTAGGAAAATCTGGCCACTCCCATCTAGATTCTTCACAAACATAGCCAATGTTGTCTCCATGCTATGTCCTGGTTTGAAACCCAATCAGAAAGGATTTAGAGTATCCATTTCATCTAGGGCTCTTTAAAGTTACAAGCCAATTATCTTAATAACCCTCCCAAGAAAGAGAAGGTTGTCCAGAACTGTTGGGGTTTTTTTTTTAGAAAGGAGTAAAATGCTGAATCTTTCAGGGCAGATTGTATCACTTCCTCACGCTAAGAAATATGGACCACTGCAGAAAGTCGTATCTCTGGGATTTACAGTAGAACTTGGTAATACACATTAGGTCAATCACCTCATTGAGGATAAGTGCTCAAAACTTCCTTTCCTGAAGTCTTTTGCTTTATTTGCATTGTGGTCAATACACAGGGCATTCTTTAGTTCTGAAATAAACAATTGTGTGGTCTTTCAGATGCTGTTGCATTTTCTCTGATCTCTCACTACTGGCCTGCTCACTGCAGCCGATGGAAACTAGAGTCAATAATATCTGGATAGAGTTGTCCAAATTTGTTTGTTTATACTTTGATTTACTTTCTTTTGGATTATTCCAGTTGTGTTCCTGTTTTATTCTGCTTTATATTTATAAAGGACAGTTAATTTTTTTTGCTGTGCTTATCTTAGTTTCTGGCTTGTAAATTTAATTAGTATAATTATATACACCTGAATTGGATGTTTTGGCTCTCTTATTTTCTTATTAATTTTATGCCATTTATCCCATGATTTCCACAGATTTCTTTGTGTTCATTTTATTCTCTGTATTGCAGTTCTTCTGTTTGTTTTTTAATTTAACTCTTGTCTAAATGATAAACTTCTATGGTGAAAAAAGTCTCTTTTGCTTGGACTATTCTGCCTAGAAAGACCAGCACTATTGAGACTTATCTGCCCTTCAAAGCTCATGTAATAAATCCCTTTTCTTCCCTTTCACCTTCCTTCTTGTTTTCATAGGGTTTTTTTTATAAATAGTTATTCTGAAGCCATGTATATGTTTCATGCTTGAATTTATTGATTATATTTCATAGAATTGATCTGGCTTCACATAAGACTGTCATGCAAACAGAACTTAACATTAGGTGCTTGCAAACCAAGATTGTATTAGTGTATGAAAATGGGATCTATTCCGCAAGGAGTCATAGTCGCTTTGAACCCTCCTACCCCAGAAATTCATGAACATTATCCGCAACATGATGTAAATCATGAGAGCCATAAGAAGAAATGACATTTATAACGGAAAATCAAAATTTCAGAAAACTAGAACAAAAAGAAAATGAATGAATGTGAAGGTCATTTTCTCCTCAACCATTAGGTAATATTTATATTTTGTACTTTATATATCCATCAGCCTTGTTGATTTTTCTTTATTTTTTTATTTCTTCCTAAAGCTGAAAGAGATGTTCTGTATTCCAATGAATGGAATTACCCATTTTACATTTAAACGGCCACACATGATACTGAATAGCACCTTAACTTTTGTCTCCTTTTTAAAAATCCAATCCACATCCAGTTAAGGCTTATATGTGTCCTTCTGTTCATTTTCCCTGATGAAAACATCTGGAAGGTCTTGAAAATCGCCTCACAATTCTATCCCTGCCATTGCTTTGATGTAGAATTTGGAAATTGTTTCTGTGTATAACTGTTACATGGAGAAGTCTCTTTATAGCTATTTTTCCATTTTGTTTTTCTTGTTGGGCTGCAGACTTGCATCTATGTATCTCCTACATGACCCAAGTCTTTTCTATATGTCCCTACCATGTTTCCCCGAAAATAAGACCCGGTCTTATTTTATTTACTTATTTATTTATTGCCTCCAAAAGAGGCACCAGGTCTTATTTTCAGGGGGAGGGGTCTTTTCCACTCACCTCTGGCACCAACAGCTCTGCCCAGATGGCCCCTTCTTCTGGAGCTGAAGGAGCAGCTTCATTCTGCAGCTGAGAATGGAGCTCCGGCCTATATTTCACAGTTAAAGGCCTTTCTGGAAGGCCACTGCAGCTGAGAGCTATGTAGCTCAGCTCTCGGCTATAGTGGCCTTCTGAGTGTGAAATGCAGGCCTAGGAACACTACAGAAAAAGTGGACCAGCGAGGAGAGTCCTGGCTGCAAGGTAAGTAGGTGCGGAGCACATGGGGCAGGTCTACCCCCCCACCCCCACCTAGCTTGATTTTTAGGTATTTGCCTCACCCCAAAACGGGTTTATTTTTTGGGTAGGGCTTATATTAGGCCCACTCCAGAAATCAAGTTATGGCTTAGTTTTGGAGAAACATGGTATATACAAGTAGTACAGCACAGCATTTTATTTTTTCAAGGTTGCCTATGATGGAATAAAAAATGGAGGAAGCAAAATTTTTAATTTCATATGTCCTTTGTCCTAACTGTAATTGTCAGTGGTGTGAGATTATGGAAATCAGGGGTCATGGCCTAATTTTACTGTATAAAAAGAACAGCAGAAGGGTTTTAGGTAGTCTGCAGATTTTATAGCAATGAAGAGATTTGCAGATTAAAAAAAAATCTTCTTCACCAGTGTCACTGATTTACTTAGTGCAATTTTGTTTAGATACTATATGTGGAAATAGAAAATAATGTTATTCTGCCATGAAGCTAGAGATCATGGGAGTGCAAGTTTCATCATATAATAGGATTTCGTCTATTTTTCTAGTCTTCAGCTTCCTATGTGCCCTCAACAGTTCAGATAATTTTTTTGAAGGCCCCTCTAGATGAGAATTTGTGAATTCACAATATTATATGAAGGAGGAAGAAAATGAGCAAACAGGATAATGTTTGCTTTTTAATTGAGGCTGGGACCCCGTGTCCTTCCATTCTGTTTATTTCTAGACTGCTTCCAAATTTAGAAGAACATTTTGTATTTTTGGACAAGAGTAATCCTTTCTGATCTTTTAAAAATAAAACCGACCTATCCCACTGTTCCTCATCAACAAAGGCACAGTATTTAATACTTCAACTCCAAGAAAGAAATAATGTTTTAAATGAAAGCAGATCCCTTCCTTTCTCCTTGTGCCAGCTCTTTGTTTAAGCAGTGAAGAGGCTGCTTACATTCATCCCAGATGTTCATGAAAAAAAAATCCTTAATTTACAACAGAATTTAAACTTTATTTTTACTCACTTTGTATTTGTTGTAACATGTGTAAAAATAGCAAGAACTTATAAGAGCTGTACCGATATTGTATACGATGTCCAAAGAAGCATTTAGTAATGTGAGTAAAATTATAATGCTTCCTAAGGTTCTCTGGACTTTTGTATAATAGCAAAAAAAAAGCTAGAAGATAAGAAGGCAGGATAAATGAGAAGAGTAAAGGGGAACACTAATTAGATAGGGGATCTCTCCTGCTTTTTGTGAAATAGATGGAGCCCCCATCATTACTTGCCATGCAAATATCTGGATAGGAACCAACCAGCTGAACTAGGCAATGTCTGACGAATGGAAGCTTTTCCTTGGCTAGGTCCGTGGTTTCGATACATAGTAAGATAAGGAGAATGCCTGATATCTGAGGAATATTTTGCATCAGGGATAGGCAGATTTGTTTTGGGGAAATAGAGTAGGACCCATGATTCAGCTTGACCCTTGTTTGACTACATGGTCAAAGTGAAGGGAAAAAAAATCATATAGCAGCTTTTGAACCTAGGATTGCTATCCTTACTGGCATGGCATTGTGAATTGCATGGGCAAGTTGAATAATAATTTGCTTTTTTTTACTCAGAAATCTTCCATTAATTATACTTCTAACATTTTTGCCTGCACAAGCTTTTGAATCCAGTCTCTTCCTTCAAGCAGCTGAAGATGGAGAGCTGGGAATACCTGAGAATTGCTTTCAGTCCAGAGGGATGTTACTAGGATAGATGCAGATCTGACTATGATTTATTTAGGTTTATAAACAGTCTCACTTCAGAAGCTTTGGGCAGTATATGAAATCAAACACAAATGTAATATAATAAGGAGAGCAATAAAACCACAAGCAATAACAGACAATTATAAACTGACACACACGTAAGTGATTTCTTTCATGCAGCAATTAGACCATATGCTTTGATAATTATTCCACTCCCTTTTTTCATTATGATTTAATACAATTCACCTTAATAGTCAAAAGTATTTTTTTCAGTCTTTCTGTGTTTGGAAGGCTGCTGACCAATTTAATGCTTATAGAAGCCATTTTTGAAGACATTCAAATATCAGCAATTACATACACCAGTAATCTTAAAAAAGCTTAAAAACACTAGGGCAATTTAATAGATAGTATATGGAGATAGTATGGAATTATTTTATAAAATGTAATTTCCTGGCATGTTATTTAACCCTAAAGATTACAAAAATGCTTCTTGAAAAGCTTTTTTTTTAAAGAAAGAAAAGTTAAAATGTCAAGTGATTGAAAGAAATGGCAAGGTACTAATCTGATAACAGCAACTTCAATTGTTTGACAATTAGGCAACCTAACAAAGTCAATTAGACAATCTTTTGGCCAATTTCTGGTTGGAAGTAAATCCCAATAAATTCAATGGGCCATCTTTTCCTGTTTCATGAAATAAGCAGAGCAAAGAATAATAGTGATAAATAGAATAATGGAAAAAAATCTATATAAAGTTAATCTTTCAGCATTGCACAAATATTAAAAATACAGTTTTTGGTGGTGCACAACTGGTCCCTACACTGACTTTGATCCACTGAAGCAAAACCAATCTAAATTGTTAAGATTGGCAATCCATGTCCCCCATTGTGTCAGAAATGCTGGCTTGCATCTAAATGCTATTGTGGTAAAAATACTAGGTATCATTGCAGAGAACATACATGAAAAGTATGTATAATTTATTAAGATATATGGTGACAGCAGCAAGAATCAGTCTGGCATAAAGAGAAACCTTGCCATCAGTGCAGGATTGGGAGACTAAGAAGAGACTAAAAGAACGTGCAGCAAAGAAAAAAACGATTGTATATATTCATAGCAGAAATCTAACCAAATTGTAACAGGAATTGTTCCCTCTTTAAATACAAGGATCACCCAAGCAAAGCAGGCTAAGATAATTATAATACAGGTAGTCCTCATGTTAGGGCCAGCTGCTTAGCAATTATTCAAAGTTACGACATACCCCACCCTCGAGGCTATTTATGACTTGGATTCAAAGTTTCGATGGCATTTAATCACATTTTGGGTGCTCAGCAACTGGACTGTATTTTTGGCTGTTTGTAGTGTTCTATGATCACATGAGACAAATTCATGGCCTTTTTTTTTTTGCCAAAAACTGACATTCCAGTTTTCCACAAAAGACCCTGATCCATTGCGGACAATGGATTTGCTTAACAACCACAATGTTTGCTTAGCAACCATGGCAATTCACTTAATGACTGTCACAAAAAGAGTTTTAAAATCAAGTATGGGTGACCTGCTTAACAACTGGCATAACTTACAAACACAACTCCCGGCTCAATTTGAAGAATTAAGCAAAACTTTTCAGAGCTTTGATTCTATTCTGCTTGGAAGTGGAATTTCACCTGGTGGTGAAATTAGATTTTTCTAGGGTTCTCTCCATCTTTGGGATTTGTTTTCGTCAGCTGTGTGCTGGAGAGTAAATATTGGATGTAAAGTGCCAGGAAAGTAGGACTCAAACTTTCACTATTAATGGCAGTTCTGAAATAGCATATTCAGCATATCTTGTGGAATTAGAATACAAGGGATATAAAAATAAATTTGAGTCTATTTAAGATACTCTGTCGTTTTATAGACATTCAAAATTACTTAAAAAGTTTCCAGGTTGTTCATGTCAAACCTATGTCTGTTTACTATTATTACTCTCAGTCTATGTCATGACAACATAATAAAGTTATTAAGATTTTACACTGTAGTGTATAAAACATGCTAGGAATTGATTGACAGGAAAGTTGTACATTTTATGGTTCTGGGTTATCTTACACTAGTCTGTTTGAAATAAATTATGTATTTAATATTATTTTACAAGAATATGAATTGCCCATATTATCATTGTTTCTTTAACTTGTTCCTCCTCCATCTTTAAACTTAACGTATACTTACATATAAAGAAACAATGATAATATGGGCAAAAAATTTTGGTCATAACATAGAGTTAGAAAACTGGCAAAGCCTTTGGGAAAAAAACTCTAAAATAACAAAGGTGGTGGCTTACAAAGAAAACCTATATAAAATGTTTTACAGATGGCACTTAACACCTGTGAGATTAGCAAAAATGTTCAAAAATAGCAATTGTTGGAAATGTAGACAAAATCCAGGCACATACTATTATCTTTGGTGCACATGCCCTAAAGCCAAAAGATTTTGGTCAATAATACATATATGGTTAGAGAAAATGATAAAAAAATATAGATTTTAAGCCAGAATTATTTTTGTTAGGTATAATTGTAAGAAATTATGAAAAAGAATGTGTATATTTAATGTTACATGTACTAACTGCAGTGAGAATTGCATTTGCTCAATGTTGGAAAAATGAAGAATTACCAGTGGAGGAGGAGATAATTAAGGAAATTTTGGACTGCAGAAATGGACAGACTTACACTGAAAATGAAAGAGAAAGAAGACTCAGAATACTTAGAACATGGGATACATTTTATCAATGGCTAGAAAAAATGAGGTAGAGAGAAAGGAGTTTAACCTGTATTAGTAAGCTAACTATTGGAACCCAGACAACATGTTGCTGATAAAATATTAAGGATTTGTGGTTATAAAAATTAATAAAATATTGTTAAAAAAGAATATGAATTAAGTACAGTTATTCAGTAGTTTAAACACTCTTTAAAATTGCCCTTTTTGTTACTGGAATATAAACTAATATTTCCAACCCCTTGGGCCCTGCTATGTTTTCCTGCTTAAAAACTACAAGTAACACTAACTGCAGCATCATATTCTCTTGAAGCTCTGTTGCATTTAATTCACTTTCTAGAACAGTGGTTCCCAACCTTTTCTATATCCCACACCCCTAGAACGCTTCTGATATATACTTGCACCCCTTACAAAAGTTCAAAATAACAGCAACAAATTATGCATATACACTATAATTTTGAAATTTCTAAACCCAAGTTTTCACACCCCCTGGAATATCATCTTGCACTCCCAGAGGATGCGAGCACCCACGGTTGGGAACCCCTGTTCTAGAATGTCTGGTTCTAGTTCAGTGATACATACATATTGATTTTTGGATCTTTTTTGTACAGTTTTCTGTATATTTGTGCCCTTTTGTTCATATGCACATCTGCTTCCTCCACTAGGTCTTTGTATTTTATCACATCCATCTTTGCATCAGTTTTCCTTGATTTCTATACTTTTAAAAAAATATTTAGCCCTTCTTGTTTGTTATCCTAAGTTTCTTTCCTTTGCATATTTAGATAAATGTATACTTCATACACACTGATATGCCGATACATAATATATTGTTTTTAATGAAGAAATTCTTGATATACCTATATGTCTTTTCTAATGCAGTGAGTAAAATACAGTGATACTCGACTACGTCAAAACTTGTTGAATTTGGTATTCGACACATTTTGACACAAATGTTGTCCTGGTACTCATATTTGTTTGGTATTTGACACACTGTGATATGAAGAGGGAGCCGGCTACAGAGGGTGAACAGGAAGTCAGCCATGCTGGGAAGGTTGCTGCAAAAGGAAGCTGGGGCCAGCTGCAGAGGGCTGACAAAAAGTTGCCCATGCCAGGAAGCTTACTGACATAGGAAAAGGGATAGACCGGGAAGTTCTTCCCTGCAAAAAAAAGAAAAAAAAGATCACTTGATTTGTTTGGTACTCATTGTTTTTAGTACTTGTCACACCTCCAAGAACCAATTAACAAGCATGGAGGTACCACTGTATAGGCTTTTGGATATAACTGCTTTTTACAGATAATCATATAAGGGTGTACTGTGTGTGTGCACCTAAACCCTCAGAGATCCATTTTATTCCCACCTTGATAATCTGGAAGTCTTTAAATTTAAGTCTTTACAATATTTGTAGAATACTTGTTAATTGTTATAAGGAGTGTGTTTGTCCTTCCTTCCTGCCTGCCTGCCTGCCTGCCTGCCTGCCTGCCCAGAGTTGTTCTGGAATCAGACTCTCTCTAAATAAAATAAAATAAATTATATATGATACTTTGTAGAGGATAATGAGTGTTAAAAGAAGTCATGCAATTCCACTTATAGATGCTGTCACCAACTTTATTTTGCCATCTTGATCTCAAAAAACTTGTGGAAGATTTTTTTTCCATCTCTACCTTTGGTTGCTTTGTACATCATAGTATCTTGATTATTGCTTTTTAATCGGTTATGTCATTGGATTAAACATCTAAGACCTAGGCTAATGCCAATGCTCAGTCTTTTTAAGTATCAGAAGAATTAATTTAATTTGAATAATGATGACATGAGAATTAAGGAAGTTTATTTTGGCACATATATTTTACCAGTTTAGAACTTAATTTTTTAATATTTGTTTTAATGGCAAATGCTTCACTGATATTTATTAACCAAACATATTAGTCCTCTATTTTGCCAAGTTTCCACTTGACTTAGATAATTTGATCTATTTCCTTATCCTCCACTATATCTCCAAAGGTCAAGGATCAAGCTGTTTAGTACAAAAGCAATGCTGTGTTTTCACAAACCTTAACAGCAAATGCTAATTGTGGCTTTATATAGTGAGTTTCCTCTTTGTGCCTCCATTTGCAAACAGGCAATTATGTGCACATTGCATCACTGGAGAAATATAAAGGTAATACTGGAGTGTGTATATCAGTGCATATTGCCAAATTGTGTGGGTTTCTTTTCTCTTATTTTTTTTCTTTTTGGCACTGGATCAAATTTAAAAACTTTCCAGTACACTTACTAGATTTTGTTTTGTCAACTGGATCTTCCCAGCTTCACCCACATTCTGCCTGTCTTGAGATGATGTTTGCAGGGAAAGTGAATGTCAATTCAAGTAATGCCTGGGATTTTATAAACCAGTCACCAAGGATTTATTTGGTTAAAAAAATAAGTCCTCAGTTCAGGCATTGTAGTCTTAAGTGTTACACCAAGTGATAGTTTTGTTTAGATTGATTAATACTCAACTGTTAGAAGCTTCTCCAACTTTGTTTCTTTGCCTCAAAAGCGCTGTCAGATAATTATCCAGAGGAGTCTAAATTACCTTTAATCAGCTGCATGTCAGTGAGAAGTTCAAGAGGTGACAGTTTCTTGCAGCCTTCTGTGATGGTGTACAGATGTTAAAGAGCCCCATTCAAGCTGGAAATGGGCAATTCTCAAGGTTCCTTTAAATCTCTGTTCTGAAGTTAAATAGAGCCGTCAGATCTAGTCTCAAGGAAACTCCTGTTACTTTAACTCCTGTTGCTATTTGGGCCTAGTCTATTTTCCATTTTGAGTGCCAGAAGATTGAATTTGACTTCGTTTTAGTGAAATTGCCAATATATACCCTCTTGCCATTTTGGAAATAGCAGGACTATTTAAAAATCTTATTTAGTTCTGAAAGCAGCAGAATCAAATTAGTATTGCTAAGTGACATTGATTATCTTTTAAGTTGCAGCAGAATGAATATCCAGCAATCTAATTTTCTGCAGAGATCAGAGAGCCATGAGGTGAAAAATAACATCTAGAGAAACAAAGAAAATTGCGTTTAAACCGTGTCTTAATGATAAGCTTCTTTAATTTATATATTTTTTATACCTGACACATTTTATTATCTTAAAATTATATCCTTCTGGGCTTTATATTTATCTTTGAACCCTAGACACATGTTTGTTCTGGAGAATTATCACATCCTCTTCCGTATAGTAAGGACTCTCTTAATATGGGACAAACATTGCAGTGGATCTGTATTTTTCATGATGATAAATATCCAATTATGCATGCTTTGAGGTTGCTTGGGCAATTAGGCAATAGGCTTTCAGTATTTGTTTCCTTTTTCACTCTTTGTTGAACTATGGATTCCAGAACCAGATTGCTGTAGTGGTTAAGGCACTGATTTAAGGGTAAGAAAGTTTAACTTCTAATTTTCAATTAGGCACAGAAGCCAGTTGGGTGACCTTGGATGATCACTATCTCTCAGCCCAACCAGTTTCAAACTCTGTGGCAAGCCCGCTGAAGAACAAATCCCTTGTTGTATCATAAAGGTAAAGGTAAAGGTTCCCCCGCACATGCGTGCTAGTCGTTTCCAACTCTAGGGGCCGGTGCTCATCTCCGTTTCAAAGCCGAAGAGCCAGCGCTTGTCCGAGGACGTCTCCGTGGTCATGTGGCCGGCATGACTGGACGCCAAAGTCGCACGGAACGCTGTTACCTTCCCACCGTAGTGGTCCCTATTTTTCTACTTGCATTTTTACATGCTTTCAAACTGCTAGGTGGGCAGAAGCTGGGACGAGTAACAGGCGCTCACTCTGTTACGCGGCACTCAGGATTCGACCCGCCAAACTGCTGACCTTCTGATCGACAGGCTCAGCGTCCTAACCCACTGAGCCACCGCGTCCCTATTGTTGTATCATACATGGATATTTTTTTGCCATTTGATCCAGGTAGTGCAGAAATAGACCTTGTAGCTAAGTGGGACAAATGTTTTGAAAAGCAATAAATAAGAACCATGATTCCCTTCACTGAGAGCCAAATGTCAGCTGCTTTTGAAGTCTCATTCTCAGATTAAGCATTCCCAGTGTGCAATCTATATAATTTTTCAGTATCATCGGGCAATGAGGGATTATGCATGGCTGGGATGTTATTGGGGTTAATAAGCAGTATATTTGGAGGTCCTCCCATTGATGAAGTCTGGATTAAATGGCCTAATAAGAGGAATATGGATAAATGTCTATGGAGATTCTCAGTCAACCAGCAAAGCTGCTTTTTCCAAAAGGAAAATGGACTTTTCTGGTTTTCTTTCTTTGAAAATGTTACTTCTATCCAAGAAGCTTCTTCATTTGTAGTACTAAAGAAGCTTCTTAGATGACTGAAAAAGTTTCTTGGATGAGAGATGGAACATTTTCAAAGGAAAAATCAAGAAAATCTAGTTGCCTTTTGGAAAAAGCATTTTTGGGAAAAATATGGGTACTTTTGCAGAAGTTTTATTATGGCAGAAAAGCAAAATTGAAAAACAGAAGGTGATTGCAATTTGCATATGCTTTTATACATCTGTTTTACATTCTAGGTATATCTAATTTAGCATTATCTGCATACCTGTAGGCCCATTTCTTCAGGAAGTCTAGTTAGAGGCTCTTCCATTCTTATCTGTAAAGCCAAATTAAATCTGGTGTTCTGGATGCAGAATAGAGTCTCTATCAGTGAGTCCTTAAGGCCCTTCCTTTTGAAACACTGATAAACATTCTACAAAGAATAGCATTTTTTGGTATTATATTAATTTTATACAGCATTACTTTTGGACCTTCCTTGGTAGAGATCCTTAGTATAACACGGCAGTAGCAACATAACATCTAGCAAAGATAGTAATAGTGGGGTTTTTTAATCCCATTTATATCCCGCCCTTCTCCGAAGACTCAGGGCGGCTTACAATTTAAGTACAAACCAATGTGCTTAGCAATAGCCTTCATTCTATGTATATGCCTGCTTATTAGGGCTTTCGCCCCCCCCCAAGCGGCATTATTACAAAGTCAGCTTATTGCCCCCAACAATCTGGGTCCTCGTTTTACCTACCTCGGAAGGATGGAAGGCTGAGTCAACCTTGAGCCTGGTGGGATGCGAACCTGCACTAATTGCAGGCAGCTGGTGTTACTTAAGGAGGCATTAGCCCACTGCTCCACCAAGGCTTTTAGTAATAGTAATAGTAATAGCTTTCATTCTCATTGCTTTGCTGGCTAGGTAATATATTGCCCTTACTTGTAATGGGGAAAAATGCAATGCTGATTTTCTGATTAGTAGCCAATGACATGTATCTTCTGCTCTGCTTGCCCTTTTAAGGTATAGATGTATAAATCAAGGGAATTTGTACCTATTATTATTAACATCAGTAATAATGACTTGAACATCATTGGCATTGACAAAGTCACCAAAATTACTTGGAATAGCTTACATCTTTCAACAGTACTTTTTAATGCCATCAAACAACATCTGCCTATCACAAGTGTTTTGGGAATGTTTTGATAGGTGGAAAAAAATGCCAAATCCTGTCTAAACATCTGGCTGTCTTTGTGAAGAACCATGAGTGCTGGTACCATGTACATTATCAATTGGACCATAAGGAATGATTGAGTGTTGCTACCAAATCTGATAATAGTAATAGAAATGGTTTGCTTAAAACCATGGTATAGGAAGAATATACAGTGTAGTACCACCAATGGATTATCTTCATCAGTTCTTGATGACTTGCTGAAATAAATTTAAAGAAAATGCTACGCCCCAGAGATTTCTGATGAGATTCATTGAGCGCAGGTTCTAAATCTTCTCCCTGGAGCTTTTAAAGATTTGTGTGCTTAATATCTTGAACAGTTCCTGATATATGAACAGTTCTTTCAGTTAAAGAAATCAGTAACTGTGGCTTTTCCATGGTTCTCATAGGAATTAATATTACATTTGATGCCTCTCTCCATTGCCAGTATCTCCTGTCCATTGCACTACTCCAAACACAGGCTGATAGGTCCTAAGTTGTTCATTCTGTCCCACGCAACAATTGCTTAGCAATTAGGGCATTGAGAAACGTTGCTTTTGATATGAAGCAAAGAGACAGAAAAGGCCTAAGAAACCTTCTAAACTCTTCTGCAGTGGAAGTCATCAGGAATGGGTCTTCTCTATCCTGGTAGTCCTGATTCCTTATTCACTATCTTTCTACCCTATAGTGCAGGGGTAGGCAATGCTGACTGAGGAATTTTGGGAGTTGAAGTCCATGAGTCATAAAAGAGCCGAGGTTGCCTACCCCTGCTATAGTGGATTAACTTTTTATCCACATGTACCTATCACATAGAATGCAATGACAAAATGTGGTTAGCCCATTAGCCCATAACTCACAGCCAACAGTGAGTTCTGTGGCTGATAAGAGATTTGATAAGACATTGGGCTGGTCAACCAGAAGGTTGGGAGTTTGAGACCTGAGCACTGCACGATGAGGTGAGCTCCCTCTCTTGCCACATCTCTTGCTAACCTAGCACTTTGAAAGCATGCAAATGCAGGTAGATAAATAGGTATCACTTTGGTGGGAAGGTAACAATGTTCTGTATGCCTCAGCATGTAGTCATGCTGACCAAGCGACCATGGAAATGTCTTTAGACAATGCTAGCTCCCTCAGCTAGGAAGTGGACATGAGGAAACCCCACACACACACACACCAGAGTTGGACACAACTTCACAAGAGAAAGCGTTACCTTTTTTTACTCTCTAATTCAATTTCAACACTGTTGCCATAATACTGTGGGGTCCTTGGTGGTCCCTGAGCTTTGTTTTATTTTTGAAGATATTTCATTACCAAACTAGGTAACACCATCAGTATCAGAAAAGAATGGGGTTAGCTTTCATTTTCTATATTAATGGCTTGTCCTGTCATTGTTGGTGGGAGTGGTCTTGATTATTCTGTTGTTACCACAATACTATACTCAGATGCCCTCCCAGAGCCTAAAGTTTAGCGGCTGTTTGCCATGGCTTTTAAACATGAGGTTTAATTTATCTGGACTTTCCATCTCAGGAAAAATCATTCATTTATGTGCTCACTGCTTTTGTTTGAACTTAATTGTTTTGTCTGTCTTAATAATAATGAAGCATTTTATAGTAAAGCTGACATAAGGAAACATATCTGTATATAAAATATACTTTAAAAATGTCCCAATCTAATTCTCAACAAACATGATTTTGAAGACCCTTCAAAAAGTTATTGTAGACGATAGTACCAAAAAGGTTGTTGTAGACAATATTCCTTGAAATATAATTTAAAAAAGATTGACATGCTGAAAAGAAAAAAGTAGACTAACTTCATTAACTAGTCTGTAATACTAGTCTGTAATACAGTTAGGATATTGGCAAAGAAAAATTATCTTTTTTCTTCCTCATTCAAACAGTATATGTTTGTATAAACCTTTGACTGGGTTTCTATCACTTTCCACCATAAATGTCTGATAATTAACAGAATGCAAGACTTAGCAGTTAAGATAATTGCTTCGGAAGCTGTTCATTAGTTTCATATTCCCATTAAAAAAATCACTGATATAATTTTTTTGTTACAGATTTTGAAAAACGTTATGAACCATTGATAGCTGCTTGCATTCAGGTTGCCCTGAATCAATGATGTAGGATAAGATTAGGCAAACCCTACTTCTTCCTGAAATAGTTTTAATTAAATTTCAATTGACTTCACAAAAAAGAAACCTAATGATACTTATTAAGCAGAATTTTTGCTGATAGTGGTCAGTGGAAAGATTATCATATGGAGAGGATATATTGTCTGCTTCATGATGTCTGCTTTTTATAATGACTCATAAGCCTTGTTTCTTTGTGAACTTTTCTTTGTGATTTGAAAGGGCTGGATTGCAACTGGGAAGACCATAGCCTTGACTATACACACTTTTTAATAGTTTTTATTGTTATTTTTTAATCTCTACATACATATGTTAGTTTTTCAAACAACATGCGAACTGGGTTCATAGCACACTAATACATAATCAGGTCCTACCTACTCTTTGTTTCTCTCTTCTAACCATTTATAAAATAAATTCCAGCTTTGATAATATTCTGATTCTTCTTTGTCTTTTAATCTCATAATCTATCCATCTCTGCGCATTCCAATATCTTCTTTATTACCTCTTCTTCTGACAGTATTTGTTCATTTTTCCAGCATTGCGCATAGCTTATTCTTGCTACAGTTACACTATGTAAAACCAAGTATATATTTTGTTTGTTTTGACTATACACGCTTTTGTTGACAGGTGATGTCTCTGCTTTTTAGTGTGCTGTCTAGATTTGTCATGGCTTTCCTCCCCAGGACCAAGCGTCTTTTAATTTCTTGGCTACAGTCCCCATCTGCAGTGATCTTGGAGCCCAGGAAAATAAAATCTGTCAAAGGGATGTGGTGGCTCAGTGGGTTAGGATGCTGAGCCTGTCGATCAGAAGGTCAGCAGTTTGGCGGGTCGAATCCCGAGTGCCGTGTAACAGAGTGAGCGCCTGTTACTTGTCCCAGCTTCTGCCCACCTAGCAGTTCGAAAGCATTTAAAAATGCAAGTAGAAAAATAGGGACCACTACGGTGGGAAGTTAACAGCATTCCGTGTGCCTTTGGCATCCAGTCATGCTGGCCACATGACCACGGAAACGTCCTCGGACAAGCACTGGCTCTTTGGCCCCTAGAGTCGGAAACAACTAGCACACATGTGTGGTGGAACCTTTACCTTTACATTACATTACACATGTACAAAAAACAGTAGAGCCTGTATCACAGTGGTGCTGTGCTCCTTTTGTCATACTGATGGAAGCACTGACTCCTATAGATAACTGATTTATGGATCGAGCAGTAGAGGTTTGATTATTCTTGAACAATCAGATTGTTCCTGAATAATCAACATAGTTAATTAACAAGGTTTAAGTTGAAAAATTAACAAGTTCCTGGTCCTCTCTCAGTCAGTTCTCTGCTATCATATCTGAGGATGCCTGTAGATGTGAACAGGAGGTTGCTAACAGTATACAGTATCCTGGAAAGGTAGGCATTTTTGAAATGCATATAGGAAGATTATTTTATTCATTTATTTAATCTCTTACACCCAGAGTAATTGCAGGAGAACTGAACTGCAAGAACTGCATATGGAACAATTTCTTTCCCAATTATTCATTCGGGTGCCATGCTCCTATTAGCTACAGCAAAATTAATTCCCCACACATAGGAAGGAATGCACTTGCTTCTGACAGTAGATAGAGGAAGTGCTTGGAGAATTTGTACTTTGAGAAGCTTTCTATTTTAAGTAAACATGAGCATTACCTTTGCTAATGTGTTTTGTTTTCATTCAGTTTGGTTAATTAGGCCAAAAGGCTAAAAATATTTGCATTGGTAAATGAAATGAATGGGAATCAGTTATATTAAGAGGTCATTAAATTAATACATTGGTATAAAAGTCCATAAACAGTTTCTGAGCTTTCCCCAATCCTCATACTTATGCCAGTTTTATCCCTTTTTGGATCAGGAGGCATTATATATATATATTTTATTTTAATTCTATTTATATCCCGCCCTTCTCCGAAGACTCAGGGCGGCTTACAAGCTTAGCAGTTATATGTGCCTTTCTCACCTCACCATTGCACTACTGTAATTCACTATTCAGCTGGTTCACTGTACGGCAGCCAAAGTAATTATGGGTGCACCGCAGTTAACCCCTGTATCACTTGTACTCCAAAAGATCTAGTGGCTACCAGTTAATTTCTGTGTGCAATTCAGAATATTGGTTGTCACCTTTAAAGTCGGGACCTGGATGATTTTGAGTCTGCCCACTCCAAATCAAATCTGCCCATCCTGTGAGATCGGGGAGGTGGGGGGGCTGGCTGGCTGGCTGAGGCTCTCACCTTCAAGGCAATGTCATTTGTAGGGATCCTGTTGTTAAGCTTTCTCAGTGATGCCCCACTCTACAAATTGTGGAACAGTCTGCCTCTGAACACGGACCACTTTCTTCCTAGGATGGCAGAACATAGCTCTTTGAGAGAGCATTTACCAGACATTGAAGACTAATCTGCTTCTGGTTTGTGATACATTAACTCAGTGCTGTGAAAATCTCACTTAAATATTTTTTTAAAAAAGCAATTGGGGATAGATGCAGCAAAGTATACTATATTGGAATGCACTAGAGCAGTGTTTCTCAGAATTCTGTGAGTTACCCACACAGCTAAAGGTTGGTAAGGTTGAGAAACAACTGTACCACTGCATTGCCAAGGAAGTGTCAGGAACTCCCCTTCTCAGCAAAACAAGGGTACAAATTATACGATATACAAAGATAAATAAAACATTGTAAATCTCTCTCTGATTTACAATGTGACCCTTAACAGTAGAATGCTGTAGATAAACCATTAGAATTGACCCCCCTATGGCTTTTTACTCTACTAGGATTCCATTCTATTAGATATTATCAACATGTTCAATAAACAGTCGTGTTTATTACATCCGCATCCTTTCACACCATACCATTCGCACTCTGATGGAAGGACAGCTGTCTGGTTTCTGTTATCTGTCGCCAGTCCAGGGTCACAGCCTGAGCTGCATGCTTTTTAATATTTAAGCTAACATAGCATATGGCCTGTTTCTAAGGCATAAATGAGTGTATGACTTAACATATGAACCGAACCTCCACAGGTGTTGGCACCTGTGTTGGCACCTGTGGGAAGAATGATGACAGCAATGTTATGTTATGCCAACTCGGTGCAAGTTCCACCTGTTTTGTTTGTGTGTCATAATGTCATGCTTATACAAAAGTGGTAGAGCTTTATCACTTTGACAGAAGCTGCAAGATCCTACATGTGCTTATATATCAGTTATGTGATATTGCATTAATTTGGCTTTGTCATTTTTTTAAATACTGTATATTGGTAGATTAGATTGCACAGAGCCTGTGGCATCTGAATAGCATAAATAAAATAAAATAAATCCTAGTAATCACAGCCAGTAAGCACAATTATTCAGGTGTTTGGTCCAATATACCTGGTACATGCCAAGTTGGAAATCACTGCATTATATCAAAGCAAGCTGCAAGGTTCTAATTATTGTAATAGTTCTGACTTGCCTTTATTAAAATTAAGAATGTATCTATTTATTTCTCTAAAGTGAGAAGTTGAAATGGCATGCATAATTTGAAAAAAATAATTTAAGAGTTTTTTGCCAAGTCATGAAGCTCTTATAGGGAGTTAACCTCAGCTGAATTCCAGGACTGTAAATGAAAATGTTTCTGGGAATGTGGTCAAGACCTAAATGTTTTTCTTTCATGTAGACATTTGGACAAGCCTGCAGCAACATGAATTAGCAACTCTTGATTATATACCATAAAGTGTGGGAAACCTGGCACTGTGGTTGCTAGAGCAGAAAAAAATAATAACATTTTGTTGCTTGATTCTGTCTCTATATGAACAAAGAAAATCTGCAATTTAAATATTTAACATTTGGGACTTTTTGCCCCTGAAAGCAGAGACTGACTCATAAAACATGTCAAATCTTTTATGTATAGTGCCAGTATTAAGAACATAGCACTTTTTGAAAATCCATGAATTCTGGGACTAGAAGTCCACGAGTCGTAAAAGAGCCAAGGTTGCCTACCCCTGGGTTAGACCATTTAGCCTAGTCCTCCAACAGTGACTTCAATAGAGAGTAAGCCTACCCCTGGGTTAGACCATTTAGCCTAGTCCTATACAAGCAGTAATTTTTCCTGCTGTTCCTTCAGTCAGTCTCCCATCCATAGTATCTAGCTGCACTCAGAGTTGCTGCCCTGATTCTATGGTCTGCAATTCTTGGCTACCAATTCTTATTCCTTGGTATCATGCCAAAAATGAAATAACACAAGATTATTGTCTTCCTGCCTAATATAAGCTTCCTTATAATGTCTAGAATCTAGATGGTTCTTTGAGTCTTGATTTCTGATGACATGTCCATGTATAGTTGTACCATTGTCTTTGCAATAGAATAAAAGTGGCTTAATAATGTTTTTTTCCCAGGATGTTTTTTTCTTACTAGTTCAGCCTAAAGCTGGGAATTTGCTGTTAGTTTCCCATTGAAGTGCTAAATGAGACAAGTCTTACCATAGGTTTTTGAGATCAGCCAAAATCAACTACCTGGAGCTATCTAGCTGGGTATTTGAGAATACAGATACTGCTGCTTTTGTTAATTGGGGATTATAGGAATTACAGCTCAACACATTTCAAGGACACTTTGTTTTAGAAGGTTGCTGTAGTTTGACCTAGCAAAACAATAAATATTAATGCAAGCTCACTCATAAAATATTTACTATATGTATTTAACTCCCAGTGTATAACTTTGCTGGGAAATGAGTATGGCCTATATTAGCAAGCAAGTCATGGTAGGTTCACAGTTTTATGGAGCTGTTGCTCAGGCAGATAAGTAGACTTTTGCAGACTTAGAACAGCAGTATTTCAAATGAAACCTGCAGAGAACATAGAATATAGATCACGGGGCTGGAAGGAATCTCAGAGGTCTGCTAGTCCAACCTCTTGCTCAAGGCAAGAGACCTTATACCATTGTGGTCAAATGGAAATCCAGTCTGTTTTTCAAAACATTCAGGGATGGAGCACCCACAACTGTGGGAAGCAAGCTATTCCATTGATTAATTTTTGTCACTGTTATAAAATTTTCCTTACTTCTAAGTTGGATCTTTATTTAGAGAGATTGATATTATTAAGAGGCTTTACACAATTTTTTATTATGTCATATAGCAAAATATAGAAGTGACTACTGGGCTAAATATTATTTGATTATGTAAGATGTGCACATCTGAACACATTTGTGTGATATTAGAAGTAGCTTTTCAGAACTTTAAAGATTGATTTTTTTAATCATTCTAAGATTCCCCCCCCCTAAATTGAATGGATTATATAGTTCAGTCTGTCTTTATTATGCTACAATTATATGACAAGGTCTGTTACATTTTGCTAAACAACCTAGCAGAGAGAATGAGGCATTCTTGTTTTCTGCCATCAGCCATATCAACATAGGCAGATTTATACTGGAATTGCAGAACTTTGATTTTGAAGTCACCACAATAGCTACTCCTTTATAGCTTACACAGCAATTAACATTACACCTTCTATGATCACATTTGATGTTGATACTTGATGTACAGCATATAAGATCAATTAGCAGGGGTCCTGACAAGGATTTTTAACATCTCTTTGCAAACGGCATGTGTACCATCGTGCTTGAAAGCAGCTACCATTGAACCAGTCCCCAAGAAAACTGCAGTTGAGTGCCTGAATGACTACAGACCTATTGCATTAACGTCTGTAGTCATGAAATGCTTCGAAAGATTGGTTCTCCAACATCTTAGGACATGCCTCCCACTGGACTTTGATAAACATCAATTTGCCTACAGGGGAAATAGGTCGACAGACGATGCCATAGCTACTGCTTTACACTCTGTAGCAAGTCATCTCGAGAAGCCTGGAAGTTACATCAGGATGCTTTTTGTTGACTACAGCTCGGCTTTCAACACCATTTTGCTGAGCATTCTCATCGAGAAGCTGACTGATTTGAAATTCTCCCCCGCCATCTGCGATTGGATTCAAGACTTTCTTAGGGATCGGTTACAAACAGTGAGGGTTGGGTCTGCTTTGTCCACCCCCCTGAAGCTTTGCACCGGCACGCCACAGGGCTGTGTGCTTAGCCCCTACCTGTACTCTTTATACACTTATGATTGTGTATCATCTGACCCATCCACTGCGATAATCAAGTTCGCAGATGATACAACTGTAGTGGGTCTTATTACAGGTGGGATGAGACAGCATATAAGGCAGAGGTACAAAAACTATCCATATAGTGTAGTAACAACAACTTGCACCTAAACATCGGCAAGACGAAAGAGATGGTGTTAGACTTCCGGAGAAAAAAGGAGGAACCTGCCCCACTTTACATCGGGGAGAACTGTGGAGAGAGAGTTTCCTCCTTTAAATTTCTGGGAGTCTACCTCTGTGAAGATCTGACCTGGAAAGTTAACACAACTCAGGTGGCTAGAAAGGCCCAACAGAGGCTTCACTTTCTTAGGGTCTTGCAGAAGAACAGGGTAGAACAACAGCTAATGACCCTCTTTTACTGGTCTACTATAGAGAGCGTCTTCTCGTATGGTATTGTGGTTTGGTATGCTGGTCTGACAGCCGCGGATAGGAAAGTATTACAGAGGGTAGTGAGCACAGCACAAGACATTGTGGGCTGTTCCCTGACACCACTGGATGACATCGCCAGGGCTCGTTGCCTTGGAAGAGTGAGGAAGATTCTCAGGGATGACTCACACCCTGGACGGTATCTACTCTCCTACCATCCGGTAGGAGATATAGGAATATAGCCAGCCGTACCAACAGGCTGAAAAATAGCTTTTATCCGTGGGCTGTTAGGCTTTTAAATGGGACATAATCTTATGCAGAATTGACTTGGGAGGCCGGTGTGTGGTGTAGTTGGTTCACATGGTGTGGTGGGATGGAAGGTTTGTTGTCACTGTGTGTTGGGGGGTGAGAGCACGGGGGGAGGCTCAGCTAATCTCAATGTACACATGTTGTACTTTGACAATAAAGGTTTATTTATTTAAAAAAAATTATTTATTTATTTATTTAAAAAAATATGTGTGATGTGTGAGTAAAAGTTTTATTTTTTTATTTTTCTAAGAAATACTCAATAGCAACGCAGGACTGTCAATATATTTCCTCTGACACCCCAGATAATTCAGTCTTCCATAACCTGTTTTACCCTATATAATTCTACAGAATTCCCTGTAGGATAACCATATTTGTTTGGTTTCTGGGAGTTATAATCCATTTCCCCAGGTTGGGGAATACCTTGGTTCAATTTGGGAAGAATAGCAGAAGAAGTGCTAGGAGAAGACAAGAACCTGCATGGATTGTACCATCAATGGATAATGAGGTAGCTGACATTGGGAAATCCTACCACTGACTGAAAAGGATGGGACCTAGCACTGAGGCACTAATTATAGCAGCCTATGAACAGACACTAAGCACCAGATCCATAGAAACAGAGGAGCATACTAGACAGAGCCTGAGGTGCACACAGTGCAGAGAGCTCTCAGAAACAATCTAACACATAGTTGGCAGTAAAGTGCAGGCTGAAACAGCATACACCGAACAACACAACCAAGTTTTACCACCCCCCGCCATGGGGATGCGGAACCAATTAGATGGTACCGCCCCAGGCGCTTAATGGACCCTGACGGGTTCCAGGCAGCGCTGGGATCCCCACCTGCCTCCGTCGCTCACAACTCGGCGGATGCCTTAGTGGAAGCCTGGGAAAGGGCAGCCACTGAGGCACTGGACCGAGTTGTACCCTTGCGGCCCCTTATCCGGTGCAGATCCCAACGAGCTCCATGGTTTTCTGCGGAGCTCCGGGAGATGAAGCGTCGGAAACGGGGCCTAGAGAGCTGCTGGAGGTCCAGCCGATCCGAATCCGACCGGTTGCGGTTAAGAACCTATATTAGGTCTTATCTCGCAGCGATGAGGGCGGCGAGGTGTAATTACTTCTCCGCCCTCATCGCGTCCGCAGATAATCGCCCGGCCGCCCTGTTCAGGGTGACTCGCTCACTTCTTAATCAGGAGGTGAGGGGGGATCCCTTGCAGGGTCGCGCCGAGGAGTTTAGTCAGCATCTGTCGGATAAAATCGCTCGGATTCGGACCGGTCTGGACTCCAGCTGGGCAGAGTCTGACGATCAGGACACGGGCGGTCTTGTCAATGTTATCTGGGAGGAGTTTAATTCTGTGACCCCTGATGAAGTGGACAGGATTATGGGGAGGTTGAGCTCCACCACATGTTTATTGGACCCGTGCCCTTCCTGGCTGGTTTATGCAGCTAGGGAGAGGACACGAGGCTGGTTCCAGGCGGTTATATCTGCTTCTTTGAGTGAGGGTAATTTCCCCACCGTCTTGAAGGAGGCGGTGGTGAGACCCCTCCTCAAGAAGCCAGCCTTGGACCCAGCTGTGTTGAACAACTTTCGTCCAGTCTCCAACCTTCGCTTTCTTGCGAAGGTTGTTGAGAGTGTGGTGGCGCATCAGCTCCCTCTGGTCCTGGATGAAGCGGATTATCTGGATCCGTACCAATCGGGTTTCAGGCCCGGGTACAGCACGGAGACGGCATTGGTCGCTCTGGTGAATGATCTCTGGAGGGCTCGGGATAGGGGATGTTCCTCTGTCCTAGTCCTATTAGACCTCTCAGCGGCTTTCGATACCATCGACCATGGTATCCTGCTGTGGCGTCTTGACTATTGCAATGCTCTCTACATGGGGCTTCCCTTGAAGACCACTCGGAGGCTCCAACTGGTACAGAATGCGGCCGCGAG